>NC_086249.1:104388531-104688531 GCF_021018805.1 Prinia subflava | reverse complement strand
CTAAATCATCTTCCAGCTAACACAGAAAGCAACCTCAGCTCAAGGCGGCGAGAATAACTGCAGCAGAAATCAAAAGTGGAGCTACAGCAGCAGAGGGAAGATAAAAGCCACAGACAAGAACAAGCCAGGTTGTGACACAGCTTTTCCTGAGCTGCCTCATTACAGGAAAGGCTGCCAGGGCCAGGCAGGCTCTTGGTGTCGATAAATTAGGAGCAAAAATGGAAAGATAAAGCTGTGAAACCAAAGGGGAATGAGTAGGTGGCTGTGCTGAGGGAGCAGAGGCTGCTCCCAAGAGCTGCTTTCTGCCTGAGCACTGCAAGTGTGAAGGAGGCCAAGACAAAGTCATTCAAGATGTCTGGGGGGAAAAAAAATAAAAAGACAGACCTCTAATTAAAAAGTTTGTGTGTGGGAAAGCTGCTTATGGTTCTGGACAGTGGGGAAGACAGCAAACCTCTTGCTGGATCAGCAGTCCCATGCCAAATGAAGACTCAGGAGTGAGAGAGGATGCAATCCTGGCGTGAATGGATGGGTTTGATTCCCTGACAGATAAATGTGGCAGCTCTTTGAGGGTGGTTGGGGTTTCACAAAGGGTTTCACTTTTTTCACTTTGGCAGCACCAGCAGAGCTGATGCCAGCTGAGCCCCTCACACACGGGGTGGCTCTGCACAGCCTGGGCCACAGCCCTGCCTCCCCTGACACACCAGCTCTGCCTCCCTTGGCCCAAAGGTTCTTTAATTGCATTATTCTGGTCCCTTTTCATTGCAGATACAGGTCACTAATCCCACAGGAGGGCTCTGAGCAAGCCTGGATTTGACAATCTTGATCCTACATCAGTCTTCACTCTGATACTGCCGCGGGCAGCCGGGACAGAGGTGAGACATTCCCAAAGTGCCCTCATGCCCACGGTGCCTCCCTGGGAGACACAAACCTGGAAAAACTGGCACAGGGTGCCCAGAGAAGCTGTGAGTGCCCCTGGATCCCTGGCAGTGCCCAAGGCCAGGCTGCACAGGGATAACAAGCTGGGACAGTGGAAGGTGTCCCTGCCATGGCACGGGGTGGAATGAGCTGATCTTTGCAGTCCCTTCCTGTTGTGACAGGTAGGAGGATTAGAAAAGAAAGGCCCTATAAAATCAGGCCTGCTCTATTAAATTAATAGCTGGCCTGTCATTTTTTCTAAGTGCAGCTAACAAGCAATTTGTAAGGTCACATATGAAGCTATTTTGAGAAGTTCTTTTAACACAACAATCTATTCTGAGGGTGAAAAATAAGTGCACCTGTAATAACAAGGGATTTGTCCCATGAGAATCAGTTAAGAAAGATGTAAACAATCTGAGAATAGATAGATTTGATGGACAAGTAAAATACCTTTTACTAACTAATAGAATAATTAACAAGGAAGCTATTAACCAATTAGAAGCTGCCCTCAAGGTTTGTAAAAACTATATTAAAGACAGCATGGGGCCATAATCAAGAGGCTGCTGAAGATTCAATTGTGCTGACAAGAGGAGCACCAGCTCTCTCTTTTTCAGACCCACTATCACTTGCTAATTTTGGCTTATCAGCAATACAAGAAAACCTACAGTGTCACTCTGTGTGTCGTGTCTGCCCTATCAATGTCCTAAACACTTCCAACCCAAAGGATTCCATGATTCCATGAAACCCTTCCCACTGTGGAAGAGGGAGTGACACCGTGACACTGAGTGACACTGGTCACTGAAGTTCAGACTGATCTCACCCCAGTCTTGGGGTTGTCAGGAAAGATTCCCATGTCACTTTGACAACTGGGGACATCCCAGGAAAGCCAGGGGGAAAAAAAACTTGCTGGGAGCAACCCAGACAGAAGGAGGCAGAGGAAAATTCAAATGTGTTTCCTTTTGAAAAGGGTGAATAGAATAATGACAATTCTTCAAAGTGACCCTCCTTCCAGGGATAGAAACCTGAAAGATTAAGAAAGAATGAGACTCACCTAAGGTAGAGTCAGGAGTGGGATGAGAAGTGATTGTTTTATTCTGATAAATAAACAATTTTCGAACAGATATGAAAAAAAAATTTCATTTCAGAATTGGCAGGAGCCACACCTTCCACCACAGACACACTCTTCCAGTTAATCCCATCAAGGCCAAATACTGCTTAGCTTGTTTGCCATACAGAGAGCAGAGACTGATTCCAAACCACCATTTCCCACTTCAATTCATCACCTTCAGGAAGGAAATGCTCTTCTGGAATGCACATGTATTATTATCCCCACACAAATTCATTTAAAAGGCATAAAAGTGCCCCCAGCCTTGCCCTCGAGTCACATTTGGCAGTGACTAAAACCTCTTTTAATGCAAGAGCAACATTAAATATTTGCAATAAGAATCTGACAGTAACCAGCAGAAGCTCCAATCAAGATAAGAGGCTGTGGTGTGATTTATTGACTGTCAGAAAGCTCTTGGTAGCTGGACTGAGCTGGAAGACCTCTCTGCATCATGTGGAGGAGGCACAAGTTAACAGGCAAAGGTCAGAGGAGCTGGAGGTTTCTTGCCTCTCCCACAGACTCATATAAAGAGGAGGGAGAAAATCAAATGGAGCTGCTGGGAACAGCTGAGAGCTATTCCAAAAGTATTATCCTCTCTAAAAGCCAGGAGGCAGAGGAGACAACATTAACATCTTAGTACATTAGTACAATGATTTAATTTAATTTAATTTAATTTAATTTAATTTAATTTAATTTAATTTAATTAATACATCAAAGAAAAATTTATTAAGGCATATGAGGTCTAAAATATTATGGGAATGGGACAGTGTAACCCCATCCTAGGGGACCTGTACCAAAAAAAAAGATGTGGACATTGTGTCTAGTGGCTTGTCACTGTCACACACACTGCAGTGGGCAGTACAAAGTCAGATTTGATGAGAGAGAATGATTAGGAAATGTGATGGTTATGGTTAGAAAATCACACAGTGACCCAGGAGGAGATCAGCGAATTCACACTTGGAAAACATCACACCAGAGCTTTGTTTACTTGGCCCTACAAGTGTGTAGTACATTTTCTGAGTGACTGGGAAGCCAAAACAAAGGCAGGGATTTCCTGTGACCTACCTGTGCATGCCAGCAGTGAGATACCTGCACAGGCAGCATCACCCAGGCCCCACTCACTGCCAGGGGAGCAGAGGCTGCTCCATCTGCCCTGCTCCATACCTGCAGGAGAGGCAGGTGAATCACCTCCTCCAGTGCCTGAACCTCCCCACTGACTGCAGGTGGAGCCTGGGTGACTAACACTGACACAGATATCAAGGACACTGCTTTTGGGGACAGTAATCCCTTCCCACTCCTGTCCATGCCATCTGTGTGTGTGTCCAAGCATCCTTGTGCCTCAGCACACAAGGTGTGGTGGGTGCTTTGATTCCTCCTGAGAGTACAAATCACACTTGCTGCTTCTGGCCCAGGAGTTCAGTCCACAGACCCCACCTGGAAGGATTTTTGGGGCTCTAAATCATAGAAGTGTAGAAGCACAGAGTAGTTTGTGTTGGAATGAACTTTAAAGAACATCCAGTGCCATGGCAGGGACACCTCCCACTGTCCCAGGCTGCTCCAGCCCCAGTGTCCAACCTGGCCTTGGGTACTGCCAGGGATGCAGGGGCAGCCACAGCTGCTCTGGGCACTCTGTGCCAGGGCCTGCCCACCCTGCCAGGGAACAATTCCTGATTCCCAAGAGCCCATCTAACCCTACTCTCTGTCAGATTGAACACATTCCCCTCTTCTGTCCCTAGAGGCTCTTGTAAATCAAGGCTTTCATTTGTCTTCACCTCCCAGAAATTAGTGCTGTCTGGCCATGCCATGTGACAAGGGACATGTGTCCCACAAGGGACATGACCCTGCCATGCAGGACGTGTCACCCTCCCTGCTCCCAGCCCCTGCCAAGCTCTCTCACCTGCAGCTCACCAAAGCAGAGGAGGCCCAGCAGAAAGCTGCTCCTTCTAGGTGAGGTGTCAAAAGAAACAGTTAAAATAATGTTATATTATTTTATTTTATACTATTCATTTTATTATATAATCAATTATATATATATCAATTATTATATATATCAATTATTATATATATCAATTATTATTGATTATTTTATGCAATAAATGTTTCGTTAAAATAAATGTTAAAAATTAAAAAAAAAAAGAAACCCAAAAAAGAGGAAAAAAATAAATAAAGCCTTGTTGTAGCTTAGAAATTCAAACTTTTCTAAAGTGTCAGACTAATCATCAACCTCAGGTTCAGCAGAGCAGAGAAGTGCAGCCTTGGTTTCAGGCAGGCGTTGGCCAAGGAGGGACTTCAGCAATTTTACTGACAGGAGACCTGCACAGAGCATCAGAGCCCTGCACAGCCCTCCAGATATCAACACCTCCTCAGTCAGCAGCAAAGCTGCCACTTCTTCCACTGCCACCAGAACTTCACCCTGCTCATCATCTCCTTGTTTGTTTAAGGGCAAATATTACAGCTTGAAGGCAGAAATTTTATTGTCCAGTAAACAGCTTTTTGATAAGCCATCCCCTTGCCCTTCCCTGTTCTGAGTTGAAAGACTAACTTTCTTTTACTGTCCAAACAACCCTCCCACATCAGGTTCAGTTTCTTTCCTACCACTTCGTCAGAATGTTTGTTCTCCTTTATCACCCAGATCAATATTTATCCTTGTGGGTGGAAACTGCTCTCTCTTATCATGTTAAAGTTTAACGCCACTAAAGAGGTACTAAATGACAGCTGAGCCTGCACAGCCAGAAAGGCTTTATTTATTTCATTAAAGAATGCATTTTACTGAGAAAGCCGACCGTATCATTCCCAGACAGGATCCTAAACACATTTTTCACAGTAATGAGCCTCCACTGACTGCCTGTGTTTTGATAATGTAACTCCACCTTCAGAAGTGCCCGGCACATTCTGATCCCATTCTGGCTCCACATCACTCCAACAGGTAACTCCACAGTAAAGCTGTTGGCTTACAAAGGACTGGAGTCAGACCTGTCACCTCTATGTTTACCAAATCCTCTTTTCTGGTTTTGGTTTTGGTTATTTGCTTTTTTAGCTGCAGTTTCCCAACAGTTTTTAAAGCAGAGAATTTGTAATACTTTGGTTTTTTTCAAAGGTTTTTCTTGTCTGCTGAGAGAAATGTCTGCTCCAAACTCCCGTGCCAGAACAGTTGAAATGATGGGGTTTGTTTATGTCCTTCTGTGGATTTATTCATTATTGAGATTACTTTCCAATTTTAACAAGCTTTCTAGTAATTATTAGCCACTGCCAGGCAAACTCTGCAGTGGCTCGGAGTTCGAGTTCAGTTCAGATAAACACACAAAAGTTCAGATGCTTATCCAAGTGCTTGCACTTCTTCAGTCTGCAGGACACGTCTGGAGGCCTATCAAGCTCCCCATCTCTCTGCTCCCACATGCCAAGTCATGCCAAGAATGCTCCAGTTGCATTTTTTCCATGGTGCTTTTGCATGTCTGGTTTTGGTGCCGTGCAGAACCAGAGGTCTCTGAGAGGGGAGATGGTGGGTGAGGCCTTGAGGAGGTTCCCTCCCTCAGAGCACAGGCTGCTCTCAAAAACCTCCCAAAAGCTCTGGAGTGAGCCAGTCCTTGCCAAAGGGCTTAGAATTTAAACCCACCTAAACGTCCTGGGTGATAATAATACCCTTCCTCCACACTGCTACACCTTCCCTCCTTCAGAGAGCATTCGGTCCCCCAAATTGATTTAAAATTTCTCCTCTCTTTGCCTTTAACTCCCTCTTAGACACCAGAAGCGTCCAGACACTGAGCTGAAATCCCCTGGATTCAGGAGCTCCCCTGGATTCAGGAGCTCCTGACAAGGATGCTTGCAGCACACACCTCAAGCAGGCCCAGGTTCCTCACCAAAGGTTCTCAGAGGGGTTTAATTTGAAATAATTAAATAAATTAATGTTTAAATATTAATTACAATTAATTAATTAAATTATTATTTGAATTATTAAATAATTTAAAATAAATAATTACATGTGCCACAGCACATCCATACCTGCTAAGGAAGTGAAAGGGCTGGAAACAGCACCCTATAGCCTGTGGGGAGTCTGAAAAAGCACTGTGATACTAGAGATGAATAGGAAAAAAATATTCAACCTGCAGTAGTACTGGGGCATTTTCCAAAATAAATGCTCTAATTTAGGCTTCCTTTACATGGTTTTGTTTTGGTTTTTGGTGGGGGATTTTTTGGTTTTTTTTTTTTCATAAAAGCCAAAAGCTGTGGAATGGTTTGGGTTGGAAGGGACCTTAAAAATCATCCAGGGCCACCCCTGCCATGGCAGGGACACCTCCCACTGTCCCAGGCTGCTCCAGCCCCAGTGTCCAGCCTGGCCTTGGGCACTGCCAGGGATGCAGGGGCAGCCACAGCTGCTCTGGGCACCCTGTGCCAGGGCCTGCCCACCCTGCCAGGGAACAATTCCTTCCTAATCTCACATTTAAATCTTCCTTTCTTCTTCTTAAAGTCCTGCCACTCCAAGCCCCTATAAATATTCCCTCTCCAGGTTCTTGTAGGGTCCCTTCAGGTCCTGGAAGGCCTCAATTAGAGCTCTCCTGGTTTCAAGAAATAGCTTGAAAAGATAAAGCAAATTCATCTCACACATTTTAAAAACAGAAGAAGCCTTAGCTTACATAAGCCAAAAAAATAAAATCACAAATTTAAGGCCACCTGTACTCCTGTGTAGCTCTGCACTGTTCTCTCTCTCCTCTAACATAACACATGGCCATTTTGTACTAATGAATTATCACATTCACCTCTGCAAAATATGGCAAAATGTTTCCTGAGAGCTGCTAAGTGGAATCTGTTCTTTTGTTGCAGCTCTTTGCAAGCCACAACTCCATCTGGAAACTGAAGGTTTGAAATTTCTGTTTGTTAAAGGCTCCCTCATGCAGGATGGTCCCTCCTTTACCCATGAGATGGAGAGAACAGACTGTACCTGGTTTGCACCAGGGAAGGTTGGACATCAGCAGGGATTTCTCCCTGGATAGGGTGGTGTAGTGGTTTCAAGTTCACTAATTTCTATTTCCCAAAATTAGTGTAGTGGTTTGAATGCCCATTAGTATTATTCACTTTTTTTTTGCCATGAGATAGGATTAGGGGGGAAAAGGAAAGCAGACTCAGAACTCAAAAGGGTATAAAGACAGGTTTATTAACAAAACTACAAATAGAAAAGATTAATAAGAATCAGAATAAAACCTTCAAAACCCTCCTCCTCTCCCCCAACAGCTTCTTTTCTTTCTCACAAGCCAACATATAAAGACAAAAATTGGGACTCTAGCTCAGTTTACCACTTACAGAACAGTCTTTCATCAGTTCATTTAGAGAGAGAAGTCTCTTTTGGTCTGCCATGGAGCTTCCCACAGGACAAGAACAGTCGTGGCAGGGGCTGCCCAGGGAGCTTTGGAGTGCCCATCCCTGGAGGTGTCACCTGGAGGTGACACTGAGTGCCCTGGGCTGGGGACAAGGTGGGCACAAGGCACAGCTGGGACTCAGCCAAGGTCTTCTCCAATTCTGGGATTCTGTGTCTGTGAGGAACAAGGCAATTAAACCAGGAAAACAAAAAAAAAGGGAGATGGGGGAATATGGGAGGATTAATCCCATTGCATTACAACTTTTCTGATTTAGTGAAAAGGAAATACAATTAGGAGGAAGGTATTAAACACACCTACACTGATATCTAAATATCTCCCTGGTGCACTCATACTCCTGCCTGTGGAGGAAACAGGCAGGCGCCGCTTCCTTAATCAAATTAGAAAACTAAACTTAAAATTATCCCCCTCCAGAGAGATATTTACACCTCCAAACATATTCAGCAAAGTAGAATATGAAGCTGAAAGGAAATCACTGAATTATTTATTATAGTTTTCTAATGTTCCAGGCTTACAATTCCAGACAGTAAAATGTACAGAGGAAAATGACTGATTACAGTGTACACCGGAAATTTTGGGGAATTAAAAGGCAGCTGCTTTGCATAATAATTGCACACTTCCATTTCTGGGGGAAAATTAAAAAGCCATTGCTCCTCGCTAAAAAAGACTGTAATTGCAAATAAGGGAGTTTGGAGATGGGGGAGGGAAAGAGAAAGGAGAAGGGGAGAGAAAGAATGATGGCAAAAGATTCATGTGGAGAGTAACAGTGAATTAGGTGACGCTCCATTACAACAGCTTCATGACTCCCAAATTTCAACCACGGAGGAAATGTTGTTTGCACCATTCTGGTAGGTGAATGTCCTCCACACACAATCATGGCATTGGTGTGCTGAGATGGCCACCAGCACAGTGGAAAACTTGTAACTGAAGGCTTTTTCAAAGCAAATTTGCCCAAGGAACAGGTGAGTTTATAGCCTGGGAATAGTCCCACACAAGCCTCTGAGTGAATCCCACTGAAATTCTCCTCCCAGCCTTCTGTCACAATGATGTTTCATCCAGTTGTGACACAAGTCTTCACCTGCACAAAGCAAAAGCTTTCAAAGATCACACAGTGCCAGACTTTGGTGGCCTTTGGAGGGAGTTCACTGAGGTGCTGCTGAGGGCAGCTCATGAGCAGGCAGGAGGTTCCTGCATCCCATCTCTTCTGAAACAGAGAAAAGCTGGGAAATCTTTGCTGTGTGTCCTGTAGGATGCAGCTTGTCCTGCTCATCCCACACTGGCTGAGCCAGGGATTGCTCCCAGACGTGGCCAGAAGCTCAGGAAGCTGCTGGCACATCACAATGTACACAGAGACCAAGATTTATGATTCAGAACATGTATCCTGAAAGGTTCCTTGAGACTGTTAGGCATGAGCTAAAAATAAATTAATAAATTAATAAATGCCCAGTAGTTGACACCCAGCAAAGCCAAGCAAAGCTCCTCTAAACCACAGGCAGAGCAAAATTGGGGTGTCAGAGGGAAGGAAGCAGAACAAGTCTCTGTGGAGAGCTGAGGAAAGGAATTTGAGGATGTAAGACATTCCTCTGGTGAGACCCCACCTAGAACATGGCATAAAATCCTGGTGTTCCCAACAGAATCTTGGAATTCTGGTGTTCCAGACGGAACTTAGAAGGGCTGGAGCTGATGGTGCAATTCCAAAGCTGATGAGGGAACTGGAACACCTGCCCAGTGCAGACAGGATGGGAGAGCTGGGGATGTCCAGCCTGGAGAGGAAAGGTTTGTGTGGAGACCTCAGAGCAACTTCCAGGGTCTGAAGGGGCTACAGGGAAACTGGAGAGGGACAATTCATCAGGAACTGGAGTGACAGGACAAGGGGGAGTGACTTAAAATTGAAATAGGGAAAACTTTGGTTAGATATATGAAGGAATTGTTCTCTGGAAGGGTGGGGAGGGGCTGGGATGGAATTCCCAGAGCAGCTGTGGCTGCCCCTGCATCCCTGGCAGTGCCCAAGGCCAGGTTGGACACTGGGGCTGGAGCAGCCTGGGACAGTGGGAGGTGTCCCTGCCATGGCAGGGGTGGCACTGGATGATTTTTAAGGTCCCTTCCAACCCAAACCATTCTGGGATTTAAAATTCCTGTTTCCAGATGTGAGAGCTGTGACATTGATGCATCTTCCCCAAGAAAACCCATTTGCAGATGACTGACAGTTACACAGAGATAATCTCAGTGTGAGCAGTCAGTACAAAACCAAATTACACAGTAGATGTGCACTAAGTGCCAACCTAATGGGAGGTTTTTCTTTTGGGGTCAGCTGGGAAATTTCAATATTTTTCTCTTTGTTCAACTTCCAGTCACCCAAAAACATGCCAGCTCAGCTTTCTGACCATGGATTACGTAAGTGGCTTCACTCATAACTCAACAAAAGCTGTTTTTTAGCTGTGGGAAAGGGATAGAAGAGACTTCTTCCCCTCTGAACAAAGCACTTTGCTCCCAGAGCTTTCTTGTCTTGGCTGGAGAGGAGCAAACTCAGCACATGAAAGAGAGACTCCCTTCAAGCCTGCCTTGCATTTTCAGAGCTGTTATTGTTCTTAAAAGGTGGTTCTTAAAAGAGCAGAGAGAATTTACATTATTGGGGGGAAAAAATGGCATAGACCAAGAAAAAGCACAGCTCCATTGAGAAGTAGCTATAGAAGTAGCATGCTAATGTAAATAATTAATATCAGAAACGTTAATTGGTGTATTTTTATATTATATATTATATATATGTTATGTGCCATACATATGTTACAGATGTTGTGGTATATGTTGTATGTTAATAAATTAGATATGTTAATAAATGTTATATATGTTCATATAAATTATATTCTATTCTATTATATATAAGGAATATTATTTATATACATAATAATAAATGTATATTATATAAACATATAATAAAATATAAATATAAAATATAATTAAATATAAAATATAGAATATAAATATATAACTGTATAAATATATAAATATATAAATATATAAATATATAAATATATAAATATATAAATATATAAATATATAAATATATAAATATATAAATATATAAATATATAAATATATAAATATATAAATATATAAATGATAACTTTATATGTGAATATATAATATATTAATAAATTAATGTATTAATATATGATAATATATATTATATATATTTATATTAATACCCACAACTTCAGTTTTGCAACAGGAGAACTGGAGAACTTCAGCTTTTATGCAAATGGGGTAAAAATAGCTCTCAGGAGATGGGAAGCTCTTGGTTTGCACAAGACATGACACGAATAATTTGAGTGTGACAGCGTGACCTGAGTGATTGGGAAAGGGCAAAACCAGGATGTTTCTCCTTGTTTTCTCATTCTGCAAGATGTGGAGAGAAGAGGAAATGGGTTAAAACACACACACACACACACATTTTCACAGAGCACACAGCCACACTGTGATATCCTTCACCACTGGGTGTCACAGGAGCCAGAAATACAACTGGAAAGCTCAGCCCAGTTCGACGGTGAGCTATAAAACACAGAAACACAAATCCAGCCTCTGGGCCAGGAAATCCCCGTGCAGGGACTGCCAGGAGTGGGGAGGATGCTGTGGAGGAAACGTGAGGATGTTCCTGTCCCTCCCTGCAGCCTGCCCTGGGTGTCCCTGCACAGATTTGGGACAGGCATGGGGCTGCTTTTTGTCCCCTTGCAGTGGAGTTTCTCTTCTACAGGGTACCAAATGCTGTGGTGCACATTCAGCACTGGGGAATTCGAGTCACAAACATCCTTTGGTCACCTCAGTGAAAAATTTCTGTGAGCATTCAGGCGATTTCTTTCCAATTCTATAATTTTTACCAAGAATCTTGGGTTTGCTGCATCTGAGGGTGAAGGAATAAGTGGCCAAAACCTCCCAAAGTGAGTTCAGTGCCCTGGTCAGGCTGGAACGGTGGCACCCCCATCTCCACCCACCCATCCTGTGATCAGGTCTGGCCATCTGGCCAGCCCAAAATTCTGGAATACCCACACATATCCAGAAATACAGGATTTGTGCATGGTCAGGAGTGTCTGGGGGGACTTCCAGGTGGATTACTCCCAAAAGTTACAATACAGATCTATCTCAGCCTGGAAAAAATGAATAATATTTCTCCTTCCACTTTTCCTCCTAACGTAACGCTTTCTGTATCCACCTTTGGCAACTAAATATTTAAAGATACGAATTTTGAAATCTCCAGGAATGCAAGTGTCTGGGATTACCCAGAAGATTAAACAACTGAAGTCAGCATCTCACCATCCCACACGTCACCAATTCCATTCCTGAAGAGGCCATGGGAATTGATTTTGGTAGCAGTTTCTATGGAATGCTCCAAATATCATTTGCTAAGGGGAAGCAGCCATTGCTCAAGAAGGAGAGAGATCTGTGCCTGTTATGTAACTCACTGAATCTCTTTTTCTCTTGTTTTTGCCAAGATCCTCTTGATAATGGTGTGAATTGTTTAGGCAAGCTCATGCAGCCTACAGACATATGTACATACAGTCTCTGAAAGAACTTTCTGTTCTTCGTTCCCAGGTACACACCACACCATGCTGCATTTTTTAAAAACCTGCTATAGCCTGTTAATAGAGTGTGGAAATAACCCTGGAGGATAAGGCACACAGAGTTTATTACATAACTTTGGAAATTTTGGCCAGGAAAAAATGTCGATCCTATTAAAGAGGTTTTAATGGAGTCAAGATTTAGTGATTTTTATGATAATATCTTCATTCCAGTGGCTGTTCCAGCATGCCAAGTCCTGTGTCCCATTAGCCCCTTACCAAAGAACAAACTGTTATTGGTGGACTTTCTTTTTAATTTTTTTATTTGTAAAGGCCAGGACGGAAGATTGCTTATGTTGGCTTTTTCTCAGTACTATTATTCCCCTAAAATCTGATTATAAAGGGAATTCCAGTGAAGCAATTAATAAATAAAACAAAAATAAGCCGTTTGGAAAGAAATACTCAGGATTGTCCTTGCTGCAGAGCATTGAGCCTAAGTGGTGCCTTTTGGATGAGACCCACTGAGAGATAAAGATCTTCATTTGCATTTTGTACCTCTTAAACCAATCTTAGCCAAAAGAAACACAGGCTGAAGCTTTAGTTAATAGTGTCTCAGTTGCTCACAGGACAATTTCTTCTTCTTTTTGGTTGCAACTGGTCATGAAGCTGCTGGAGAGAGCCCAGAGGAGGCTCCAGGATGAGCAGAGGGCTGGAGCAGCTCTGCTGGCAGGAAAGGCTGGCACAGCTGGCATTGCTCAGCCTGGGCAGGAGAAGCTCTGGGCTGAGCTCAGGGTGGCCTTGCAGGGCCTGAAGGAGCCCCAGGAAAGCTGCAGAGAGACAATTGCCAAGGGCTGCAGGGACAGGACACAGGGAATGGCTCCCAGTGCCAGAGGGCAGGGCTGGATGGGCTCTTGGGAATCAGGAATTGTTCCCTGGCAGGGTGGGCAGGCCCTGGCACAGGGTGCCCAGAGCAGCTGTGGCTGCCCCTGCATCCCTGGCAGTGCCCAAGGCCAGGCTGGACACTGGGGCTGGAGCAGCCTGGGACAGTGGGAGGTGTCCCTGCCATGGCAGGGGTGGCACTGGGTGGGCTTTGAGGTCCTTCCAACCCAACCCATTCCATGATTCTATAACTCTGTGATTCTGGACTTCCCACAGCTGCCCTGTGGGCTGAGATAATACAACTGCAAAAATTCAGAAAATGAGTCCAGTTCCTGCAGAGGAATCCCTGGGATGAATCCCTCAGCATCCTCAGCAGAGCCACCCTTGAGTTCAGGACCAGCCCGGACTGAACTGCCCACATTTTATTTCAAGGAGAGGCTGCTTTATCCTCACTATTTATCCACATTAACATAACTTGGGAGGGGAGACTATCAAACCAAATGAAACTTCAGCTAATTGCAGTGCATTTAATCAGCAATGAAGACACATCCTTTCTTTGACAGCAAACTGGAAAAGCCCTTAAGCCGTGTCATTGGTGGTAGGACAAAAAATTTGCATTTTTATCCTGGAGGGATTTTGTTGCTTCATAGCAGAAGTTCTGGACTATTTTGTGTTGTGGTTTGAAGAAGCAAACTGAGCTGCATGTTCTCTGCTGCAATTGACTTTGAGGAAGTGTTAAAATGGAAATGTTAAATGAATTGCTTTGAAAGCCTTGATTTTCCATTGAAAGTAGCTCACTGTATACCGTGGCTGAAAACTCAGTGTATTTATGTGTCATCTAAATGTCTTCATCCTTTTCACAGCGTTTGATGAGGTGTCACTTCAGTTGGGATGTTTATGCTATTTACTGAATGTGCTTAACTGTAAGAAAAATGAAACCATGTCTCAAATTCCTGGAGAGAAGTGGAGGAAAATCCCCTCTTCCTCCATGTGCACCCACCCTAAACCACGAGCAAAGTGGATTCTATTTTTCTATAGCTAGTCTGCTACACATTCCACCCACTTTTCCATGGGTGCTGGACTTCCAAGGACCGGGATGGGACCCACAGCAGAGCTCATAAATGAGCACCAAGACACATCTCCCAGTGCCTCCACCCCACAGTCTCTCATCTGAAGAGAATTTCCGTGGGCCACAGCATCATAATCAATCAAGCACAATCCATCCTCTTACTTCTGGAAGTAAGAGGCTGAACTACTGGATGCTTTGAAGTTTTTTTGACTTGTAAATCAGCCATCTGGTACCAGCATCACTGGGAAAGAAGAAATACATAAAAAACCTACTCAGTCTGCTAAGTTCACAATGACAACACAGCCTGCAGCTCTTCCTTAATATTTTCCCCCATTTATTTTTCAACTTCTTTGCTCTGGGCTGTCCTGATCCTCACACTTTGTGGGGATGAAAAAAACCCCATAACCCCTAGAAAAATAACCCCCCTACAAATAAAGAAAGTGTGTGGAGGTGGATATTGCGTAGCTGCCCCGAGATGGGCACGTAGCAGTGTTGGAAAAGAACCACAATGAATGTCATAATGAGCATGTTCCAGACTGGGTAAGATCAATTACACCCTCAACAGTAAAACTGATGTCACAGGAGGTTGCAAGAGCTCCAGGTAAACGTTGTAGGGCAGGATGCCAAGAGCTGTGAGCTCTTCAGCTGAAGAAATTCAAAGCCACATTAGCATCAAGATAAAAAAAAAAAAAGGCATTAAAGGAGAGAGAGCTACAGCACACAGCAGCCATGACATCACTACTCTGCCTGGAGTAGAGTGCACAAACACATCAGCTTGTCATTGCAAGTTCCACTCCTGATTTTACTTACACTGAGATCTGTCAAGGTCACAGAAACCACAGAGGTGCAAACACCGATCCCTCCGAGTCCAGCGTTGCGCAAGGCTCAGTTTGATGATAATCTCTCCAAGGGTGGCTTTGAAAACTCATCCTTCCACATGACAGTTGAGACAGTTTCACATGTGGTGGGTGCTTGCTTCCAGGCCTCAAAGGGTTAGATTTTTAATGTGAGATTAGCTATATTCAGAAGGAAGCTTCCATCGCCACGGTGCAGCGAGTGCGTCAGGATATCGCTGCTGCGGCAGCAACAAAGGCTCCTCCTGTGTTTTAATGTATAAAAAGAAACACTTCCCGAGCAACAGGCCCCATCCATTGTGTCCCAGGTCCCATTTTCTGAAGTATGGGGCATAGGCACAACTGTTTTCAGTAAAGGGAACAATGGGTAATGACAGGCTCCAGAATGGGCTCTGGTGCTGTGGGTTTCTTATCGCCCCATCGGGCTGGCTCACCCTCCTGCTGGAGATGGCCACAGCCTGCAGCTCCAAACAGCCTTGTTTCCCAGGAAAGAGGGGGGATCTGAAGGTTGTGAAGCAGAGCACGATCCCACATTCCCTTCTGCTGGCACTGTTTTGGGAGCAGGAGCCTCTGTCCGAGGGGTGGGAGAGGCCAGGACCTCCTAAACCACCACAGCTCTTTTCTCAGGGAGCGTGGCTTTATTACAGCCTTTGTGACTTGTCATTACACTTTGGCTTCACCCTGGTCCTGCTGAAAACCAGCAAAACCCTTGGAGCTGGCTCCAGATGGAGCTGGATTCCAGTCTGTGCTGTGAACCACAGGAGAAAGGACACTGAAATTCTGGGCTTGGTGCTGTTTCCCTGCCTTCCTTTCCCACAGCTATACAGAAGCCCCCTACACGCCTGCCAGTGATCCTGAAATGAGTAGCAGTGACCAGAGTGAGCTTAGGAAGGCTTTATGGCCAGCTTTGGAATGTCTGGTGAGCACTCACTTCAGCATGAACAGCAGCCAGCTGGTTCTGGGCTCCCCTAATCTGGTATTTGCAGCTTTTCCTCGCTGCCAGATGACATTTTAGGCTTTGGATGGTTTCACTCCTTTTGCTTGGTTTGGTTTCAAGTTTACACATAAACAGCCACTACAGGAGACGCCAACAAACCTCGACTCAATTCCTCATCAGAAAACAATTTTGCACTCCCACACCAATCCCACAAATGCCTCTGACTCTCTAATAAAGCAGCATTAAAAATGTGCTCCCTGGCATGACTCAGGGCTAAGATACGGTCAGGGCTGGAGGATCCCTCAGCCAGGAGAGGGTGAAAAAGGACCCTGAACCAAGCGCCTGCTGTTGCTGCTCTCCTCTCTTGGGACATCACCTTTGAGGAGCTTTCTGGGGCAGGTGAAACCTCAGTGTCAGCTCCTGTGCAACACCTGCCATTCCGCCTTTTCCAACCCCACAAATTAATCCTTACACTGCAGGACTGCTCAGAGACCCGTGAGCGTTGCCACACGCCTGATTGGTACAAGGGTAATTACGGCTGAGGTGGTGGTGATGATCTAAAAATAAAGCCATGACTTAAAGCTACAGGAGATTTTGGACCAGGAAATAACTGGTCCTGAGTGTTGGGGACCAATTCAGGGATCTGAGCGTTTTCAGATTTGGGGGAGCAGTGATGGAGGGCTTCTGTAGGGTACTGGAAGGAGGTCCAGGCTCATTCCTCACCCTCTTGGCCTCAGTTTCTTATCTAGACACAACACAAGCCATGACCTTTCTCTGGCTTCATTATTTGCAGCTCTTCTGGGCAGGCTCTATTTGTCCCCATGTGTTTATGTGGTACACAGGACACGGGGACAAAAGTTTCCATTGGGACTCCCTGGGTGACAATACCCCACAAAAACAACGTGTGCCCAAACAGGCCCAGCAGGATGGCCCTGTAGGGAGGCTTTGGGAGGCTGGGGATGTAAATCCACCCAGCACAGCCAGCAAGGGGGTGCCCACAGCACTGATCATGGAATCATGGAATATCCTGAGCTGGAAGGGACCCACAGGGATCATCGAGCTCAGCTCCTGGCCCTGTCCAGACCCCCCAACAATCCCACCCTGGGCATCCCTGGCAGTGCTGTCCAAAGGCTCCTGGAGCTCTGGCAGCCTTGGGGCCGTGCCCATTCCCTGGGGAGCCTGGGCAGTGCCAGCACCCTCTGGGGAAGCAGAACCTTTCCTGATCTCCAGCCTACACCTCCCCTGAAACAGCCTCAATCTGCCTTTCAGAGTTCATCTGCAAGGAAAATTAAGGCATGAAAGTGTCAGGTCACCAAACTCAGCGTGAAACTTGTTGAAGCTCTTGGAGGGCAAGGTAGACCTTCCCTGACTCCAGTTAGCAAAGACCTCCTGTGGGTTGTGCAAGGTGACCTGCTCATTTTGACTAAAACTGGTTTTAGCCCTCCCATCCCCACCCCTGCCCAAGGAACAGGTCCTCCAGGAGATGCAGGGAGGGATAATTTTGGATGGGGAAAGCATTGATGAGCTCCACTTGGCAGGGCTGCAGCCAGGACAAGGAGTGCATCCACAGCCCAGGCTTCAGCCAGGGGTTTAGGATTTTTATTTTCCCCACAGAAATTAAAAATCCTCACATCACCCTGAACCGATCTGATTCGGATGAGTTTGTTTTGCTCTGGCTTTGTCTGAGCAGCTCCAGCAAACCAGTGTCTCCTCCTAGCCCTTTGAATTTTCCTGCTGCAAAGAAGCAACCCAGGCAAAACTGGGAAAGGAGGAGTGGGGACTGGAACCGGCCTCTCCAGGGATCCACAGAAACCATCAGAATGATTTTTGTGACCTGACTGCTCTACCCAGGGCAAGGTGGAACACTGATATTTCCAAAACCTAATGCTCGTTGCAGCAGCACAGATTGCTGGCTGGGAACTGAGTGTGTGATTCTCAGAAATACCGGGAATATCAAGCCCTTTCCCTCTTCCAACTAACTCCCTGTTAGCTCAGAGAAATGTCCTGGATGCTCTCTGTGCTGCTGCAGGGGCAGCAGTGAAACAGAAGCTGTGGGAGATCAGCTGCCAAATCTCCCCTGCTCCTCCAGGATGAGCAGGGAGCTGCAGGCATCCAGGGAATGCCACCAAAAACAAACACCGGGAGCTTTCCGGGCTGCCTTTTACACATTTGAAAACAAACAAACAAGAAAGGCATTCAGACATCCCCTCCACGTTTGACAGAGCACTTTTAACGCCAACACTAATAAATCCCAGGGGCTGTCAGAGGACAGAAAAAGCACGAGTTTTGCCTGTGATCTAAACATCAAACTGCAGCTCACGCTGCATCTGTGCACCTCAATAGCTGAAGGCTTTCCAGCGCAGGAAGCCCAAGAGCTGACCCCGTCCAGATGTTTCCACAGGACATTATCAGTCGTTCGCAGAGAGAGCCCTTTGAGAAGCTGAAAAAATACCTGATAAAGCTGAGAGGGGCAGAGCTGCGCCCACCCCGTGCCAGGCAGCATTCCCGGCCTGGGAAGCAATCATCCCAGCAGTTTAACACCTTGGCTTAGGGGAATTGCAGGCTGAATTGAAATGGAAGGAAGCTCGGCAGAAAATAATTATCAAAACTGGAACTCGGCCAGGAGCTGCCTGGGTGAATAGTCCATAAAAAAACCACCACGGGATGGTGATGAAGGCTGAGCAGTGAAAACCTCAGTTCCCCAAAAAGCTGCAGAGTCCTAGCAGGGCTTGGATGGAGTTTCACGAGTGGTGGAGAGCAAGAGTTGTCATGTACTTAATCACCAAAGTGCATCCGGCAGCACCCACGGGCTCCGTGATGAAACCGCGCCAATTATCGATCACACTCAGCCCTTCGGAACACGCAAGATCAGATAAGGTCACAGCCTGAAGTGATTCACTGCTAACCTGGAAAAGAAAAAAAAAATAAAAGGTTTCATTGCAAACAGCAACACTCGTTAGCCACGCTGCTTCATGGAAAATACGCATTTTAAAGGGGAAGAAAAAACAGTGCCAGGATTTACTGTTCTAAATCCTGTTACATATAGCTAAGAGTGAGCGAGTGCATACACACTTTAAAATTGTTTCCAATTTGAAAAAATGAAAAAAACAAACAAATAAACAAACCAAACCAAAAGAAACCCCAAACCCAAAAAAGAACCCACAACCGCCCCCAAAACAAACAAACAAAAAACCACCCCAAACAAACAAAAAAACCCACCAAAAAAACCCCCAAAACAAAACCAAAACAACAAACAAAACCCCAAACAAAACAAAACAAACAAACAAAAAACCCCCACAACCAATCATACCAAAATCTCTACCTGGAAGGTCTGAAAGATGCATTCCTCTAGAACCGTGGCACTGAAAGAGAGTTTCCAAAGATTTCTTAGGCCTTTATTATTATTTTAAAAATTCATTCATCAGGAATACATGCAGAAAATTTCATCAGATTGCTCAGGTGTTTATATAAGGTGTTTTTCTTTCAGACACCACTTCCACTGACTCACCCATCTGCATTATCTTCATCCAGATTCCAAACAACAAAGAACAGTGACTTTGATTAGAAAATTTCCACCTCACCTTTTATTTTCCCCCCAACACAATATTCACCAGCCGTCACAACAACAAAAGATTGCCTCGCTGAAAAGTCCTCTGGTGACAATCAAGACAAGTGAAACACAGAGAAGTGTGATGGGCTGCATCAGGCAGCAGGAACAGAACAGCATTTGAGTGAGGTGCAGCTTGGATGGATCCCAGAGAAGAGATGTGCTGAGGTTGTTGACAAATACAGAGATGTGAGGGCTCAGGCTGGAGTTTGTTGGAATCAGGAGGAATTCTCCAGGGGTTACAGCTTTCCTGTGGCAGATGCCCTTCACTGCATCACTGGGAAAAGGGAACGATGCAAGAAAGGTGAAAGTTTCTCTCAAAAGAGGCAATCTTCTCCCAGCCTTTATTCCCAGTCTGTGTTTTCCTGTCATGCCAGAGCTTCAGTGTTGATCATGAAGGAGAACTGAGGCAGCCACGTTGCTCTGCTGGGCCTCTCCTGGTTTTGGGATGATTCCTTAATTTAAATCAGAGTCTGTCTTCTGCCACTGCTGCAGCCCCTTTACACGTCTTGAAGAACACTGAGGGTCCATAAAAGTGACCACTCTGCTCCCTGGAAATTCTCCTGCCATCCCTGGGATCTTTGTAGGGTGGCATATCTGCACCATTGGGTTTGCAACCCCAGAGCATCTCTGTTTTATCAGGATGGATGTGTGGATGAGGGAAGCTGCATCAGGTAAATTCTCTGAGCCATCTTGCAGGCCACCATTTCCCAGCTTTCTTCCAGGAGCTGAATTCCCTCTCTGAGCAAGCTGCTTACACAGGAATATCATCCTTACACTTTTATCCTTTCTGCTGAGGCTCCACAGAACTCTGGGGATGAGTGTGAATCTCTCTGAATTTCACACAGAGTCACAACCTCAGAGGATCCCTTCTGGGGTTAATGGGAAGGGAAAACAAACTTCTGGATTTATCCAAGCTCCTTTTCCACACTAGAAAAACCCATATCCCAAAGGAATCTGCTGAGTGTCATTATCTCTTCTCGTGCTGACCTGCAAGCTGCCATACTGAGCAGGGAACATCATCTTTTGCTGCTCTTCCCAGCCAGTTTAATTCATGAAGAAGCAAAAGTTTCAGCTGAAAGAACTCGAATTCTTTCCTTTCTTTATGAGTGTAAGTGATGTCAAAAAAATCTGAGCTAACACTGGCCTAAGATACCTTTATCTGAAGGGCTGAGCAGGTCCTGACCTGGGCCATCAGGAGTACTAAAATGATTTTTTTTAAAAAAAAAAGAGCAATAAATTTAGACTTCATCCACAGGGCCAGAACTTTAACTGGTGTGGACTGGTAAAATTCAATGGAGACACCAATTCAGAATAGGCAGACTCAGCTGTTTTGAGTATTCAATGTGGAAGATGAAATCTTGCTTTAATTTGACACCTGTGCCTTTCTGTAGATTTCAGCAGCCCAGCACCCCAGGATCCTATTCCCATTGGCACTGATTTATTTCCACAAAAGCAGACTTCTGTTTTGCCTTGAGCAAGGTGTTCCTTCAGGAGCAGAGGGCTCATCCTCCCTCCCCAGCTCAGCATACAGACATTTATGGGTCGACACCATAAACGGGAATATTTCAGTCCCAGAAAGATAAAATTTTGGTGGATTCCATGAGGAGAACGCAGGTTTCCACTCTTCCCTTGGGATGGGGCACTCCAAAGCTCCCTGGGCAGCCCCTTCCAGTTCCTGAGCTCCCTTTCCATGGGCAAATTCCTGCTGCTGCCCAAGCTGAGCCTCCCCTGGCCCAGCCTGAGGCCGTTCCCTCTCCTCCTGTCCCTGTTCCCTGGCAGACACCACTGCCAGGGCAAAACACCATCCCCAAGGCAGGCCACAGCTGGAAATGGTAACTCAGGGGCAAAGCCGTGCCTCTGAGCCGTAAAATGACCGCATTGAATAGGAAGGAAGTTAAACAATTATTCCCCTTGCTTAAGGTATGGGCTGACAACATCAAAAGGGCTGATAATTAAAAATACAGTAATGTTTTCCCAAAGTCTCTCCGCTCTTATTTCCTCTTTCGAGCTGCCTGATCGGTGTTTTATGAAGTGTCATTTTATCAGCTTCTAAAAATACCTCCAGACTTGTTAGGAGCTGTCCCTGTCACGTACAGGACATTGAATCACTCTCTTTGCTTTAAAGGAACAAACCCTGCTTGGGCAAAGCCCTGGGGCAGGGAGATGGGTTTGCTGCATGTGCCCAGCGCTAACCACACAAAAATTCCACACAAGCCACAGTCCTGGAGTGCCTCATTCAAATGGGATTTGAGGGAAAAAAAAAGAAAAACAACAAAAACAAACAAGCAAACAAAATCCCTAGACATAGGAAAAACATAAAGAGCAATTATCCAAGTTCTGGCAGATGCATGTGTGTTCCTGAGAGGAGAATTTGGCAATATTCTCTTAACTTTCTTGGGGTATAAACACAAAAGCTAGAACAAAAAAAAAATAAAAACTATAAATTATTTAACTGAGCTTGCAATGAAATAGTTGAACCAACTTGTCATGTAGCGTGGTCACCACTACCACAAGCTCAACAGGTCTTCAAAAAGACAACAAAAATGTGTGTAAAATCCAGATTTTTGGACAGTGAGCTCACCTCGTGGATGTCACACACATCTGACAACACAGACACAAATCCACTAATCCAGGTGTCCTGGGGTGACTTGGTGATGCTTGTATCCCCAATTGTCTGTTCTGTCTTTGCTGTATATTAAATTCTACACCTTTAACCTAAACCAGGACATCAAGTTATGCCTTAGGCACAGAGACATGAGAAGCTGGGTACACTAAAAGAGCAGGAAAAAAAAACAAAAAAAAAAAAAAAAAAAAAAAAAAACCTGGACAAAACACCAGCCCATGGAGGCCCCTCCATCCCTGTGCTGGGCTTGGTGTCCCCACAGCCCTCACAAGCCCCCAACCCTTCCTCTGAGGGCTCCCCATTGATCCTGGTGGGTATCACGACACGTTTTCTAAGATCCTGGATTGGGAAAGACACAATAGCATCTCACACTGTTGGCATTCTGGAAACTGAGAATTTTGGGGTTTAGTATATAGTAATGTGTGGGGGGCAATATGGAGGATTTAAGGCATTGTCTAAGTTCTTCTTCACCTTCTTCTTCTTTCTTCTTCACCTTCTTCTTCCTTCTTTTTCACCTTCTTCTTCCTTCTTCTTCATGGGTTTGGGTGGTTTTCTGTAATTGGGTGATGGAGTCCGCATTGCAGACTTCAAGCAATTGGTTATTTGGTTTAAAGTGAAATTACCTTAGGTGGCATTTCATGTTTGGACAGACTGTCTTTGAAAAGACCTTGTGGAGCTAGAGAGGTGCTCCATTTTACCTCATTTCTCTAACTTGCTAGTTAGAGCTCACACCCTGTGAGCCTGTAAGTAGTTAAGGAATAATAAACACTGAAATAATAAACAAACTGAGACTCTTGTGCATTCATCCTGACCTCGGCAGAGAAAAAAGGCAGCCAGAACAGTAACATCACACCTGATGCTGGCACTGGGGGAGGCAGCCAGCCCAGCTCTGCCCTGCCAGCCCAGCTCTGCCCTGCCAGCCCAGCTCTGCCCTGCCAGCCCGGCTGCCTTGGACACCTTCCACTGAGCTCTGCCCTGAGTCACCGCTGCCTTTCCCCGGCTGCAGGCACAGCAGGCTGGTGCCAGCTCCTCCAGGCAGCCAGCCCCAGCCAGGCCATCTCCCTGGAAGGGGAATGCCACCAGGCAGGGCTGGGAAGGCTGGCTCTGGTTTCTCCATGCTCTGCCTGATTTCTCCCACACGTGACGTGCCTGCTCCGGCGCTGACACAGGGCTGAGCTTGCCCGGCGTGGGTGTCCCGTCCCCTCACGCCTTCCTGGGATAAAGAATCAGCAGGGAGATTGTGGGAAGGCTTTTGAGAATTCTCTACAAATCCATTTCCCACAGGAGATGGCTCAGGGGGGAACCTGGAGCTCCTAAAGATCCATAGGGACAAGCAGCGGTGGCAGAGCGGGGTGAGGAACCAGGACTGTTACTCTCCCGACCACACAAATTAAGGATTATAAATAAAAATGATGAAAGCCAAGAGGAGGGAATTTTTTAATAGCTTGAGGATTCATCTGGACACCTTGAACTTACTGTACCCTGAAATAATCCGTTGGGCTATGTGTCACTCGCCCAGTTTATGACCTCTGGAAATTTGGACAAAAAAAAAAGGAATTCCACACTTGCACCACCTCACCTAATTTGTGTTTACAGAATTAAATACCAGGCTGGTGTTCTGTCCATCTCTGCCTAGAAGATTAGCAATTATTCCACATTTTCAAGAAGCCATATTGCAAATAGTCAGTTCTGCTAATTGCCTTAATTATTCAACCCCTGATTTAAATGCAAGTTTTTCAGCATACTGCTGGCGACTTAATTAATTATAATTACGCACAGGTCACGTTTCAGATATATAATCTTTATAAATGATAGACAGATGAGTAAGGATAGGAATCCAGATCTCCAAACACAAGTTCAGCCCCCAATTAAAGAACCGTGCGCATCCCGAATTTACATGCTGCATAATAATTATTTCTATAAATAATAGTATCTAGAGAAGGAGCTGATGACAGAGCTGTATCCCAATAATTAGGAATGACTCCAACTTTGTTTACCATTCCCTAGAGATGCATGCCTCTTGGTTTTGTTTTTAAATGACCGGTTCATCCCAACACCTCAGTGTGTGCTATCAAATATTCAAACTGTTTCTTCAGCCACCTGCTCTGCAGAATTAACACCATCTTCCAGAGAAGTCATTCCTAGGGTAGGAATAGTTTTTTGTCCCAGTAAGTGAACCAAAATATCAGCCAACAGCATGATACATTTATTCTCAGAGCTTTTCTCTCGGTTTTCGGTTGTCCAAAAGCCATTTCTGGAATGTTTGTAGCTCAAAAAAAAGAAAAAGTTAAATATGCTGTACTTTTAAGTGAAACATACAGCATGTAACTCACTAAGGTGCATTCAACAGAGTTTTAAAAGCTGTTGATCTGATTCAGATATTTTGCTATTTTAATCCCATTTTTATAAGGAAAGATGTGATTATGCCTTATTTCAGATGATTGGTTGTTTTCCTATAATAAACTTTGATCCCTTACCCAACTGCAGTCCCATTTGGCAGACAACAGGAGGTCAGGAATGAAGTATGTTCCTACCTCTACTGAAAATGAGCAGCTGGGCAGAGGAGAGGGACCTTGTCAGAGTCCTCATGGAAAAAGAAATTTGAAGTAACCAGGAATCCAGCAGGGAGTGACACAGGGAAACAGGCTGCCAGTAAATACTGCTGGGCTTTAAACCACTATCCCACAGAGGAAGAACAGAAGAAATAATTCTCGAAATTTGCCTTCCCTTTAGAATATTACAATCTTCCCTCTGTCTGTCCCATCTTCAACCCTTCCCTCAGAGCTGAGCTGCCACTGAAGCCACCTGGTTGTTCCTTGTCCAACCCCCTTTTCCCCAAGGCTTTTCATCACATCAGCCACAAGGACATGACTCAGGAGACTCAGTCCTTCCTACATCCCTGCTTTTGTACCTCCCCACTCCTGCGTGGCTTTGCTGCTTCTTCCACCTGAAAAATGCAAAGCAGCTGGAGACCCACTGGGTTTCTTGTGGAGAGCACAGAAAGCGGGTTTAAATAAAGGAGTCAGACAGCAGGCTGATGTTCTGTGCTAATTAATTCTCTCCTCCTGTAAACCTTGGCTCAAAACCTGCCATTTACACGTTACCAAGTACAAGTTATTCTTTCACTCTCCTGCCTTTTGAAATTCCAAGGCAGGTCTTTGGAAAAGGAAGGGATTGCTTTCCTTGTATAAAACACGAGCTAAGAGCCTCACAGAGTCCCCAGCAGCAAAAGCAAGCATGAAAACTGAGACCCAGAGGACAAAAACAAACACAGGGCACAATTGGTAATTCGACCTTTGGAGCTTATAGGGAAGATTAGGGTTAAGAGCTTTACAAAGTTTGCTCTTGAATTCAGTGTTTACAAAAGATGTCAGAAAGATAAGCAGGGCAGATTTATTTTTGGAAACCCAGAGACAAAAGATGTGCGGGTCCCAAGTTCAACATTGCTAAGCTCATGCTGGAAATCATCACCTGCTCAATGAGTGCCCCAAATCTCACAGAAAAATCTGTCCCAGCACTGATGGGCATGGAAGCTACTCTCTATAAAGATATGATTGGCCACCCATACTGAAATAACCAGAAACATGGGAAACTGGTAGGATTTAGGAGGGGGCACTGAAGTCCAGTCACAGCAGGGAGAAGAGTGTCACTTTTCCCTCTGGGATGTCAAGGATGAGGTCCCCACATTACTTAGACCTGGAATAAATATTAAAATAATAATAATACAAAAGGCATTACTGCTATTCCTGAAATAAGGCGTGTGATTCACTCTCTAGGGATGGAGTGCTGCCCATTTTCCATGACTGATCACTTATTCCTGGTAGGATCTGGCAAACCTGAGTATCGATAGCAGTGGCCATTTGCCAAATGGGCTCCCTGGTGAAACTGCCAGCTCACTCAGGAATGGAATTGGAGTAGCCTTCAGACAGCCACGACTTTCAGTCATTACTTATCTCCTTTAGGGAAAGGCTTTTCATCAGGGCTTGCAGTGACAGGACAAGGGGGAATGGGCTCGAGATAAAGGAGGGCAGAGTTGGATTAAGTATTAGGAAAAAAAATCTTTATTGTAAGATTGGGGAGGGCCTGGCACAGCGTGCCCAGAGAAGCTGGGGACTCCCCACCCCTGGCAGTGTCCAAGGGCAGCTTGGACATGGCTTGGAGCAGCCTGGGATAGTGGAAGGTGTCCCTGCCCATGGCAGGGGGTGAAAAAGACCCTTCCAACCTTAACCATTCCATAATTCTCTACTTCTGTGATCCTAGGAATGTTTCTATTTGGCATCCCCTGGTGAAGCCTGGGAGTCACCCAGCCCCACCACTTGTAGGCTTGGAGCAGATTTCAGGCTGATCCTCATGATTGTGCTCTTCAGGCAGCACTGAGACAGCAACAAAGCTCTCTCACCCCTCAGCAAACATCCCCACAGGAGAACTGGCTCGGGCAGAGCCCAAGGAGGGCTGAGCAACCACTGGATTGAGGTAAATATTACACTTCACCACAGCAGCACGTCCTTCTGCCAGCAGGAGAACAAACGATGCTGCTCCCCCGTGCCTTGCGTCTTAGAGGGCCTTATCTCATCTCTAATACCACACAAATTCTTATCTCAAGCCTGGCAAGATGTGAGCCCTGATCAAAGGTTCCTGTTAATAGCATTTATTCCTTGTGTGATTCTCTGGAAACAAATACAGTCGACCCCACGTTTCTTGCCTTTATCTCTGTGGGGGCACAAGGTCTGGTGTCTTTTATCTGCTCTGCTGCCTCTTATTTCTGAGACCTTGTAAGAACTTTATTTCCCTCAGATCAGGAGATCCTTCCCTGCTTTGGTTCAATTTGACCAAATGGTTCAAAAGTTGTTTGGGGGAAACAGGAAGCCAGAAGAAAAAAAAAGGCTGAGTGACTCCGTGACTCCCATTTCCTTAAGCACAATCCAAGTTAAAACACATCCTTGCAGAGAAAGCAAGAATCCCTGGAATAATCTCTTGGTAAACAAACATTTTCTATAGGGACGTGCTCCTTTCAAGGGAATACACACAGAGGTGGGAGAAGGGAATGTCCTAGAAGGATTAAATTCCTTTAGGTGTTTTTAATATGCCTGAGAACAGCAAAAGGTGTGGAGTGTGCTCCTTTAAAATCCCTTCACCTCTTCTTCGGTAACTAAACTCTCCACTGGAGCATGTAACAACACAGGATACAGAGCCCTAAGGAAAATGAGGGAATGTTTTAATGGTAAAATGTCAGCTGTGGGAAGCCAAAACACTAATAAGGATTTATGGGAAATTTTCTATGTAATACTCAACTATATTTTTTTTACATCAGGATGGCGTTACTCCATAAATGCTGAGTTTTATGGGTTAGAGTCCAGCAAGTCTCGTTCTGGAAGCATCATCCGTCCCTCTGTGCTGGGCACTGAAAGTCCCCACCAGGGCTGTGTCCAGTTGTGGCTCCTGCAGGAGAGCCCTGGAGGGGCTGGAGCGTGTCCAGGGCAGGGAAGGGAGCTGGGAAGGGGCTGGAGAATTCTTGAGGGAGCTGGGAAGGGGCTGGAGAATTCCTGAGGGAGCTGGGAAGGGGCTGAGGCTGGAGAAAAGGAGGCTCAGGGGGGACCTTGTGGCTCTGCACAAGTCCCTGACAGGAGGGGACAGCCGGGGGGGTTGGACTCTGCTCCACGAACAGGGACAGGAGGAGAGGGAACGGCCTCAGGCTGGGCCAGGGGAGGCTCAGACTGGGCAGCAGCAGGAATTTGTCCATGGAAAGGGAGCTCAGGCCTTGGCAGGGGCTGCCCAGGGAGCTTTGGAGTGCCCATCCCTGCAGGTGTCACCTGGAGGTGGCCCTGAGTGCTCTGGGCTGGGGACAAGGTGGGCCTGGGGCACAGCTGGGACTGCCTGGGCTTGGATTTTCCAGCCTCAGGGATCCTGGGATTCTGGGATTCACAACTCTGCCCCAAATGTGTTTGGGAGCTGCAGCAGAAGCTCAACCAGCCTGAGGCAGGGCTGGAAACTGCAAAAACGTTGGGAAGAGACAGAGGGTCCAAGTCCAGGGAATGAGTATTTAAAGATGATTGCCAGCCATAAACCTTGGCACACGCTTGGTGTGGATTCCCAGAAATGCCAGGTTACTGGGAAAGCACAGAAGGAATTTAAAGAAGGTGATATCAAAATCCCTATCTTTCAAAATCTGTTCCGTTTCTTTCCTGCCTGGCCAAAGTGTGCATTCCCCTGAGATAAGAGCTCCACACAACTCCAAGTTCTCCTGGGTTTACTCAGGAGCACTAAAGGCAATCCAGGTTCTGCTTCAAGAAATCCAATGGGAAACTGCAGAGCTCACCTGCACGGGACCTGAGGGTGCATTGCTTCCAAAGGTCAATTTCCATGCAAAGTGAAAACCGGGGTGTGAGGGGCAATCACAGTGATAAAAAGAATTTTTATCACATTGATAAAAAAGAAACTGAATTATTACCATCAAGATCATAGTAAAATCCATATTGTCATTTAAAGACTTCTGGGCAACCCTCAGCTCACTTTCTGAATCAGCCACGTTAAGAAAACCAGATTGCACTGAGACAAAGGAAAGAGACAGGAAAGAAAGAAACAATGTGGACCGTTTATTTCTCTCCTAATTAAAAGATTTCCAATGCTGGGAGAAGCAGCAACAAAGTCCTGTGGCTGCTTATCTGCCCCAGGCTGGAGAGCAATCCACTTCTCACCTGGGAATGAGCAGTGACTCCAGAAATCTCAGTGCTGTCAGCAGGAGAGCTCAGCCATGGAAACACTCATCTCCTGTAAAGAGAAGAGCACATCTGGCCCACAGAGGGGAATTCGTGCCAGTGGGGGAAAAGCTACATGGAGATCTGTGTGCAGAGGAACTGCTCACAGCACTCCCTGTGCTTGGTGTGTCCAGGGCTCCACCAAAACCCGCTGTTTGTAAAAAAAAAAAAGGCAGTTCAAAGTAAAAAAATGTTTTAAAGTAATTAAAATAAAATTAAAAAGCGCAAGAAGAATACAAGGGTTTGATCAATCACGGCTTGGGTTTACTTTGTTGGGGTTTTTTTCCCAAATGCAATTCACAAAGGGGTGTTTTTTTGAGCCTGACTTTGTTGTTCCTAGCAGAGAAAAAAACCCCAATGCCTAAGATCCAGCAGATTCTCGTGGGCTAAGGAAATGATTTCCCCTTGTTTTATGGCAGCCTGGCACAGCCTGTCCCCCTCAGAGTGTGTGCTGACCAAGGCCCTGCTGAGGGCTTGCAGCATCTGGGCTTCTCACAGGACCAGGAGGCCACCGTGGACAGCACAGGGACAGGAGTGGCCGTGTCACATCCTGCAGGAATTCTGCTTTGCTGGGAACATGAGCAAGGCAAGGGGACCACAGTGCTCTGAGGCTTTTGACACTGACAAAGCTGCACACAACAAGGTGGAACAAGATTTATGGGTAGACACTGGTGTGGGATATCAACCCCTATAACCCAGCACTCCCTCCTCCCCCCAAAAAAAGTGAATTATTTCACACTCCAAATACAGAATTTGCTTCCTAAGCTTGATCAACACCAAGTTCACTTTTTGCTCTGCTAATAATAGCCTGTGAAACCAGGATTGTTCCCGAAATCCCTGGTACACAGCATATGTCTTATGTTCTCCACAAATATTAAACATACCCCCGCCCATCCCTTCCATACTTCTCCCTCATTTGCCGCTGTGACAAAGATATTCTTTAATGAATCTTAATGACTCATCCCAAATGTTGTTTTTTTGAACTGTGATAAGCACTAGACGGGGTGACTAATGGACTGTGTGCAACACCTAGACAACGTGAGCAATTCCTTGTTTGCTCAAACCATATTAGATACTGATAACAGATACAGGCATTGCACCTGCTCAATTGTAAAAAAAGGGAAAAGCAACTAGGATAGATCCAGCAACTGCTGCTTGTATTCGTATGAAGTGAGTTTATCTTGTTGCTGTTCCAGAGAACGTGTGTTGGGGCTGCTCTAAAGCTCCCCCACTCTTGTAAAAATGACTCATTTGACACTGTGGCCCTGAGGAAGTAAAAGCAAAAAGACAGCTACTTTGGCTGGGATGGAACAGAGCTTCCCAGAGACGGCTGTGAATGAAATACAGGGAGTTTTCCAAACCTACCAAAGTCTGCACCAGTGGACACAACCATCTACTCATCCACTTACAGCTCAATCTGGCATCGCCATTGCTTTTCCTACTTCTGTGGGAGTAGGGGTGAATTCCTTGGTGAACAGCCTTCCAGCAGGAGAGGAGGTCAATAAAACAGGATGCAGATCTTACAAATGGGTTATTTTAGTCAAGCTCACTCAATAGGTGAATTTTTGCTCCAGACACTTCAAGCTGAGACCCTCAACACGGAGGAGGGTGAATGCTCCTGACTACAGTGCTCTACTCCTGAATTTTTGCTTAGCTTAGGAGAGAAGCCATCGACTTCCCCCTCATTCATAGAACTGAAAAACTTGTTCCAGTAAAATCCCAGAATTATTCCATTGGAAAAGACCTCCAAGGTCATTAACCCATCCCCACCTTGCCAGTCCAGAGCACTGAGTGCCACATCCAGGCCTTCTTTGGACATCTCCAGGGATGGGAATTCCAAACCTCCAAAGCTTAACAGCCCTTCAGTGCAGAAATCCCTCCTGGTGTCCAGCTTGAGCCTCCCCTGGGACAGCCTGAGGCCATTTCCTCTTGTCCTGTCTCCCCTGGGAGCAGAGCCTGATTTCCCTGGGCTGTCCTCTCCTGTCAGGGAGTTTTGCAGAGCCACAAGGTCCCCCCTGAGCCTCCTTTTCTCCAGGCTAAATAACCACAGCTCCCAACACGCAGCACCTGCCCAGAATGAATTTCAAAATATTGTGTAAACAGAGATATTCTTATTCACTGACCACAGTGAGAGTCACTGCTGAGGTTTTTTAAGGATGTGTATATGCTCTGCACATGCAGTAAGAGGGATCCACGGATGAAATCATGGCACTCACTTGCCAAAAGGAATCAAGTGATTAGAAGTGACTCCCTTCTCACTTTCAGTGCCACGAGTTCTGCCACTTCCCAGCACTTGGCTTGCACAGCTCACTCCACAAAGTCAACGGGGTGAAAAAGAGGACTGGGAGTTTGCTCTGGGAGGTGAGGGATTAATCACAGAATATCCTGAGTTGGAAGGGACCCACAAGGAATATCAAAGCCCAGCTCCTGTCCCTGCCCAGACCCCCCAACAATCCCACCCTGGGCATCCCTGGCTGTCCAAAGGCTCCTGGAGCTGTGGCAGCCTCGGGGCCGTGCCCATTCCCTGGGGAGCCTGGGCAGTGCCAGCACCCTCTGGGGGAAGAACCCTTCCCTGATCTCCAGCCTGATCCTGCCCTGGCCCAGCTCCAGCCATGCCCTGGGTGCTGTCCCTGTCACAGGAGCAGAGATTGGAGCTGCTCTGGGGAAGAGCTGCAGCCCCTGGGGAGCTCTGTCCTCAGTGTCCTCTGCTCCAGCTGAACGAGAGTGAAGTCAGTTGAGAATAATGAACAAGGTAAAAGAAAACATAAAAGATTAACAATTTTATGATGCCAAGACCCGAGCCCTGACACACAGTAGAATATATCAGCATGAAAAAAAACAATCTTAAGTCACTGTTCCAAAAATATTTGCAGTGCTCACACGGACAGTTCTCACTTAGAGAAGCACAAGAGCAGCAGTGACAAAGCTCCAAGCCATGGAATCTCTCACTCCATGCTGTGAACATCACTATCTACACACCCAGGGCTTAGGCAAAGTTTTTAAACAGCTGTCCCACCTTACCAAAGTGCCAGCACACAACTTTTACTGCCACAGACCAACCACGCCAAACTCCACTACCTTTTGGTGAGGGGGTAACAAGAGAGGGGCCCATACCCAGCAAGATGAATTCCTGCCCTCACTGCACTGAAGGGCACAGCTCAGTGATTAGTGAGCTGACCAGGAGAATCACAAGCTTGTGCACAAGCAAAGTAATTCTTAAATGAAACCAGCAGGGAATAAAAGAAAAAGCTCTGCTGCTAAAGGAAGCTCAAACATACTTTTTTGAACCCAGTCATCCAAGAGCAATTATTAAGCTCTGTTGTTTCTGAATACACTTGGCCTTAAAATATTAACATGTGCTTTTTGTTTTATGCCTCAGACTGCATGAAATGAATTAAATACACCCAAAATGGTATGAGCAATCTCTCAAGCACTAGCTGGTTTAACAACTAATCCTCTGCTTTAGTATGAAAGGTAAAGGTTTAGGTTTTTCAACCATATGAGGCATCATTCTATAGTTCATGTGTTAGGCATCTCTCCTGTCCACTGCCAACATTATTTGAGGCATGCCTGCAACATTTTCACCTCATTTAAAAAACAAACAAACAACAGATGCATAACCACTTCAAAATTTACACTTTATGCAGCTGGGAGTTTACCTTCTTTAGGAGTTATGAAGGTGAAACGCAGCACTTTAGGGGCAAAATGTAGCAATATCTGCTGCTGTTGACACAGTATTTTTTTTTTCTGGGCAGTAATTAGCTGTGTTGGTTTGCCAGTGCTCAGAGTAATGACACAGACACACACTCACACAAATAACTCACTGCACTTTGTGACTCACTGGGATGCCTTCGCAGAAATTACCTTGGTCACACTTTGTGCACCTTTGTGCACCGTGGGGAGAACTCTCCAGTGGGGACAGTCAGCCGTGTTTTATTTTAGCTGTGAACAATCTGAGTGAAAAGCCATTCGATACCCCCCTTTCCCCCCCAAACCTGTATAAATATTTTGTTTCAGTCGCGTTTCAATGGCAGAGTAAATGAGTTTCGTCCTTTGTTTCAACCATAACAGTGCCTTGTTTGAAGTTGCTATTTCAAGCTGGGAGAGCTGGGCCTTTATTTTTTCAAAGATGTTATTTCCTGAGACCCTTTACTCTGTGAACTTACAGCCGGCCAGCCACCACTGGAGCTTCATTGTTAATTGTCTTTTTAGGGGCACAAATATACAGCCTTTCCTTTCAAATTCAGGATGGCTCTGTTTATTTACGCTGCTGAATGCAAACTTTGGAGGAGGCATCTCTGGTGCTGCAGGGATGCCAGGAGCAGTGGGAAGAGGTGCAGGGCTCTGCTGGACCCTGAGAGCCCAGCAGACATTTCTGGGGACTCCCAGGGAGAAGGAGAAGGAGAAGGAGAAGGAGAAGGAGAAGGAGAAGGAGAAGGAGAAGGAGAAGGAGAAGGAGAAGGAGAAGGAGAAGGAGAAGGAGAAGGAGAAGGAGAAGGAGAAGGAGAAGGAGAAGGAGAAGGAGGAGAAGGAGAAGGAGAAGGAGAAGGAGAAGGAGAAGGAGAAGGAGAAGGAGAAGGAGAAGGAGAAGGAGAAGGAGAAGGAGAAGGAGAAGGAGAAGGAGAAGGAGAAGGAGAAGGAGAAGGAGAAGGAGAAGGAGAAGGAGAAGGAGAAGGAGAAGGAGAAGGAGAAGGAGAAGGAGAAGGAGAAGGAGAAGGAGAAGGAGAAGGAGGAACAAGAGGAGGAGGAGGAGGAGGAGGAAGAAGAAGAGGAGGAGGAGAAGGACCACGTGCAGCCCAAACCTCCCCAGGCAGAGGAGCTGAGCCAACATGCAGATGAGGGTGCCATGCACACCGGGACAGCACGACAGGGATTTTCACTCCTGTGTGTGTCCTCTGTGGCGCAAGAGGAATTCTGGAGGAGTTAAGTCACAGCTGCTCCGGAGCTGCAATGCAGCCCTGCCGCATACCTGCCTCCTCACATTCCCTCTCCACGCTTCAAACCTCGGCATTTTTAGGATCTTATTCCCCCTCTTTGTTGTCCCCAGTGAGGATATGGTGTGCAGACAGCGAATGAAGCCCTTCCCTGGGATGCCCTGATGAGCTGCTGCTCTTCTCTCCCTCCAATGAGCAGTTCAGCCCTGCAGCTGCTCAGATCAGAAATACGGGGCCGAATAATCCCCTTGGGCACCCATCCATTGCCAGGTAGTTCCAAAAAAATCGAACTTTTAATTCACTACAGGAAAGTAACTCTTCTGCTTATTTCTGAGACACTGTTGCAGAGAAAGGCAGTAAAAAACCAGAAATAACTCCTTAGCACTCACTTTCAGCCTAGGTCCTCATTCAAACAAACAAACAAACAAACAAAAAAAAAAGATCAAGAAGGACTGAAAAAAAGCCTTATCTCTACCACAGAAAAGAGAATTTTGCAATGAGTTTTTCTTTATTCTTTACCAGTTGTCTTTCCTTTTCCATTTCTAGCTGCTTCAGTCTTAAGCACCACAGCTAGATTTCCCTCACTCCTACAAAAAAATAAAACAAAAATATCAGAAAAAAAAAATCTCAGAAGTTTGCAGCTAGATGCTGATTCAATTATTCTTAAATTGATACATAACTCCCCTCTTTTGTCTCTGGCTCACAGAGTTACAACACACGCAGGAATAAAACCACAGAAAGTTGTGAGGAGGACAGACAATTCCTAAAATAGAACCAAACACAAAAACCAACCCAAGCCTGTTTTTCCTTTGACTCTAAGTTAATGATGCTACAATTTGAAAATGCAGAGGGCTCACGGAATTAAAGAGAAACTTGGGCTGGAGAGGAAAGTTTCAGGTCTGTGCTCTGACCTTCTGCAGGGCTTGCTCTGAGCTTTGGCCACTCCAGATCAGAGACTCCCCGCAGACGAAGCTTTCACTCACACTGGGAACATTCACTGCCAAATATCGAGTTGGCATTTTCCCCGCTGCCTCTGTGCACCTCTGGAGGAGTCTGGCTCTCCCTTTGCTCCAACCTCCCATTAAGGAGTTGAAATTAGCACTGAGACTCCCCATTAGCCTGCTTTTCTCCAAACTAATGAAACCCAGCTCCCCCAGCCCCTCCTCATACATCATCCAGCCCACTAAGCACAAACCGCTTCTAATGAAGGCTATTTCTATACTAACAATAAGGAAAATTTAATGATCTTAAATACTCTTACATAAGAAGAACTGCCCTAAAAATGAGACCTTTCAATAGAGCAAAATATGGCCAGGTTAATAATTTTGCTCTGGGTCCCAGAATGTTAATTTAGCAAGAAATAAATAACTCCCCCAGCCTTTCATCTTATCTTTCTGACAGATGTTTCCCCTATAAAAAGGGTGTCATAATTGTTTTTGTCAGTGTTATAATTAAAATTGCTATGCAGCTGACATACAGTTTTTAATGGTTTCCCCTAGGATTATAGCAGATGTTGCCTTATTAGATCAGGGCTCTCCTGGAGTAAGAAATGTCATTGGCATAATCAAGACACTTCTTTAAGCCTCTCAAAGTAGACTGTCACAATTTTCCCAGTAACATTTGACCCTTAGGGATGAAATATATCCTGCTTTTCTAAGGAGAAAGTTTTCTGAGGAGTTTGAAAGAAATACTGAAAAAAAAATCCAGTTTTTGCTACAGCCAGAAATAGCTGGAAGATACAGGAGGGAGCCCTGACAACTGCACCAGCAAGGCCAAAGAAACCGTGGCTTTTTAATATTCACAAAAATATTCACAGGCAAAGGTAGAGGATCTGGTGAGGAGCTGAGAAATAGCAGTTAATGGGCTCTTATTATAAGAAAACTTACAACCCTATGGCCAAAGTGTTAATTTGAAATGGGAGTTAGTTTAAATAAAGCAAGGTGTAACAGCAAGCTTTTCTCTAGGTGCAGTTTGGATCCCTGGTGTTCACTGAAAATCCAGAGAAGTCAAGGGGGAAGCAAGAAGAAAGGGTGGCTCCAATGGTCAGCTAGGCTGGGCAGCTGGGAAGGGCACACGGATCCTTTGTCTGAATGCACACAAAGCGTTTAATATCATGAAAAATCATTTCTAGGTGGTTTGGCAAGAGAAGCAGGCAAGTTAGGTGGCTCCAACCTAAGAAAAGCCACCCAGGCCCCTGTCCACAAAATCTCTCCAGGGGGAACTCACTTGGACAAAATGAACTCAGCAGAAAGTAACTTCACATTTTGGTGTCACTGAGCTCCTTGCAACTTTCCAAGGGCCACCAATTTTTTTTTCCCCCAAGGTGTGAGGAACGCCAACTCTGTTTCACAGCCTGCGATCCGCAGGCTGCAGCTCTTCCGCGTCGCTTTATATTAAGAACTCCCCAAAATAATTGTGGAAGGTGCAACATGACATAATCGCTGAAGTTTCACAGCACCCAGTGTCGCAGTTTACTTATGGAAATCGCAGAATCGGGTTGGAAAAGATCCCTTGAGAGCACCGAGCCCAACTTTTGACAGACCACCAAACCGAGTGTCACATCCCCATGCCCCTTGAACACCTCCAGGGATGGGGACTGCACCATCTCCCCGGGCAGTTCTAATGCCTGATCAGCCTTTCTGCGAAGAAATTCTTCGCCCAAACAGACTATTTCCATTTGGAATTTTAGCAGCTAACTCTCCTGATCTCAGCCATCTCCAGGAGAAAGAGGCATTAATTAAAAAACAAGCGTGGAAAACGTCCAGCAGGAATTATCTCTGGGGTGGGAGGGGGGTAGGGAAGAAACAAAATTAAAAAACAACCTCGGTCTCTCGGAGCGACATAAAACAGCTTCTTTTCTTTTTTCTTTTTTCTTTTTTCTTTTTTTTTTTTTTTGTTTGGTTTTTTGTTTTGTTTTGTTTTCCCCTTTTCCTCCCCGAGGCACGCTCGGCATCCCCTGCGCTGGCGGGGCCGAGCGCGGCTGTGCCGGTACCAGCGACGACAACAAGCGGAGGGGCCGGGCTTGAGGGAGGCGGGCCCGGCCGCCTCCCCCCGCCCGCTGAAGAGCGCCTGCGAGGGCGGGCAGGCGGCAGAGCGAGGAGCGGAGCCGAGAGGAGCCGGGTGGCATCGGAACCAGGGCAGAACCGGGGGAGAACCAGGGCAGAACGAGCGCGGAACCAGCGCGGCATCACCGCGGGCCGCCCTCACCCGCGGCCCGGCCGGCAGCGCCCACGCACCGCGGGCACCCGCCTGCCTTGCCTGCCGCATCCCGCCCCTTCTGTGCCCCCCTGCTTCGGCCGGGACTCTCCGCCGGGATCAGCGCTGTTGTTGTTGGCCGGCGCGGCCGCGTCGAGGATATTTTGGCTCGCCCGGAGGCAGCGGCGCCTCGATCCCTTGGACGCCGCGTGTGGGGCCGGGGCCGCCGCCGGGGAGGGAGCGCAGGAGCGCCGGCACCGCGGGCCAGGTGAGGCGGGGGCGGCGGCGGGGATGGAGAGAGGGGGGAGAAAAGGAGAAAGGGCTCGTCGGTGCTCCGGGACCCCTCCTCGCTGGTGCTGCCCGGACACATCCGCACCGCGGGTTCTCGCCGGGAATGCCGATCAGAGCCCCGCTCAGCCTCCCCCGGGGGCGGTGAGGGGTTGAGGAGAGCGGCCTGGGGCTCATCCCCCGGGGGATGGCGCGGCCCCGGCAGGAAGGGGTTAATGAGCAGCGCGCTCTGGATTTGGTTAGGACCTTTAAAGGGACTTTAAAAAAAAAAAAAAATCCGAACGTTGGGCTGTGTGATCTGCCCACCGAAGTTTTTTGTACGTGGGCGAAGCGTGTGTCATGTGTGAGAAGCCGGGCAGGCTCCCGGCGGAGCTCGGGGAGCTGAGGGACTGCGCGGGGCACGGCGTTCTCTCCCACCCGCCTCCCAAGGAGGCCGCTTCTTCCCTGGGAAAAAATTATCAGTTGAAAGAAAAAAACCAACAGGCGTAATATCCCGCTGCCCGCTCTCCCCCCTTTAAAAAATACCCCCCAAAAAGCCAAGGAAAAATAACACTGGAGGTGGATCAGATCCACGGGGGACACCGGCGCGCTTCGCTCCTCCATGTGGATGCTGCCCAGCTGCGCCCAGCTGTGGGCAGGCACCTGGCTGTTGCTGAAAAGAAGGCGATCAGAACTGCGGAGTATTAGTTAATAAGTGCCTGATCCTGTTGACCCTGTTCTGGTTCACCCACTCAGCTATGCGGGGGTGTTGAGGAAGGTGTCCTGCCAGTTAAACCAATTATAGCTGGCAAGTCGCAGTCATCAGCATTAGTGGAGGGCTTGGAGGTGAGGCCCAGGCACACCGTAGTGGCTTTTCTGAACTTGAAAACAGCGGCTTTCCAAGTCCAGCAAAAAGCCAGATTTAACCCCGTGTGCCACGGAAATCAGCGTTGCCTTTCCAGCTCGGCTTGTCTTGTGGTATCTCTGTCGGGGTTTTGTATCTCAGGGCTGGGAAATTTGTGCTGCAGATGGGGAGAAAGCTGATGCGGGATGAGCAAAGGGTACAGAAATTCCTCTGTTGGAATTGGAAGAAGAAAGCCGGAGTGTTGCAAAACACGCCGAGGATCTCCATGTGTTTTTCAGCCAGAGCTCGGTGTCTCATTTTTCCAAAGCTTTCCTTGGGAACAAACCCAGCGTGGAGAAGCAGGGGCTTGGGTTAATGAGCAATGCCGTGTAATCAACACTTGGTATAAACCTTTTGTCTTAGGGCCCTAAACACCTCAAAAGAAACAAACAAACGAAAAAAAGACAGGAAGGAGAGAATCCCAACCCTTTTAGTGGACGGGGAAGTGCCTAACAGGATTTGTGGAGAGGTCAGAATTGCACACAAGTGCCAGGAATCTTATTTGTACGCCTAACCAGGGGTCAGACCTCAGCTTACAGAAAATACATATAATATTTTCACAAATACTCAAATCCCTAAGCCAGTTATCCCTGGACACCAGAGCAGAATTCAAAGGCAAAACAAAGGGTGTTGGAAATTGCCGTACACTTTTTTAAAAGCCCAGCCAAATGCCAGGATAAACAGTTGTTTAAACTGTGGCAAATTTAATGAACAGATTAGGATGCTTGCTGAGTGAGACTCACGCTGTGTGAAATTCTTTGCTGCTCAATGAGATGTGTAATTTAGATCAAATATTTGTACGTGCTGTTTGAGGTAAAAAACATCATTCAGTAGATTGCACTTTTTGAGTAACATTAATGAATATTCTTCTCAGTGTCAGTTGATTTGTTTTGTTTCAATTATAAGGCCCAGTCAAGTTGAAATAGGCCTTCCATGTTTAGGACTCTGGCTATTTTTTTTTTAAATTTTATTTTTAAGTGATCAGCTATGTAAGAAGGATGAATGCGTTCCTTGTTTTTGGCTGCTGGATGTTTTAATTTTCCGTTCTGTTTATATGGATGGCTTTTGAATGTGTTGCCATTTTAAACAAATTTATTTTGTTAAGATCCTAGTTTACAATTTTTTCTGAATTTTAAAGTGATTTTGTTGGGGTTTTTTTTTCCTTGTGTTAACATGTTGAGTGATAGATTTGGCTGTAATAAGAACACAGTTTTGTGGATATCTTGATAGTGTCCTCTGTGGCTATTTAAGTAGAAGTTCTTGTTTTCAGGCAGTTGCTGTGGAGCCAGGGAATTCAGCCCAATGCTGTGAAAAAAGGGAAGGAAAATTAAAAGTGTAGCTTGATAAGGTATCGTTCACTGACACCTGAATTGCAGCATCACGATAAAACTGAACAATGACCATAAAACTGGCTTTATTCCCTATGTTTGATCTTTCCCATAGGATATGAATCTTATCACTCTTCTCCTTAAATGATATATAGGAGAAAAGTTACACAGGCCTCACACAACCCTGTTCCTGGCAATAAAGGCAGTAAGATAAAGGTTTGACTTCAGTGGCACAAACATATTGATAGTGGTCCCATTATCAGCTCTTTAAAAAGGGTATTTTACTGCATAAACCCCTTTTCAATTACAACTTAGCCCCTCTAAAGCGTTATAAATGTTCTAATCCTGTGTTTAGAAAATGTACAAGATAATGTGATTTGGAGTAAAGGCAGGAGGCTGGGGACACTGGGCATTGGCTTCTCTGATTATTCATGAAGGGATGAATGTAGGAGGTGAAGGTGTATCGAAGTGTCACTCTGTCACTCCTCTCCCTCTGAAAGCCAAAGTCTGAAGTGAATCATGGCCTGTGAGAGGGCACAGAGTAAGCAAAAATAACACAAAACTGATTGCCTAAGATAATGGGTGAAAAGCTGGAAAATACCCCAAAGAGACAGATGTTAGGTGGGCAGGGGGTTTCTGTGGGCTTTCCAGGCAAACACAAATTTTGTGAAAGCCCTGCCAGCTGAAAACCAGCATGAGAATTGCCCTGTTTGGTTTGTGATGCTGGAAAAGCTTTCCCTGTATGTCACTGCCAGAGCAATGAGGGTACATCTGTTAACATCTGCTCCCTCCTGCTTTGGCAGTGTTTTTAACGTGACCCCTCTCGTTTTTCAGATGAGTGACTTTGGGATCAGGAACATGGATCAAGTGGCTCCCGTGTCCAACATGTACAGGGGAATGCTCAAGGTGAGTACCCTGGAGCTGCCACCTCCCAAACCCAGCTGGGGCAGCCCCCAGCCAGTGCTTTTGTTGTGTTCCTGCAGTGCTAGAACAGGAATTGGCTAAGCCAAGTGAACACAGGTTTAATTGCTCCCCTGTAATCTTCTGCCAGAGTATTCCCACTGTGTTCCACGAGGATGTGAAAAACAGGACTGAAATAGGAAGGTGCAAATCTTGCACCCACAACCCTCTCCCCCCAACAAGGCTCCCTCTCTCCATTCTCTAAATCCTAAGGATCTGAAAGAGGTGGACAAAAACTGAGGTCAATTTTGCTGGTGTTGGTGGAACTTCTGCCAAAATAAAGGTGAAAGGGTGGGCAGCAGAAGAGGGTTTGTATCTTTAGTTTGATGAGACTGGCAGAGGCCTGTCCTGATAGGACTGGTCAGGTTTGGTACCTTCCTGAACTCTGTTTGGAATAAAAGTAGGTTATTCCCTTACAGCTGTTACTAATGGAAGCCAAATACATTGTAATAACTCCAGAAATCATTACATTTATTTTATTTTTAGGTAGACTGTGTCTGTTACCTTGTTTTGAAAGGTGTTTTTACAAACCAAGGTCAGCAGAGTGTGAAGGCTCAGTCTCAAAGGGCTTCCCCTCTGGGCCCCATTCATGCAGGTTGCTTTTTAATCCCAGTTCTTTTACACAGCATTGATTAATGTAAACCATTACAAACTGTAAAGGTTAGAGAGACCTTTTCTGCTCTCATTAACTTTGAGGAATGGCTGTGGTTTGAAGAATCAGTGAGGCTGTGGGATGCTGGCTGCTGTGATTCCTTATGTCCCCTCTTAGCTTTTTTTCTCCTCACAAAAAAAAAATCAAGGAGATCCCCCAACTTAACATCCGTGTGCTCTTAACACAGTGGTTGCCCTAAGCAGTTATTCAGTGTTCAGTTGGCATAGAATTAAGTCAGAGACTTGTGTTCTGCTGTGCTGTAGCTGTTCACATTCCATTTTATTTCGTTCTGCAATAATTACATGTATTGAAAAGCCAAGCAAAGTGGTTGTGTAACTGATAGGACGAGCAGAATTCATTCTGCATTGTGTTTTTCCTCTTTTGCTACTATTAAACGAAGAACATGCTTACAACATTAATTTTCTCCCTTTTGAAATATGAAACTAGCACGGTATGGATTTTACTCATTCACATGCCACAGCATTTTTTCCAGTGACTCAGGATAAGGGTCAGCTATTTACACAAAATGCAGGAGTTTCCAGATTGTGTTGAAAGAACTTGTCCTTTCTTTTAGGTGCTAGAGATGAGTCAGAGCTTTTATCTAGTAATGTATAAAGAATCTTTTACCAGCAGATTTGGCAGCTGTTGCTAACATGTTTTATTCAGACATGAGCCCTTCCAGGGGCTGGCTTGGACTTGAGTTGGGGAGTACCTGAACCAGAGATCCACAAATTTTGCCCTGCTGGCCAGGAGATTTCTGAATCCACTAAATGAGGCATGATACTGTTTATGGTGACATGAAAAGTTAGGGAATGTGAGGGGAAATCCATCCTAAATCATTGCTCCAGGAGCACAGTTTAGCTTGCTTTTTGCATTGCATGTGAATACTGCCCTGAAAAATCCTTGCCTTGTCCTCGGCTAAATCCACTCCTTTGGCACGAGCTGCCAAATCAATGTTTGCCTAAACCAAATAAACATTTGCAAGTTGTCTTTGTCTCCAGCTCCCAGGAGCTGCCATGAGCCAGCTGCAGCTTTCCAGAGCAATGTTCTATCCTCAGGTGCCTTTAAAAAAATCTCATCTCTGCCTCAAGATATTGCAGATATGGTTTCCCTGTGACTAACGAGCAAGTTTCATAAGTTGTTTTTGAAGTTATTTCCTCCTCTGCTCATGTTTCTTCTTCCCCCCAAAGACTGAAGTGGCTGAGGGAAATTTAGTAAATTCATGCCTGTATTCCTGGCATACACAGTTGGCACAAGTCAAGTTTGAGAGGAGTTAGGTTTTCAAAATAGAACAATATTTCTTGAATGTCAGTATATCAGTAGAATCTGCTTTTATCTGGAACATTTTTATCAGTCTTGTTTTATCCCTTGCTGTAAAATGAAAGTAGAAGTGTTTCACTGAGCATCTGAGCACTTGAAAGACTTCATAATGTGGTTGCTGGCAAATCCAGTAATGCAGAAGTGTAAAAGTTTCTGCAACATCCTTCCTCAAGTCCTGTAGAGCTGTCTGTGTAGCTTCAAGTGATGTGGTTCAGATGAATTTTATCCTTTAGAAAAAAACCCAAAACCTTCACGAATCTACTGTAGGTTTTGCACTGACAGTTTCCCCATAATTTACTGATCTCCATCCAATCCTCATCAAGTGGATAATCAATTTCAAGGGTTAAGTAAATGAGGATTTCTTTAAAATGTATCTGGAAATAAATGCATATTCACACACACATGTGTATTCTCTATTGTTAAAAGCCTCAATTACAGGAAAAAACTTAGAATATCCTGCTTTGACTTTACTGTAAGCTGCAGAACATCCCCCACCTCGCCCTTATCAGTGGCTTTTATTCACGTAGCAGAAGCTGTGCCCTCGTTGTGGTTAAGTTTCAAAGCTGGCTCATTCGAGCCAGTGGTTGTGCATGATCTCCAGATCTACAAAACCAAACCCAGACACTTCCTAGCAGTGGAGCTCACAGCTTTCCAGCAAAGTGCTGACGTTGTTCTGTGTTTATTCTGCTCCTTCGCAGCGTCAGCCGGCGTTTGACACCTTTGACAGCTCAAACTCGCTTCTTGCTGGATATTTTTTCTCACTCAGTGAAGACCAAACGCTTCAGGAAGTGCCAACGGGATTTGACTCCACTTCTTATGGTAAGTCTTCACTTTGCTCCTTAGTCCAGTCAGCAGATGAGAAATTTTGGGGGTCTAACTAAAATCTCCTGGGTGTGCAACGTGGATTTCCCTAAAAAGATGTGGTTTAATACACAGACTTCTGTGTACGTGCTTGGTTTTATTCCTGTGGTCTTTGTGGGTAGCTGTTGTTTTCTGTACTGAAAAGAAATAGGAACTGGCAGTAGCCTAATAGACTGATTTTTCATGGAAGAAGCCTTAGTAGGAGTTTAAGCAAAGATAAGAGTTCAAAAACCTTTTAAAAAGAGGGGTTTGTGTATTTAAATTTACAACATCGCAACCATAATTAAAGTGCAAATATTCTAAAAGCTTTTTTGATTCTCTGGTGTCAAATCTCAGTATGTTTTATTCCATACCTTAAAAAACAGGGTGGGAATGTTTTAAGGTTTGGGGGTTTTTTAATTTTATTTGTGTGTGTGTAGGTCAGTATCCCACCAAGAGCACCTTACAAATCCTTTCCTGTAGTCCCTGACAAAATGTAGATATTTTACCTGATGCTGCTTTTATCTCCCCTTAGGGAAAGGAAAAAAAAAAATCTCCAGCCCTCAAACCCAGAAAACCACAGGTCCTTTGTTCTAGTGTGATTCTAATCAGTCACCTCCTCTGGTCAGCAAAGCAAGCCCTTGCAGATATTAGGAAGGGTGTGGTAAAAACAGAAGTGGAGCCTGTAGATAGTCTGGGAGAGCAAGAAGAGCTGCACAGCTCTGAGCTGACTTGGAATCTGCCAAGAGCAACTGGGACAGTGGAAGGTGTCCCTGCCCATGGCAGGAGGTGGCACTGGGTGGGCTTTAAGCTCCCTTCCAACCCAAACTATTCTGTGATAAAATGAGGCATCTTCTGGTAAAAAAAAATTGACCGATAAGAAAAGCTGTGTGGGAGCTGAATTTGTCCTTAAAATAGAACCTTCTTGTAAATTTGAAAGTCAGTGAGGTAGATCAGTGGTTTATACTGACATATAATTGTGCCAGCTTTGTGGTTTGATGCATTATTCACCCCCAGCTTGTTAGCAGTCACACTTGTTGGGTCCAGATGATGGAATAATCCATTGCACCATGTGCTTGGGTGATGAGATATGGTAAGGTCTGAAATGCAGGGTTGAATAGTGCAGGCTGGCTCTTCACAACCCTGCTGTCAGTTACTTAGCTCTCCAATTAAACAGAGATTGTCTGGAGATGCGAAGAAGTCTCAGGGCAAATTATAGGTGGTAAAATAGGAATAAGCAGCCTCCTTTCCCTTAAAAAATAATAATAAATTTTCCCTGCAACAAAGGCACTTAATGTAACTACTGAGAGTAAATAAGGATCTATGCATGGAAAGCTGCAAAGCTCTAATTAGCGATGCAATCTTATCAAAAAAGTAGTACAAAGATTTTTAGAGCGTGGTGATCTCTGTTTTTTTAAAACACCAACTTTCTAGCATCTTTTTTTTGTTTTAATTCTTCAAACAGCAAAAACCCAGTCCCTCCTTTCAGTGGCCTGAAGTTAATGTGTCTTCCTCCTCCCCTCCACCCCTTTTCTTTTCTTGCAGAGTCGAACAACTGTGAATTGCCTCTGTTAACCCCGTGCAGCAAGGCCGTGATGAGTCAGGCCCTGAAAGATACTTTCAGTGGTTTCACAAAGGAACAGTGTCGGCTGGGTATCCCAAATAGTAAGTGTTTGCTATTTATAAGCTTTTTTTTTTTAATGCTAAGGAGGAGGCTGAATAGCAGCTCTTTGAAAAGGAAGGAGTGATGTCAGTAGGAAATACAAGAATGGATCCTATGTGAATCTGGCACAGCTTGCCTTGGAGAGGCCAGACTTGCTGGTGTTAAAAATGGGTGCATGGAGAGCTCATGCTTTGGCAGCATGAGAGAGAATCAAGCAAGCTGAGGACATCTCTGGTTGCAAGTGAATGCAGAAAGAAAAAAGAGGATTGGGTTTGGGGCTTTTTTTTTAAATTCAAAAATACTTTCATTCTGAATTCATTCAGAGCTCAATAACTTGGTTAAGTGATTTTTTTTTTTTTTAATTCACTGCTTTCTAAGGAAGATTATTTGACAAGGGCCAGGAGTTACCTCTAAATGTTGGATCCTTCCTGTCTTGCAGATCCCTGGCTATGGACTGAACAGCAAGTTTGCCAGTGGCTTTCATGGGCTACCAATGAGTTCAGCTTAGCAAATGTGAACTTCCATCAGTTTCTTATGAGTGGCCAAGACTTGTGCAACCTGGGCAAGGAACGTTTCTTGGAACTGGCACCCGACTATGTGGGTGATATTCTGTGGGAGCACCTGGAGCAGATGATAAAAGGTAATTAGAGAGCCAGAAAAAGTTTTTGGTTTAGGGCTCTCCTAACAGAAACAGAAATGAGACTCGATTTCAACACTGGTTTCACTATGAAGGGTTTTATTGCATATGAAAACTCGAAATGAACTTTAAAACTTGATTAATAAAAGCATTATCAGCACTGTCAGTACATCCTTGATATGCAAAGCACAGATGCAGATAGCTGCAGACATTCTGTGTGCAGGCTGAGTACATTTGTGGGCAGGTTTTGTTTGGGAAGATCACTGGAATAAATGAGGTTGGGCTACAGCCACTGTAAATACCCCATAAATAAAACAGTTAACCCCATAAGTACAAAGTTAACCAACAGTTGGACCTTAAAGCATACTGCAGTTATTATTGGGGTTGAGTTTTATGTGAAAATTCAATTGGTGTGAGGGTTTTAAAGCCTTTTGGAAGTTGGCTGGGTTTTTTTGGTGTGATGTCTATCACGAGAGAGAATGCAATACAAATAGAGTGTGATACTAAAATTTTTGTGAATGGTGACCCCAAAAGGCTCCCAAGAGTCAGAAGCTTTCCATGGCATACAGGTCAGATCTTTAAAACTATAAACCCACATTTTGTCTTTTTCTCCTCTCCCTAGACAGCCAAGAGAAAACACAGGATCAATATGTGGAGAACTCTCACCTCACCTCAGTTCCCCACTGGGTCAATAACAATTCCTTAAGTAAGTATTTTTAAAAACTCGCATTTTGCATCGCTCAGTTTATTCTAAGCATGTCACAGATCCCAGGGTAGAAACAAAGAGCACCAGAATAGTTCCTGTGCTTGAGGAGAACATTTGACTTCAGCTGCTCCAGCCTTCTTTCCTTGTATTGTTCAATTGTCACCTAATTTATATCGGAAATCGTTTGAAGAGCAAAGGCTTTGAGAAAATGAAATTTCCTCTTGCTATGCCAAACCCTCCATCTGTGGAGCAGAATGACCACTCCCATCTCTAGCAAACCGAGGCAAAAACTGAGAAGCAGCAAGAGCTCTGTTTAGGCCTTTTTAAAGGCTCTGGAAGTGTGCTGGAGCTGTTGGAAGTGTGTGGGATGCAGTGCTGGCTCCCTCAGATTGTTTGATTGATGGCGTGTTTTATTCTGCCACAGTCAGGCTTCAGCTCAGCCTGATTACACCACTTAATGGGGAGAGCCTTGCTCAAAACCACTTAAAACTTCCCCAATTTTTTCTGTAGTTTCCTTGAAGAATGAACAATGGGCATTTGTGGCTGGCAACTTGCAGAGGGGGATTTGCAGAATCTGATTTGGTGTATTTAGTGTGTATTAGTTTGTTTAAGGGTCTCCAGGGAAAAATCATCTAATTCTTTGGTTTCTTTTTTCAGCTGTTAATGTAGATCAGAATTCCTATGGAATGCAAATGCCTGGATACCCTAAACCCCTCAGTTATCCCAAACCAAATCTCCTGACTGACGTCTGTCAGACTTCCACAGCACCGAATCTCCTCAACCCAGAACAAGACTTCCCATTGTTCCCTAAAACCCAAGCAGATGCTGTTGGTGTGAACTACTGTGCAGTAAACCAAGATTTCCCAAGGAGCAACCTCAATCTGCTGATGGATAACTCTGGTGAGTCGTTATCTGCATGATAAACACGGGGCCAAGGCCATGTTCTGAGTGCCTCTTCCTCCTCTGCATGATTTATATGGACAGGCTGGATTGAGGGGGGAGGGGAAAAAGAAAAAAAAAAAAAGCACCGACACTTTCTGTTTTATTTATTTTACTGTTTTATTTGATGCAGGCAAGCTGAGAGAACATGAATCCAGTGACAGTGGTGCTGAGAGCTACGAGAGCTCGGATTCCATGCTGCAGTCCTGGAACAGCCAGTCCTCCCTGGTGGATTTGCAGCGTGTGCCATCCTACGAGAGCTTTGAGGACGACTGCAGCCAGTCCCTGTGTCTGAGCAAACCTACCATGTCCTTCAAGGACTACATTCAGGAACGGAGTGATCCTGTGGAGCAAGGGAAACCAGTTATACCAGCAGCCATCCTGGCTGGCTTTACTGGTGAGCAGCGAGGCGAAATGGTCACTCCTTTTTTTGTTTTTATGTAACATCAGTGTTCCCTCTTAAGTGTGTGACACAGGGGTAGAGACCACTAGTCACGAATAATTTCAGTTTTATGTGTTCTTAAACAGATTCTCAGGGATTATCCACCCAAAGCAAGAACAGGGCACGTCAGATCACGTAAAAATCAAACGCACTTTTTGATCTGTTTGAAAAAGAGGGGAGCTTGGGCAAAATCTCTCAGATTTGGAAATTCCCACAGGTGTTGTTAAGGCCTGTTAAGGCCTTGTTGCTGTAGTCCTTGCTGAAATTGTTTCTTTCCTGTAGGATGTTTGCCAAGCCAAAGACTTCAGGACAAGCCCTGGAGCTTTAAATGCAGCTGTTGGGAGGTGGGAGTGAGGGTTAAAGGATCCGTATGAGAGGGAAAGCCATAACTTTTGTCAAATCCTTTGTTTCCATGAAAAACCTGACTTCATTTGTATGGATAGGAGCAGATTTGTGCTATAGAGTAAAACCTTAGGTTTCCCTCTGATCTGTATAAAAGATAAATCAGATTAATTACCAGGTCTGTGATATGAGTCTGGTGACGTACATTGGTTGTGGTTAGAGCTGGCAGAGGTATTAATTTGTGGTTTTTCCCTGTCTCCTCTTTCCCAACAGGCAGTGGACCTATCCAGCTGTGGCAATTCCTTCTGGAGTTACTGACTGACAAGTCCTGTCAGTCATTCATTAGCTGGACAGGAGATGGATGGGAATTTAAACTTGCTGACCCAGATGAGGTATGTGGCTAACTGGGGTGAAAACAAAGATTTGGAGGGTCTAATCTGACATCTGTGGGCCCAGTCTTGGATATAGATGTGTGTTTAGCTGCACATCAAATATGGTGGTGCTGCTTTTGAAGTATTTTGGGAACTTCACTCATTAGAAGTGATGCATTTTCATTTTTCTGATACTGTTTTCAGGAGGAAAATTATTGTGTTAAGAAATGATATAAAAAATCTAGTGAATCTTTTTGATTCAAAAAAAAAAAAAAAGAAAAAGAGACAGAAATAATGAACTCCAAGGAGCTTCATAGCATTGAACTTCCAGTAAAGAGTTGTCTCCTGCTGCCTGATAGCAAATCAGTGGTAAAACAGTGGTTTTTTGAGAGAGCAGATTGTGCCAGAGCTCCAGGAGTGTTTGGCCAAAACTCTCAGACACAGGGTAGGATTTTTGGGCTATCTGTGCAGGGACAGGAGTTGGGCTTGGATCCTTGTGGGTCTCTTCCAGCTCAGGGTATTCTGTGATTCTTGGGGTTGTCCTGTGCAGGGCCAGGAGCTGGACTGGTGCTGGAGTCACTGTCCCTGGGGGTGTGTCAGAAAAGACTGGAGGTGGCACTCAGTGCCATGGTCTGGTTGACAGGGTGGTGTTGGGTCAAAGGTTGGGCTCGATTTCAAAGGTCTTTTCCAGCCTGGTTGATTCTGTGATTCCTTCCACCTCAGGATATTCAGTATTTCTTGGGGTTGTCCAGTGCAGGGCTAGGAATTAGACTTTGGTCCCTGTGGGACACTGCCAGCTTGGCATATTCTGTGATTTCTCCATAAACCTGACCTCCTCGAGCAGGTTTTGTCCCATCCCCTACAAACCTTTGCTGTTAGCCACCTCCTCCTGGAGCTGCTCTGTTGAGGTCTCTTGTGGGATCAGTCATCAGCTCTTCTCTGCTGAGGTTGGGCCATCCAGAGCAAACAAAACCCTCTGACTGAGAAAGGGTTTTATTTAATCAGCTGCTAAGAAGGAGATGTGTTGGAGCCCTGGGCACTGAGAATTCCAGGCTTTCTGTGCTGCCAGGCACTGACCCCCAGGCAAACTCTGCATTTGACCTGAGGCTGTAGAAAAGGCTCCCAAAATTGAGTGACAGCACTGGGACTGTGGGGGTGGAGTTTGAATAGAAGTGTGTGAGATCACAGGGTGGAAAACTTACAGTTTAAGGGTTTAGAATACAGTAATAGATATATTGCAAGATGGAGGTTTTAGGACAGAGGCCAGTCCTGCTTTTTCACCTTTTTCTCCATGGGTCTGTGTGGTGTTTTGTAATTGGATAGAAAAGTCCTCATTGCGGGCCACAGGTGTTTGGTTATTGGGTTAAAAGTAAAAATAATTCAGGTGTCATTTCTTAATTGGACAGTTTATCCTTAAAAGGCCTTGTAGAGAGAGAGATATGGCTCCAATTTTTAGTTTGTTAGCTTGAAGTACTGTAGAATTCACAGCTTGTGAGATTGTGCTATAGATAAGAATAAAGGTCTGAGTCCAAACACGAAGCAAAGTCTCGAGCATTTAACCCTGACTCTGGTGAGAAAAAAAGAAGATAAAAAGCAACAGAGATGAGTTGACGTGTTGGAATTCTGGAAACTTGGATTTAGGGATTTAAGTATATAGTAACACATGTGAGTCATGATGGAGGACTTTGGGCATTGTCTAGGTCCTTCTTCACCTTCTTCCTTCTTCACGGGTTTGGGTGGTTTTCTGTAATTGGGTGAAAAATGTCTGCGTTGGGGACCTTGAGTGGTCATTATTGGGTCAGAAATATAAATAATACAGGTGTCACCTCGTTATTGGGTAATTGGCACCTAAATAACATTGGAAAGAGATAGAGAACGTCTCCATTTTACCTCTTTTGTCTATCTTGGTAGTCAGAGCTCACAGCTCATGAGTCTGTAAATAGATAAGAAATAATAAACGGCCAAGTCTGAAGATGAAACCTGCATTTCCTGTGTATTAATCCCAATGTTGTCAAGGAAAAAAAGGAAGCAAGCACTTTAGGAGGCAAGAATTGACCGAACCTGCACTTTCCTTTCCTGGCAGGTGGCGCGGCGGTGGGGCAGGAGGAAGAACAAACCCAAGATGAACTACGAGAAGCTGAGCCGGGGCTTGCGCTACTACTACGACAAGAACATCATCCACAAGACGTCGGGCAAGCGCTACGTGTACCGCTTCGTGTGCGACCTGCACAACCTGCTGGGCTACACCCCCGAGGAGCTGCACGCCATGCTGGGCGTCACGCCCGACACCGAGGACTGAGCCCGGCCCCGCCTGGCGCATCTGCAACCTCGGCTGGGGCGCGGGGACGACGCCCGGGAGCGCAGCCGAGCCCCCGCCGCGCTCGGGGACGGGGAGGCTGCCCACAGGCGGGACCTTCATCCATTTTGTGGAGAGGGAGCGGCGCGGCCGGCGGGGCTGCGCGGGAGCGGGCGCTGGCGGGGAGGCGCTGGGGAAGCTCCCGGGGTCGGTGTTCCAGCTGCCCTGCCCTGCTTTGGACGCTGCCCTGTGAGGATGGGCTGGCTTTGGAACCAAAGGTTGGCTGTGAGAAACCAGAGCTCGGATGTTTCTGAGATACCGCCGTCCTCGTGCAGTTTATTTAAAAGCAAAGTAATTTATTCTAAATGAGCAGTAAGGAGACTGGTATTCCTTTTTGTTTTAAAGCACGTTTTTATTATTATTGTTACTATTATTGTTACTACTCCAGAAATGTGCTGCATAGGTACATAAACACTCTCGTGTCCAAAACCAGATGTAGCAATTATTAACAAAAAAAAATACAACCCACCCTTTAAAAGAAGGGAAGGAAAATCATACCATTTCAATATTCAGTTTGTATATATTCTGTGATTCCTTTGGAAACTCCTAATGTTCCTATTTAACAGATACTGTATAGTGTAAATTAAACTAATTGTATGTGTGTTTTGAAATAGGATGAATGTAAACTTACCAAATGTGGGGGGTGGTTTCATGTTTGTCTAGCATATACGACCTTCTGCAAATATTTAATTGGCCTGAGAGACAGCAGAAGTTCTATGCTCAGTGTGCATGCATTTGGGGGGGCAGGGAGGGAGGCCGGGCTCAGGATTTTGCCAAGGCTGAAGCTGGCAATTCTTTGTGCATTTTGGCATTTTTACAGGAAACTAACGTTGTATTCTGGGACTTAAAAGGGCCTGTTTGTGGTTTCTTCTGTAACTGAAAAATGAAAATATTAATATGGGTAATATTACCTTTTTTCTTTATAAATGGCATATGTTTTTCAACTTCTATGCATGTACTTTTAAAAAAAAGTTTATATACAAGCCTTATTTTTTCAGTTCACTTGTCTCTTCCTGCAGTTTATTCTGTATGATTAAAATACGAATTCTATTTTTGGAAATAACTGTGACTCCTTTTCAAAGATCAGGAGGGTTTTATGTAGCAGCTATTTTTACTGCAAAAAAAAAAAAAAAAAGGAAAAAAAATCACTGGAAAAACGTACTTTGTAAGAAAGCTTTATTTTTTATCTGAGCTTGATGTACAGTTAAATGTGTTGTACAGTGTGAGAGGTTTAAAAATATGACTCCTCATTAAAACCTCTTGAGAAGAAAATCTTGTGTGTGCTTGCTTTTCGATCTGGAAAGTTTCAGAGGATTCTTTTCTTGTCTGTTGGTTCAATCTTTGTCCATCCTGCTACTACCACCTTCAACAGCTGCAGGATGAAAAAAGGAACCCAAGAAGAAAATAACCAGCCAGGCTTTGGGCTTATTGGAGAGAAAACTGCACAGGTTGCTGGCCTGGAACTGAGCTGGATGGGTGCAACCACTCTCTGGATAGAAATTCAAGTTAACACCTTTGTGTTGTGCCTCTGAAAGAAAGCTGGCAGTTCTGTGGTGTGAAAGAGCGTGTAAAGTGGCGGGGGAAGAGAAGGAAAAACAGAGGTGGGAAGACAACTTTAGCTTGAACTATTCCCATCCTGTGCAAAGCAACCCTACTGTCTTCATCCCCCTCTTCTTCATCCCTCCACCTTCCAGAAAAGCAGGAAATACAGAAAGATTTCCACACTTTTAAAAAGTAAAAAATACAGATATTAAATAATGCTGGCCCTAAGCCTCTTGATCTTTCTACCAAACTCTTTCTTGCTGTTGCTTTTGGTGTAGTCACCATGTGAAAAAGGATGGGCTTGGGGTTTTTGGGGGAATGTGCCTTTCTAAAAGGGAGGAGTTGAGAGGGTCAGCGTGTTACTTTGCATCATGCCCCTGGTCTGCCCTGAACAGCAGCAGACTTATTTTTCTGTCCTTCAGCTTTAGTTTTCCTTGTCTCTGTGAAGGAAAAGAATCACAGGATGGTTTGGGTTGGAAGGGACCCTAAAGGTCATCCCCTTCCAGCCCCTTGCCATGGACAGGGGTAGTGTTCCTCATGCCTGTGACCCTGATCCTGAGAGAGTTATTTATTTAAAAAATAAATATGGGCTGTCATGATGAATGTGGGATTTTTTGTTTCCCCTAATTGTCCTCTCAACCTGGTCCAGTCTCATTTGCAGCCTGTTTCTCCCTGAGCACAGACCTATTTCTGTATTTAGACTGAAAACACAGTTGGCTCCTGCGTGGGTGATCATTGAAGGCTCCAAATTAGAGGCTAAAGGGAAGTTGTTTGTTTTCCTCCCCCAGCTGAAAAAAAGAAATTTCATGGTAGTAGAAGTATCCTGATCCATGCAACCCACGCTTAGCGTGTTTTCCAGAAGTAGAAATGTTCCAGGAAAAGCCTTGGAAGAGGCTGCCCAGGGAGGTGGTGGAGTCCCCATCCCTGGATGTGGCACTCAGTGCTCTGGGCTGGGGACAAGGTGGGGATGGCTCACAGCTGGGACTTGATGATTTTGGAGATCTTTTCCAACCTCAGTGATTCTGTGTGACCTCTTCCATGACAACCTGCTCTCCTGCACTGCACTGGGTCTTCAAGCTGTAGCCCAGGGTGACCCAGAAGACAATCATTAAAGGATATTTTGTCCCAGTGCACACAGAAAGCCCTGCTCTGTACTTTCAGCCACCCAGCATCAAAGGGGCTGTTGAAAGCAGCCTGGCTGAATTCTTCACCTTCTTCAGGACATGCCTCCCTGTGCTGCCAGCTGCCAGCTTTCCTCATGAGACAGCAGTCAAAATAAAGTCTTGCAGTTGGCACCTACCCATAGCTGGCATATCACCTCTAATAACAGAGTTTGACTTCAAAGTCTTCCTTGCTTTTTATTTTTTTAATTTTTTTTTTCAATTACAAACGAAAGAAGAAAAAGGTAGAATTCCATCCCAAGTAAAACACCACCTCTGGGCTGGGAAATCTGTGAGCTACAGATGCTCAGTGTCCAGGGGATTTCTCTGGAGAACATCTGTCAGCTGCTCCTTATTCTCATACTCCCCTTAGGTCAGCCACAGCTGGGTGCAGGTGAGGAGCGAGGATGGGGCAGATAATGAATCACTTCTCCCAGTTCTTTATCCTTCATCTCCACCAGGGGCAGGAAGATTGAGTAAACCTGGCCACTCTCTGCTGGTGGCTACCAAGGGAACCCCCATCCCCTCACGGTGCTCAGCCTCTTGGAAAGGGACACCCTGCCTGCTTTTCCTTCTAACTTTGGGATTTCTTACCTTGTCCAGCCTAAAAGGAAGGAGCCCCCTTGGCCACCTCTGCTGACTTGTCCTCAAGCACTGGAGATCAGCACCTCACCCAAGCTCTGAGGTGAGGGCTCACCAACGTTGTGCTCAGCAGCAAAACTATTTTATCTGTACCCTTATGCTTTTTTGGCTTTTTGGCAGTCCCTGCACACTGAGCTGATGATTTCAGAGAGTTGTCAGTGATCCATTTACTGGTAGCTACCATTTCCAAGTTTAGCAACACACACATTCAGTTTGGGTTCTTTTTCCTTTGATGGATTTCTTTAAATTAACCTTCACTGAGGCTCACCTGCCACCTTTTTGTGTGTTGTGAGATCCTCCTGGAGCTCCTCACCAGCACTCTGGAATTTGGCTCCTGAAACTACTCAGCATTATCTGCAAACCTGGAGGTTTCTCAGCCCTGGATTTCTGGCCCTGCTGGCTGTTAATATGCCAAGGACCAAAGGGGTGGATGCAAGATTCAGCCCTTCTTCTGTTTCTAGTTCCCATCTCTTCCATGGTTTTTTGATGCCCTTTCCAAGGATGACCCAAATTTTGACGGGGTAAAGAATTGCCAGACCTTGGCCATGTGAGTTTATCCTGTGTCTCATGTTTCTATTTTTTTTTTTTCCTCTCTGTGGAGCACAAGTTGAACTCCCTGTGTTCACAGCCCCATGTGACTGCAGCAACGTTCATATGCCAGACACGAGAATGCTCAAAAGGCTAAAGAGGGAATAAAAGGTGTCCCTGTAAGGCAGAAGACTGAAAAAGTCAGCCTGGGGTTCACAGCCTCTGGGAAAGGTAGCCAGGATCTCATGTCCAGTGTGTGCCATGTGATGTGCACTCTACAGCCACACTACAAGTGAAGTTATCAAAAATAAATAAGATATGCTGGTCAGTAACAGCATAATTTGCTCCATGGAAATTGAGATTTTCAAGTGATAAGCTTTTGGGTTATGAATAAAAGAGTTATTAAGCAATTCTGTGCTTTGGGGAAGAGGCATCAGAGCTCGACATTTTTCTTCCTTCTGTCTCTACCTCTCTTGGCATTTACAACCAGGTGAATGATGAACTCAACAAAATACGAGTAGCAAATATAACAAATGTAATGAAACCTCTGCACATGCAAAAATGTGGGGGAGGGTGGAAGATATTTTTCCCAGCTGCTGTGCAGATAGCTAGAAAAATTGTCCAAAATCAAGATAAAGAATGTTTACCACGGTTTTCTGCATCATGATCTGTAATGAGATACCAAATACAAAAGTCCTGATACAATTCCTCTAACACCTGCATACCCAAAACCTGTTTGTTCCTTATGGTCTTTCACTGTGAGCAGAGCCATAAGGGAAAACAGGTTTGTCTAGGCATTCCTTGGGCTGTGGAGGGAAATCCAGAGCTCAGAGGGAGGTGGGCAAGCTGAGCCAAAATCCTGTGGTGTATTGGGGCTGGCTCACCCTGCTCTCCTAATCCCATCCCAGGAGCCAAAGGCAACACACAGAGGGGTAAAACAGTCTGGAATTCCTCTGGAAAGCTGGGGGCCATCTCCTTCCTTGTTGGAAAACCAGGGTTGGATTCATCCCCCAGTGACAACTCCTGACCCACTCCATGTACAACTCACTCTCCTGCCTGGTGAGCTCTGGGGTGGGATTGCTCTGCCACAGAAGGGTTCCCAAAACCCATCTCCCACCTTAACCATCTGAGTGAAGTGCAGAAAGGAAGGAAAGTGTTTTCCATGAAATAGCTGCAGGTTAAAAGTCAGGTGCACTGAGCATAATTCCCCTTCTCCTTCATCTGGATGTTTGAACCTGGGATAGTGGAAGATGTCCCTGCCCATGCAGGGCGTTGGAACTGGATGAGCTTTAAGATCTCTTCACACCTAAATCATTTATGATCCTTAGGCTAAAGAAACCCATTCCTGCTTGGCTGCTTGTCTTTGGCCTGCTGTATCTTGAATCAAACTTCATTTCTTTGTCTAACTTTTTTTTTCCCCCCTGACAGAAGGCAAAGAACAATCCAGCAGATGCAGTTCTCCCATTTAGCTTCCTGCCATTCGCAGGGAGTTCTTGTTCTCTTGCAAGGTGCTTTTTTTTTTGCCCTGTGGAAGAAGAGGAGCTCTTCCAAGAGAAATAGCATTCCTCCTACGTGCCTTTGAATAGACCTGTTTGTTTGTTTTCCCCATCCTGAGTGCCAGCCCTGGGAGATGCCAAGAACACGGATCTTGCTGAAGCCAAGAGTGAGTCCCAAATCCCCTTCTCCCACAGTGCCCACCCCACAGCCAGTCCTCCCTGGAGCCACTGCTGAGCCAGCAGGGACATCTCTGCCTAAGGATGGACTGGTTTGGAACAGCTTCCCCAATGTCCTGTGCACAATGCTCCTTTTCTTCCTCATCAGGGCTCTACGTCTGCTGGCTTCCCATTTTTTTTTTTTCCTTTTTTAAACACATACAACCATTGTTGTTTATGTAGGGAAAATTCCACTTTCTCCTCAAGGGGCTTTGCCAGGTTCCAAAGGCTGGGGATGTATCTTTTCCACAGGCAGTGCCTTCCAGAAAAACTCACAGGTCTCTCCTTCTCTTTTTCATGCACATGAGCACTTTTCACTCCGGGTTTTAAGCAATCTCTGAAATCCCCAGCTAAGCCCAGCGCTGTGATTGAGCCCTCACCCCATGACTCTGACAGGGAAGGAGATTCCTGCTAGTGAGGAGTGGACAGTGAGGCTGGTGCCTGCACAGCTCTCCCTACTTCTCTTCCCAGACTTGAATATCTCCAGCTTGAAGCAGCTGATGAACGGGGGATTTTCCATTCCCCTTGCAGGATCCCTGTGCAGATCTCACCCAGGTACTCCCAGTGCTCTTTGGTCTCTTGGTGGCTTCTGAGGTAATTTCTCCAGGGGTCAGCACAGCCAGTTCTCAGTGGTGACCTTGCTGTCACCTGCATGTCTCCCAAACCTTCAGGACTCCAGTGCCAACCCATAGGTTGAGGGAGCTGATACTGCCCCTCTGCTCTGCTCTTGTGACCCCCCACCAGCAGTTCTGTGTCCTCGCCTGCAACACAAGAAAGACATGGACCTGTTGGAATGAGGGTGGGAATGGCCACTGAGTGGATCCCAGGGCTGGAGCCAGGCTGGGAAAGCTGGGGGTGCTCACCTGGAGAAGAGAAGGCTCCAGGGAGAGCTCAGAGCCCCTGCCAGAGCCTAAAGGGGCTCCAGGAGAGCTCAGAGGGACTATTCAGAAGGGCATGGAGTGACAGGACAAGGGAAAATGGCTTTAAGCTGAAGGAGACAGGGTTGGATGGGATATTATGAAAAAAATTCCTCCTGTGAGAGCAGGCAGGCCCTGGCACAGGGTGCCCAGAGCAGCTGTGGCTGCCCCTGCATCCCTGGCAGTGCCCAAGGCCAGGCTGGACACTGGGACTTGGAGCAGCCTGGGACAGTGGGAGGTGTCCCTGCCATGGCAGGGGTGCCACTGGATGGGCTTTAAGGTCCCTTCCAACCCAAACCATCCTGTGATTCTATGAAATGAGCCCTGCCAGTGGTAACTCCAGCGCTGGGGCAATTTTGACCATCATCGCGTGACTTTACGCAGCTCAGCCATGAACTCATTCCAAAAAAACCCAAAACAACAACAACAAAACCCCATCAGTGGAGACCACACAGGTCCATCTCTGCTCTACCTCCCCATCCTAAGAGAGCAAAGCTTTCCGCCAGCAGGAGGAAAAATGTTTATGGGAAGTGGGATGGTGCCGCCAGCTCTCTGCAGAGCGCAGCAACCGGAAAAGCCAGCGCAGAACAGCCTCTCAGGGAAGAGCTTTCCACTGCAGAGAGACTGGGCCCGAGATGTTCCTGTTTTATTACATCCATTTTTCTCCAAGAAATATTAAAATGCTCCCAACTCTTTGAAGGGAGGGGGGAAATAAAGCGCAGGAGGTGCCGAGCTGTCCCTAAGCAACCCATCAAATAAAACAATAAACGGTTTGCAGGCAGAATGGCTTTAAAAGGACCCACAGCACTTTTGGGCTGTCAGGGGAAGAATAGGGGTGGAAATGATTCTGAAAATTATTAGTAGTACCTTAACAACAGCCCCTTAATAACTCCCACAGAATCTTCTGTCACCAGCACAGCCGAGCTGCTGCTCCATGCCAATTACTGTCCCTGCATTTCCCTCTGCTTGGGAGGGGTTTGCAGGGCATCCAGCTGAGCTCTGAGTGAGATTCTGCTGCTGTTGCAAGTCCCCACTGCAGCAGCAGAGGTGGTGTTGGGTAGAAGTTCCCCCAGATCCCCAGAAATAGAGCTTAAATGTGGCTCAGAAAAGGAACTGGGCCCTGCAGCTGCATTCCTGCAGTTTCTTCAGTGCAGGGAATGATTTCCCTTGCAGGAGCATGGAGTGACAGGACTCCAAACTGAAAGAAAGTAGGGTTAGATTGAATATTAGGAAAATAAATTCTTCCCTGGGAGGGTGGGCAGGCCCTGGCACAGGGTGCCCAGAGCAGCTGTGGCTGCCCCTGCATCCCTGGCAGTGCCCAAGGCCAGGTTGGACCCTGGGGCTGGAGCAGCCTGGGATAGTGGGAGGTGTCCCTGCCATGGCAGGGGTGGCACTGGATGAATTTTAAGGCCTCTTCCAACCCAAACCATCATGATTCTATGATTCTGTGGCTCTCGCATCGCTCATAGAGGCTCTTTTTGCTTTGATTTTAAGTCCCAGACTCTGCCAGTTGAGGATCTGCAAACACTAAAGACAGGGAGAAGGGAGAACGTGGCTTCTGCCTCATCACTGCAGCCTGGCAAAGAGACTTTCCCTGCCCTGTTGTCACCACTTGACTCCTCATTTCCTACAATGTTTTTTTTCCTCCCATTTCTGGACACCATGGGAGGGGCCAGGAATGTGAGTGGAAAGAGGGTCATGATCCTTATTGTTCCTTGTTCCTGTGTGTGGGAGGCAGGAGAAATAAAGAGAGCTGGTCCTCAGCAGCCTCTTTGGCCTGGCTGTAAATCAGAGCAGCTCCATCCAGGAAATGCCCAGAGCACCTTATCAGTCCCTGACAGCCAACCCAGCTCCCCCCTGCCCTTCCTGGGGACAGGGACTGCTCTGAGCTCCCAGAGCCCTTGGAGGACTTGCAGAGCCTCTGTCTGCAGGGAGAGACACATCAGATCCTAAAGCAGGGCTGGGACATCATGTGGGACCTCTGCTCCCAGGATGGGATAAGCAGAGCCACAGGGAATGCTGCACTGCTGCTTTTCTGATTCATTCTCCCACGTAGAAAAGCCCAAAACTAAAATAGCTCCAGCTTTCCTTTTGGGGCCTGGAATAGGAGGGAAGAGGGGGCATTCAGTGGCACATAAAATGTCCCTGTGGATACCTTGCCCTGCTCTGCCCCTGTGGGAGACGAGGTTTTATCTGTGGGTGGGACAAGCCTTCATCCCCTTGGATTTCAGGGCTGGCTACCAAGGCACCATCAAAGGCACAATCAATACCTTCTCCTCCCAATGGAGAAGGGCAGTGCTGGTCAGCCCTGTCCCCAGAAATAAATAGAGGAACAGAAAGTGGTCCCTGAGTGAAGTCACGGGTGATAACTGTGAACACAGAGTTCTCCACTGGGTTATGAAATCCCAGCTGAGCTGTGCTAGGAAAAGGGGCTGAATGTTGCAGCATAGCCTCTACACACTCAACACTGCTGCTCTGCTATTAAAAACCAAGGAAGTTTGCAACAGAAAACCACACTTACAAAATGTGGGAGGAGATTACATCACTGCATTGTAAATGTCCTCACTGTTCTGGCTTTGGCAGGCCTGGCATGTCAGGAACAAGTGCTGAGCTCTTGAGCAACCATGTGTGTCAGCACACAGAAAACCTGGTTAGACATTCAACTGTGTCACAAAGAGCAGCTGCTTCAAACATTTTAAGGTGTTTTAAATTTTTTTAAGGCTGCTTTTTTTCTTACCTGTAGTGGCAGGGTCTTAAGTTCAGGTGTTTTTAAATGCAGCACTGCCAGGAAAGATGCTTTGTGAGCAGGAGACCTTTCTTGGTTGAATATTTATCTGTCAAAAAACCCCATGTAAAACCAGTTTAGATGATTCAGATTTGTGCCAGACTTGTCCGTGTTTCAGGTGGGGAAAAAACCCAACCAAACTATAGAGGATGTATTTGTACTCTTATGTTTCAAAATGTTCTACTGCAAAGATCTGCTTTTCTAACTAAACATTTCTGTCCCTTCCTGACTTTGCCCAAAATGAGAACTGAAAACAGAACATCCCATAATTTTTGGGGATTTATGAATGAAAGGTTTTATCGGGTCAAAAGGAAACTGTGTGTTTGGGGGTGGGGGGGAAAAGCCATCAAAACAATACCAAAAAAAGAGTTTAAATTCTTGTGTTTTAAACTAAGAATGTTTGATGTTTATCACTCTGTCATTTGAATTACTTAGGAGTTCATGAAAACCAAGATAAGGTGGTTTACATACTTCCCTTGCTGGAGATGGGCTGGTTGTGCATGCAATGTACAAAGCAATTTAAGCTTTACATTTTAATGTGACATATTTATGGGAAATAAAGAAACAAACTACTTGCATCATCATGTCTTCAGTTCTAATGCAAATTGGCTTTCCTACTGATGGAAAAGACAAATAAAACCAAGGCTCAATCCATGGAAGTCCTGACAACATCTCCCTTCCTTGGCTGTGTTCATCTTTCTCTCCTCTCAGGATATAAAATCAGTCTTTGTTACAAGTCCCAAGTCTGGACAAGGTCTGAATTTCTATGGAGAAAGACAAACAAACACTGAAAATTTTCATTTAGGGAAGCAGTCTGTTCTTTGGTTGTTTGCTTATTTCAAAGGAAATAAACAACTGTGTAGCAATTCACAAGAAAATCTCAACAGATAGCAGGAGGGTTTTAATTGGGTTTTCTCCTTAGATCTGCAGAGTGCTAAATCTGCTTTTTAGCATTGTGAGTCAGGTTTGTGATTATTTTATTACTGGTGTCTTCCTATTTGAAGCTTCAGGTGGAATCATTAAAAAATACTATTATCATCCACGAATTCAATCCCACTACACAAAGCATTACCAACAGGAAAATTGTCTGTATTTGGATTCAAAGGCAAGGGTAAACTCACAGTTACAAACATTTTTAGCGTTTTCCAGGTTTGGAAAGTTTATCAGCTTGGAAAACATCCCATTCCTGAAATGAAACACACCGTGACCAAACAGAACGGATTCTCAGAAATATTTGTGAAATTTGTGTTCCAGCCTGGAACTCAAAACTTCTGGATACGGCAGGAGAGGCCACCTCAGGCAGTGCACAGAGCTCAGAAACATCCAAGGTGCTCCCTGGGGAACATCTGAACACCTCCAGGGCTGGGGACTCCACCACCTCCCTGGGCAGCCCCTTCCAATCCTTGACCAGACCTTTCTGTGATGAAATTCTTCCTGAAATTCCTCTCTCAGGAGGGAGACAAGTCTGGTGCAGAAAACTCAGCCTTGTGGTTGATTTCTGAGAGCTGCTAATCATCAGGGAGGGGAACAGAGAGGACAGATCTCTGATACAGGGACAGCTGGGAAGCTGAACTCCATAAACTCAAGATAACTGAGTGCAAAACCATAAAGCTTGGGGGAAAAAGTAGGCTAGGGAAGAAGAAACTTGGACCATGATGGTGTTTCTTTCTAGAATAGTGGTGCATAATCCTAGAATTGTGGAATGGTTTGGGTTGGAAGGGACTCTAAAGCTCATGCAGTTCCAACTGGGTGAAGGGACAGTCCTCACAAGCTCAGGCTGTTCTGGGTCATCCATCCTGGCCTGGGACCCTTCCAGGTATCCAGGGGCAGCCACAGCTTCTTGGGGCAACCTCACCACCCTCACAGGAATCAATTCCTTCCTAAAATCCAATCTAACCCTGCTCTCTGTCAATTTGAAGCCATTCCCCCTCATCCTGTCACTCCAGGCTCTTGGAAACAGCCTCTGTTCACAGGATGAACTCCCCATAAACACTCCTGAGCCATATGGCAAAAAGTGCATCTCTGGAAAATGCAAATCTGATGATGGAGTAGCTGATGAAGGTTCAACAAAACTCAGTGTCTAAATTAAAGGCAGATATGAGTGTTCTATGGAAAACAAGCACACTTTTCATAGTGAAGGGAATTAACCAATGGAAACAACACTTCATGTTGTGTACTGGATTCTTCACCTCTAGAAATGCCATCATCAAGACAGGAAGGGGTTTTTTTTTCAGCTGATGTGCTCAGGCTCAGATGAGAATCGATTCAAGGAAAATTCAGTTCAAGGAAATCCAAGAGGTGACGTGACAGGTCTGACATCAGGATTGTGAGATCAGGCTGGCCCCCGTTTCTCTTTGAGCAGGAAAAGCCCCCAGCCAGCCCTGGGACTGTCTCCGAGCTTTGGCCTTTTATGGGGTGACAGTGACACAACCTTCAACCCTTCAACAGGAACCTGAATTTATGGAGCTCTACAACAAAAAGCGAGGCAGAAATACCCCCTCATCCTTTCTTTTGTTGTTTTCTCCCCACACCCAGCACGGCTTCTCTGATTCCCCTAAATTCTCCCTGCTTTTCTCAGCAGAGGCTTCAGCTTGGAATGCAATTTAATGGAGCTCTGTTTGTGCAAAAGCCTGGAAAGACCTTCCACAAACTGTTCCTACCAAACATCCAAAGCAATGCCCAAACACGCAGCTCTTGCTCAAGACCATTTGATGTGTCATTAAAGAGACACCGCTGTTTAATCCTCATTCTTTCCATGCCTTGAAAAGCAACGACAGTTTCAAGAAAAGGGGGCAGGGTTTTTTTGTTTCTGGAAGTGCCTGCACTCTTTCAGTTTCCTGTTGAGTTTCACGGCGGTCTCACCCTGCATAGGTGCAATCTTGAGGCTGCGCAACTCCGCCTGCAGCGCTGCATTTCTGCATTTGGGGTGTGCATCACTCAATTACAGCACAGCCACTGCACAGGGGAGTGCTCCTGATGCTGTGCCAGGCTGGGACCCTGTGTGCAGTGGCTCCTCTTCCAGGAGCCAGCTGCCTGATCTGCTCAGGAGAGAGCTGCAGGGCTTACACTTGTGGACAAAGTTACGAGTGGGATAATGCAACCCCCTTTGGCTCTAAACCAAAATCAGGCCTCTGGCAGCCAAACCCAGCTCGTGGTGCTGGATGGAAATAAGCAGCTGGTTTTGGTGCTCCAGCCTGGCAGGAGGTTGAGCTCAGGGCTGGATGGAGGTTTTTTTCTGGGAGCAGTGGAGTTGTCAAGGGACTCGAAGCTGCCACAGAGATGATCAGGGGCAGTCACCAACCACATGGAATTCAGCAAGGGAAAATGCCAGATTCTGCCCAAACTCTGGGGAATGAGGTGCTGAAGAGCAGTGCCATGGAAAAGCAGTGTGTGGTTGATGGCAAGCTGGATCTGAGCCCAGCAGTGCCCTGGAAGCCAGGAGGGACATCCCTGTCCTGAAGGTACCAGGCACAGCATCGCTGGCTGGGACAGGGAGGGATTGTCCCACTCTGTTCCAGGCTGGGATGGCCTCACTTGGGTATGGTGAGCAGTTTTGGGCTCCAAAATATGAGAAAGACATGAAATTATTAGAGAGTGTCCAAAGAAGGGCAGCGGAGGTGGTGAAAGGCCTTGAGGGGAAGCTGTGTGAAGAGCACTTGGTCTGTCCAGCCTGGAGAAGAGGAGGCTGAGGGGAGATTTCACTGCAGTCACAACGTCCTTGTGAGGGGAAGAGCAGGGCAGGCACTGATCTCTGCTCTGTGGTGACAGTGACAGGACCCGAGGGAAGGGCCTGAAGCTGTGTCAGGGCAGGTTTAGGTTGGATATCAGGAAAAAGTTCTTCACCCAGAGGGTGGCTGGGCACTGGAACAGGATCCCCAGGGCAGTGGCCACAGCACCAAGGCTCACAGAGCTCATATTTGGACGACAATCTCAGGCACAGGCTGTGACTGCTGGGGATGGCCCTGTGAAGGACCAGGAGCTGGGCTCAATGGTCCTTGTGGGTCCCTTCCACCTCAGGCTGTTCTGTGATCCTGTAATGAGTGGAAAGCCCCATCTCCATCCCCCCCTGTGAGTTACTCACCCTCCAGACTCTCAGGGAATTTGCAGGTGCTGCAAGGAGCAGGCAGCTCGCCAGCTCCAGACACTTGGGTTTGGCACCATTGCCCAACTCAAGAGCAGCCTCACCTGAGCAGGCAATATGAAGACAATTAAGATATCTAACCACAGATCAAACCCTCTGTGTTACTGATACTGGGGAGGAGAGAAATACCAGCAGAGGTGGCACTCCCAGGTGAGCACAGTTTGCACATTCCTTGTGCTGGGGTCCACCTGGACAGGGCAGAGCAGCCAGCAGAAGCCACAACACACGTGGCAGAAGTGCTCTTTGCATTTATTCATGCACTGGTTTCCAAACCTGGGGCAGCAAAACAAGCAGCAGGAGCATCTGTACTGCACTTTGCATCCAAACCCTCTGTCAATAGGGGTGCTGGGTCATTTCTGTCACGAGTTTGAAGGGTGCAGCAAGGTGACAGGATTCCATGTCCCATAAAAAATCCACTTTTCTCAAAAATGGGCTGTGTGTGTCAACATCCTTCTCTGAATCAGCCACTGTGATCCATCGTGCACAGACCCCTGTCAGCCAGGGATTCCACGAGCTGACAAATCCCTCATGATGAGGGGATAAATTATAATCAGATGTTGCTGTGAAGATTGGACACACACTTGTTGCAGATGCATCTGCTGGGGCAGCTCACGATGTGCCACGAGCTCTTCTGGTGGTGAAGCCCTCAAAGAAAAATGGAGAGGACAAGGAGATTAAAAAAGCAGCTTGTGGATTGCACGGTCTGTTCCATCCCAGTTAAGGATCACAAATCAAATGGATTCTCGAGTCACAAACATTTCTTACAAAGCAAAGCCAAGACAGATTTGCCCGTGCATTCAATTTCATTTCAGAGCTTTGTCAGTGAAAATTGCTGCCACTGTTTGAGGGGGACACTCCTGTGCTCTTGTCTTGGCTGCAGAGCTGAGTGCAGAGCAGGAGGAACTTGACTGAAATAGTGCTGAGGACAAGTTAACAGGTCATTTCGAGCCCTGTGTGTTAAAGCATTGTGAAACAGGAGTGCTCCACTATGAAATAGCAGGCAAGGAAACTGCCCAGGGCTGGGCCATAAATGTGATGTCTCAAGGAAAGTTACACAAATGGTTTGAACTCCAAAAAGGAAAAAAAAACCCAAACCATACGTAAACTCTTCAGGAAATATACACCTTTTTCCTGTCTCCATGTCCCTCATGAAGAGTCCTAATCCACTTTTACAGCCACAAGACACACTCTTTAACCTGTGGGGTACCATGGTGGCTTTCTTTGTCTAACTCATTTCTCACTGTGATACCCTAGAGCAACAAAAAACCTCCACACAAGGGATTTTTCTTTGAAACCTGCCCTCAGGTGAAACTAGGCTGTGACTCACCTCTCAGGCAGTCAGCTTAGGTGGAAGCCAAGAACATCTGAGATGTCAACCAGAGGTGACCACAAACGAAGGTCATAAAAATACCAGAAACATTTTTTGTCATGGAAATTAAACTGAAAGGTCTCCCCAGCCTTTCAAAAGCTACCTGTGAGCTGCTTCCCAAAAGGATTCCTGGCACAAACAAGTCCAGCTTTAGCCCAGCTGGATCAGCCTCTCTGAGCCTGGAAAAGCTCCTTCCACTGTCTTCCAAGGACCTCCCTCTGAGAGAGTCATTGCATGGGCACAGGGGAGGACAAAGCTGAAAGTCTTCCCAGACTGCCTGAGAGAAGAACTGCTCAGTCAAGAAAAACCATTAACAAATGTCAAGCTGTGGGGAGTGCAGGCGAGGGGGAGAGCAGCAAGAAGAGCCAATGCTTTTATAGTTTTTTTCCTGCTTGTAATTTGCATGAACTGATCTTACCAAGGGTTGCTTCCATGTGTGAGTGACCTTACAGAAATGTATGATTTTAGGAGGCAAATGGTGTTTATTTTGTTTTTTCTTTTTTTTTTTTTTTATCAAATGGTTACTCCAGAAGTAAAAGAATGTTACATAACTGAAAAAAAAATCCGTGAGAATAATGAAATCTAAAGCAAAAGAGGCAAATTTCTTCTTACTAGGAGTTGCTTCCATGTGGTGTGATGTGACCTTACATAAATGTATGATTTTAGGAGGCAAGTGCTGTTTTGTTTTGTTTGTTTTTTCTTTTTTTATCAAGTTGTTACTCCAGAAGTAAAAGAATCTTACATAACTCACCTAAAAAATCTGTGAAAATAATGAAATCTAAAGCAAAAGAGTCAGACTTCTCCTTACTAGGAGTTGCTTCCACACGGTGTGATGTGACCATACAGAAATGTATGATCCTAGGAGGCAAGTGGTATTTTATTTGTTTTTTCTTTTTCTATCAAGTGGTTACTCCAGAACTAAAAGAACCTTACATAACTCCAAATTTAAAAACCTGTGAAAATAATGAAATCTAAAGCAAAAGAGGCAGGCTTCTTTCTCCTGCAGACTTCAGCTCATTGTACTTTGACAGCCCCAAGCAGAAGTGAGGGAAGATGCTCCTGCATTTTTAGGGCTCAGTGGGTTCTGTTGACACATGAGTGAGGGGTAAAATGTGCTGTGCAGTTCAGTGCAGAAGTTTGCTGCAGATGTGATTCCAAACTATCATGGGGCAGAGTTGAATTCCCAGTCAGGACATCCTATTTTGCTTTTGATAAACTTCTGGTTTTCCTTTTCATGTGATGCCCATTAAACTGTTTGGTTTGCTGACTGAAGCAGGGTTTTCAGCAGCTGAGTCCTTCCAGCAGCTATTTAGTAAAACCCTTGACATTCCCAGCTGAATTATCCTGATGCCAAGAAGTCCAGAAAACATTTCAGGGACAGATTTTCAAGCCTTTCATCTCTGGGTTGCCAGTAGGAATGTATGACTTGAGATCTGTGGACTGCTTGGTATATGCTCTCTTGCTAGAATTTCAAATAGTATCACTTAGAAACAATAATAAACTCAACTCAGAAACCATCCAGGGTTGCAGAGAAGTTGTCCCAGTACTCCTGCTGAGAACTGTCTTTGGGTCTCACTGTTTTGGTGGAGCAGAAGTTGCATTGTTTCCTGGCTAAATTAAATAAAGGCAAGTTTGTGTGCATTCATTCCTGTGCCCACGCTCCTCTCCTCACTTCCCTTCAGTCCCTTATTCCCTGAGGGGATGAAGTGAGGACGTGCTGCTCTCTGCTCCAAATTATTCTCTGCTAGACCCTTGTAGAGTCCTTCCAGTGACCCCTGGGTTTATGATTTTGCAGCAGTGTGATGGAGGAGCAAATCAGAAGCACATTACTTGAGAGTCTCCTTTGCACTCATTCCACAAATATATCATGGAGATAAAACTTCTGGGGATAAACTTCTGGCTGTGAGGAAGTGGCTAACACAGAACAGCAATTTATATATATATATATATATATATATACTTTTTTTTTTTTTCCCCAGGGGCCAGGGGAAATGTGTTGTTTTGTAAGGGAACTCCACTAATGCCAATTATTCCCACTGCAGCTCACCCCGAGTGCAGCTCCTGGGGATACAACAACTTGTCTTTCACACAGACTTGGTGAACTCCAAGTATTTCAGCTTTCCAGATGGAAATGCACAACCCAACCAGGAGATTTTGTGATGTGATGATGTGCCTGTGCTGGCAGTACCAGCTCCCTGCACAATGCACTGACAGAACTCTGGGTCAATGGGTGTGGAAAACTGCGTTAAATTCCCCATCAGCTGAAGATTTAAGCCCTGTACTGGTCACAGGATGCAAGATTGTGACCATCCCCTCAAGCATTTTCAGGCCCTGCCATGAGATCCCTTGTGTTGGTAAACTAAGGATAAACTTCCTGACCTAAATTTGGTGCTGCTGCCAGCACTAACCCTAAATAACTTCGGGGCAGGATTTGGCAGTTAAAGCCTTCCAGGGACTCTTCCCAAAAGGTGGAATTGCACAAAGCCACCTTGTTTTGGGTGGTGAGCCAGTTCAGCAGCACAGACACAGGCTGGCCTGTGCATTGTGGTGTCAGTGCTTGGAATATCCCTGGTCACGTTTAATTTACCAGTGTAAGCCCAGTCTGTGCTGCTCCTTTGTTAAAACAAAGTGAGTTCAGTTCTTCCACCCATTTGGTGCCAGTGTGGATCACGGAGCACCCTGTGGTCCTGGAGGGAGAAGAGATAAATGTTTGTGGCAACTGAGTTGGCACAGTTAATTCCCCAAGCAAAATCTCAGCCAACCCACTGGAAAAAAAGTTTCTATGTTGGCTAAAAAAAACAGTAATTTGGCACTGAAAACCAACCAGCTTACAAGGTCCTACAGTACAGGGATAACTTCTTCCTCTCCCTTTTTTTTTTTTTTTAAATTGAAATCAGACTTTTTTTCATTTAACCGCTTCAGAAGTGTGGAACACAAAGTGAGTAAACACAAAGACTGAATATTTAACAAAATTAATAAACATGCCTTGGAAAAAAAATACAGAGGGTATGAATGAATATATGTATACATAAGAACAACTTTTAAATTTATGTATGGCTAATTGTGGCCATTCAGTACTTGAAGGGAGTCCATAAGAAACATGCAGAGAGACAATTGCCAAGGGCTGCAGGGACAGGAGCCAGGGAATGGCTCCCAGTGCCAGAGGGCAGGGCTGGATGGGCTCTTGGGAATCAGGAATTGTTCCCTGGCAGGGTGGGCAGGCCCTGGCACAGGGTGCTCAGAGCAGCTGTGGCTGCCCCTGCATCCCTGGCAGTGCCCAAGGCCAGGCTGGACCCTGGGGCTGGAGCAGCCTGGGACAGTGGGAGGTGTCCCTGCCATGGCAGGGGAGTGGATGATTTTTAAGTTCCCTTCCAGCCCAAACCCAACCTCCCTTGGAAAGAAGAGCACCCCAGGATCTGGGGGGAGCAAAGGGCTGCCTGCTGCAGACCTGGAGCCACAGTCTGGGCCAGGTGAGGTTCCCCAAGGCCAAAGGCACCGTGGAAGCCCCAGGGAGACAGCAGAGGTGCAGCCCTGCCCCTGCCGTGGAGTTTGAACCCCTGCTGCTCCTGTGCCCTGCTCTGCAGCAGGGAGACAATGTTTAGGACTTAATAGCTGCCAATAACTTTTTATTGTGTGCAAAGTGTTTTCAGAAGAAGCTGGTTTTGAGGAAATATAATCTTTCTCAGAAAAGGAAGCCTGTTCCAGTAATTACCTTTGACAGTTAAATCAACCTTCAACTTACTTGAAAGGGGTGATGGAGGAACAAGCCTTTGCAAGCTGAAGCCTCTCTGGAGCACGAAGCCTCTTTCTTGCCCTCTAAGAATAGCATCCATCCCTCCCAGTCAGCATTCCCTGGAGACTCAGAGCATGCAGAGAGACCTGCAGGAGCAGTGTGTGTGTGCTTGTGCAGCCTCTCTGCTCAGTAAGGCCTGGAAGGTCATCAAACCCTGACAAAACTTGTTACAGGCTGCTTATAATGTCCAAAAATGTTTGGGGTTTTTATAATTTGCAGTGGGGCAGGGGAGGCAGGAGCTCAGCAAGGAAGATGTCCAAGCTCCTGCAGTGACCCACTGCTATGAGCTGGCCTGGCCAAACCTGACCCCTTGGGCACCATTCCCCCTCTCCTGCTGCCCCTGTGGCCTTGGGGCTGAGCATCAGCGTGGGCTCCAGCTGCTCCACTCTGTGGGGATTCTCCTCCTCTGCAGTGCCAGAGAACAGGATGGAGGGTACAAAGCTGGAGAAAACTTCCCTGCCCACTGGGAACACTCCTGGCTAGTCGCCAGAGTGGGATCTCTGCCCTCTGAGCATCTCCTGTGAGAACACCCACAGGTCATGCACTGAAAAGATGTCAGCAAGAATGAAGGCACCCAAATGAACCCAGCCTTCACCTCCAGTTTTGGAGGCTGAGAGCTCCCTGGAAAAGTCTAGGACTGGGCAGAGTTTGAGAGGAGGACTGACACCACGAGGTCACTCCAGCAGAGCTGCTCCCTCACGTTTTCCAAAACAACCCAGAGGAGGTGGCTGAGCCTGTGTTGGCTTGAGGAGCACAGTCAGACACTCCTGGTCTTGCTGGCCTTGCTGCAGGGCTCTGCAGCCCACTCAAGCCCAGCCTCGTGTTAAAGCCCATTTGTGCTCCCCACTGCCGAGCTGTTCACGGGTTTAGGGTCTTAAAAGGCCAAGGGCATTTTCTGGTCATTTACAGAGTTGTTTATTACATAAAAGCATCAGTCTTGAAGGCAAGAGTTCTAAGCATATAAGTCATAAAGCTTAAAGTCCCAGGGGTGGGGGGTAACAGCAAATTGACAGGGGGTCCCAACCATGGGGAAAAGCAGATTGACAAGGGGTCCCAGCCATGGGGGAAAGACAGATGGACAAAGGGTCCTGGCCACAGGGAGAGGCAGATTCCTGGCCCAGAGTCCCATCCAGCCCAGAGTCCCATTCCCAAGCAGTGCTCCCTGCAGCAGAAACAGCAAAGCTCCTGCTGTAGCAGCAGCCACAGCTGCACCCCCAGGCAGCAGCAGCAGAGAGGCAGAAGCAGCCCCCCAAGTGATACAACACCTGAAAAAAAGTCCTGGCAACAGCTCCTTGGCAAAGCCCCATTCATTCTCTCTCCTTGTAGATGGCAGGAGGATGGATTGATCATCGAAGGATCAATACCATTGCCCCAAAACCAGGGGATTTTTATCCATAAACCACAAATGCATATTCATGTCCCTATCTATAGGCTGGCCACTTAACTGAGAACACAATTCTAAAACATTCTCTCTACACCAATCTAAACCTAATTTTGGAAGTTTTGTAAAACTATGGAAAACTGCAAAGATTGGTATCAATCCCTACACAAAAACCTACACATATAGCATATCTATTAACATAAAAAGTTTTATGATATAGCACATCTAAAAAGTTCTATCTCATTCACGTAAAAATTGTACCTGCTCTATCCATTACTGTGAGCAATGTTCTACTTTGTTTTTGTTATGTCTAAAGCTAAGGTCTCTGGGCCTTGTGCTGGCTGACAGATGCTTAAGGCACTTAGAGTGTATTGACTTAAAACTAAAATCTAAACTTCCACCTCACATGTATGTGGCCTAATGTATTTTAATTTCTCTGAAGGTTTTAATTCAATCCCTGCATTTCCCTCTCCCTGGGGAGAGACACATCCCAACACCCCACAGCCAGGACTTGCTGTGTCCCACCTGTGTGACAAGGGCACAGCTCCCAAAGGAGGGAATTTTCTCCTGCTGCCAGGGCACCCCTTGATGCTCATGGGGTGAGTGACCACCCCTGCCAGGGGGAGCAGGGGGCAGGCAGAGGGTGGCAGCTGGAGCCAGATCCCTTTAAAAGGCAGCAATTCCTGAGGCAGCACAATTCCTGATGCAGAAAGTAAAGGCCGAGGGTGTGCCAACTTTTACAATACTCCCTGGCTTTCATAAATCCCTTTATGAGCCGCCTCAGGAGTGAGGCTTAACACCTGAGATCCTGACCTTTGAGTAAACCCAGGACAGGGAGCAGCCTTGTCCTCAGAGTTGGTCGGGAGCACAGACCATGTCGGCTTTCCATTTCTCTGTCTGAAGGAGCAAAGGTTTGAGCAGAGGGAGAGGGAGCAGCCCTCATCCATGGCCTGACTCATACCCCAGTCACCGTCTGGGCCTTATCTGCAGCCACGAGTGCACAGCCAGCTCGCTGCCTCTTTGAACTCTCCTCCTCACCATCCCTCTGGACACACCTGGGAGGTCCAAGCTGGGAGAAGGTGTGGAGAGAGGCTGGGTCATCCCCTTCAAGGCAGGATCTGGGCAAAGAGTGGGACAGAGCAGAGAGAGAGGGGTCCCAGAGCTGCACAGTGCCCTCCTGCTGCACATCCTGCGACGAGCAGCAGTGCAACAATGCATTCATTCTGATCAGCTGTGCAGGGCACTGCAGAAAGCAGCACAAGAGCTGCCCAAGCCAGCATTTAGCTGCTGTCAGCACCTGTGTGTTGCCTGGTGGTTGATGTTTTGTAGTCAAGCATTAACAGATATCATTAGAGCTTTGGCTTTTCTCGATGTTTATTTACAAGCTGGAGAAGCTTTTTAATGCAATTGGGAAGGATGTGGGCAAGCTTCTTGCCGAGGAGGAAAAAAAAAAAAGAGTAAGAATGAGATGTGGAGGCAAAATTGAACAGCAGTCAAGCAAGAGAGGAAGAGAGGGGTCAGGGAAAAAAGAAACCCCACAACCCAGAGGAGCACCATGGCATCAAGAAGCCAATTCCCTTCCTGCTGGTGCTGTGGGCTCCACACATGTGGGTGCAGACCCTGGCCAAGCGCCCAGCAGTGTGGGAGGTGTGCTCAGGACAAGGGTCCAGGGCTGCCAGGCCGGCCGTGTCACCCACACAGGGGACTTTGTCCTTTCAGCCACCAGCTGCTGCCTCCCTGCAGCACGCAGGGGTGCCCTGGCTGAGCCCTCACAAAGCCAAATCCAGGAATGTGCCAGCACAGCTCGCCCTGACACGCAGCGATGTCACCTCAGGAGGGCTGGGGAAAGGTCAGGGGTGGCCAGAGGCAACAGAAAGTGGCTGCAGAGGAGGGACAGTGATTCTGGGGGGTGAGGTGCAGAGGGATTCACACCCAGCACAGCAACGCTCACAGTGGAGTGTTTACAAAGGCCAGACACAAGCAGTTGTAACCTTGGCCTGAGCTGGTGGGACAGGGGCCAGCACAGCTCCAAGCCTTCCTCGGCTGTCCAGAGGCTCAGGTTCACACAGAGCCCCTGGGCTGGGCTGGTGGGGCTGGAGGCAATCCTGCAGCCCCTGGGCTGGGCTAATAGGGCTGGAGGCAATCCTGCAGCCCCTGGGCTGGGCTGGTGGGGCTGGAGGCAATCCTGCAGCCCCTGGGCTGGGCTAATAGGGCTGGAGGCAATCCTGCAGCCCCTGGGCTGGGCTGGCTGGGCTGGAGGCAATCCTGCAGCCCCTGGGCTGGGCTGGTGGGGCTGGAGGCAATCCTGCAGCCCCTGGGCTGGGCTAATCGGTCTGGAGGCAATCCTGCAGCCCCTGGGCTGGGCTGGGGGCAATCCTGCAGCCCCTGGGCTGGGCTGGTGGGGCTGGAGGCAATCCTGCAGCCCCTGGGCTGGGCTAATCTGGCTGGAGGCAATCCTGCAGCTCCTGAGCTGGGCTGGAGGCAATCCTGCAGCCCCCGGGCTGGGCTGGGGGCAATCCTGCAGCCCCTGGGCTGGGCTGGTGGGGCTGGAGGCAATCCTGCAGCCCCTGGGCTGGGCTGGAGGCAATCCTGCAGCCCCTGGGCTGGGCTGGAGGCAATCCTGCAGCCCCTGGGCTGGGCTGTGGGCTCTCTGCTCGCTCAGATGCAGCCAGGGAGGATGACCCAAAGCTCGTTGTCAGAGGCTCCAAGTTTCTGTCTGGTGTTTTGTACCCACACCAACAGGTCACAGTGTCCCTGCTGCACCATTCCAGGGTTTGCCTGGGGGACAAACACCCTGTCACCTCTGCCACAAAGAAAACTGGACTCAGATGTCCCTGTCTGTGACAGGGAATACAGAAATCCCATCTAGGCCTTTTCTGGATCTGAAGGAGGTAAAACTGTGACCTAACCTGTCACAGGGTTTGTGTCCTGTCATTCCCTCATCTCTGGTGATTCCTGTCCCCCAGGGAGCCTGTGGAAATGCTCAGGGCTCTCTACACATCCCCAGGCAAAGTGCTCTCACCAGACCCAAGGCAGCATTTTCAGCTGCTCAAGCCAAATTATTTGTGCCACATCCAAGACCAGGATATGCAAAGCAGATGCAACAGGATCACCAAACCCCTTATCCACAGGTGGGGGAGCACTGGGAAGGGAAGGAGTTAAATCTCCCTGCAGCTGGCTGAGGTTGCTCATCAAAGAGTCACAGAATCATAGAATGGTTTGGGTTGGAAGGGACCCCAGAGACCCTGCCCATGTGCAATTTTGTTGGAACAAATAATCTTTAAGGTCCTGTGCAACCCAAAGCATTCTACGATTCTGTGAAATTTGGACTGGGCAGGAGGGACCCTCAAAAACATCTCAAGCTTTTCTCCTTTCAAGATGAAAAAGAAATAAAAGAGAAGCTGTCACTCTCTTATTCTGTCTTGGACTATACTTAAATTCTTGGGAAGTGTGTCACAGCACTGAAAGAAAAAAAAACTCCTTGGTCTCAGTGGTAGCTTTTGGTCTCTGTGCAGATCTGTTGCCCTGATAAATGTGAAGAGAGGACCTGAGAAGTGCTGCAGTTCAGAGACATCTCCAAGAAACCTGTGGTTAAATTGTCATGCTTGTTTCTTTGCTCTTTAATTATTTTTTAATTTTAAAATTAATTAAATTAATTTTTTAAGAATCTTTTTAAAATAGGCCCTGGAAAAAAGAATGTCTGAAACTCCTGCATTGCTCCTGAAGACTGTGAAGATATAAAGATTTTATCTCTGCATGTGTGTAGCTCATAAGGGACACTCTATTATATATCTGTATTTTTTTCAAAGGAAACTGGTGTTCAGAAAAGCCCACAATCCTTTTCTGCAAAGGTCTTCACTCAGGGTATGTTGCCACTGGGGAAAAAAATAGCTGTTTCTTCAGTTTCCTCTCCCACATTCCCAACAGCAGGAGATATGCAGGACTTAAATATTTGCTGTTAAAAATGGGGCTTGTACTTCTAAGTTGGGGGAAGTACTAGTAAGTATGTGGATTTTCAGATGTGTCAGCCAGAGCAGAACTCCAGCCACCTCCTCTTCCTATCCAGGGCTGAGCTCCCAAATCCTTAAGGAGCAGATCATCAGCCCTGGCCATGATTTTCAAAGATGTTCATAAAAGCCCAAGGCAAGCCTGACATCTTCCTTTAGCTGCTGCAAGGAGCTTAACAGAAAGACTCCATTTAAAAATTTAAAATAAAAGTGCTGGCCTCCAAAACCTCCACTGCTCTAAGAGTTTGCCAACACTCCTCAGCAGCATTCCTGGGAACATTTAATGACAGTTTTCTCTGCTCTGCATGCTTGGGTAATATATAATCCGTGTGCCACCACTAGCTTTGAGTGTTCTTCATGACTGGAGGCATTTTTTTTTCTTCCTTCTTGCTTTTGATCTCAGGGAGACTGTTATTCCTGTAGTAGCAAAGCTATTTGTCCTTTTAAGTAAGCATGTGGTAATCCACAAAATCCATGATTCATAATGAAATTGGCTTCAGTCTGCAGGAGTTTAATGCTTGTCCCAACCCAGGACAACTGGCAATTTTGGCATGGAGCACTGCAGCCCCTCCTTGAAGTAATAACATCCAAAGTGTTGGACAAACTGGGCAGCTGATGATAACCAGTGTAAAAACATGATATATGGCATAGCTCTGGGTAAATTAGAGAGTGCTTTAATTTGAGCTTGTGCAACCATGTTTAACAGCAGTGGTTGTTTTGACTGTGTTAGTTGTAAAATTAATATTACAATCAGGCCTGACTCTTGAAGATCTTTTAAGACCACCATCCATGCTGTGCTCTCCACTAGGCCAAGGCATGTGGAAAAAAGCAGTGTATTCATGGTGATACTCTTCAATTACAGAACTAAAGGTGTTCACACCAAGGCTGCACAGGGAGCTGTAACATTTTTAAACCATCTTTGGGCGTTTTTTTTAAAAGTGATATGTATATTCCTCTTGTATTATATAATTGCTATACAATATATTTATGTCTTTGTACCTAAAAAAAAAAAAAAGCTATGCTGGCACTACAAAAGTTAGGCTGACACCCTTTTAGGCAAACACAATCCCTTCATCATGCACAACCTTAAATGCACTTGCTGTGCCCTGCTGAAATGCACATTTCAGTGTCATTACTTTCAGCCCAGTATCCCAGAATATTCCACTGAACCTGCCATGCAATGAAGCCACCTGCTCACCCTGATCTGCACCAAAAACCTCTCCCCTACCTCAAAAACCATGGCTTAGGTGGTCAGGGCATTCTTTTTACTGGCAGGAGGAAAGCAATAGTCTGTCTGTAGCTGTGGCTGAGCACACACAGCTTGCTGGGTTTGGTGAGTGAAGCTGAGCCAGTCCTTTGTTTCTTTTGATCCATTAAAGCCTGGGCCCGTTTCCTTCTGTGGAAGCAACATCACAAGCAGCAGCAGCAGCATTCAAAGCAATGTTTGTTTTCTCACCCCTTGTTTATGCTCTGGCTTTCTCAAGGATGTTCCTGTTGGTTTGAAATTTCCCAGGATTAATTTTAGCTTGTAAGTGATTTTTTTTTTCTTGGAAAGCCAAAACCAGTGAGCGCCTGAACAGGGATTCTTGGCACTCTAAGAACAGACACTGTGTCCCTTCAAAAGCATAAAAAAATGACAAGTGGTCTTTGTCTTCTGCTGCCCCAGGAGAAGAAAATAGCCTGTCCTTAAATAAGCTTGGAGGAAACCAAAAAAGACCCACCAGAAGAGGAGAAAGGGTGTGAATGTTGAAAATATCCTTGCACAAAGAGTCTCATGTTTTGGGTGCTTATCTACATTGTTCTCAGATTTAGGTAAAGATGGAGGGAGCAAATTTATGTGTCCAGCACAACACAAAACCAGGTCTTCTTCTGGTGATTCTTCTCCTGGGCAGTGCAATCTTGGCTCAAAGGTAGAAATGGCCAAATGCATCTCCTTGAGCCTTTGAAAACACCCACAAAATCTGTAAGCAAACACAAAGATTTACCCAAACACTGCTATTTTTTGGCATTTTCAGCTTCCTGCAAAACAGTTTTCATCTGAGTAGCCCTGACTGGTCCATGCCTGTGCTAGACCCAGGTGCCCAGAACTCATTTTTGTTGCCAGTTGCAAATTTTCCACCAAAATTAGGGAGAAATGTCAGAGCTTCCAGGAGGCACTGGGAGACCTCTCTTTACCAGGAGCATCCCAGGTCTGGCTGTCCCTGTCCACCCCAGCAGCCAGGCTGAGATTCACCCACAGCACCACAGGGGTGATGTTTTCCTTTCAGGATGAAGGATTTTCACCCTCCACTGATTTTTCTGGATGGAATTGCCTTTCTTCTCCTTGGGCGTGTTCATCTGGAGCACTGAACTCCAAGGAAACCTCCACCACTGGGTAGCCAGCAATGGTGTTGTTTAGGCCAGCATCATTTAGGATTTTTTTTTTTAATCTTGGTCTCTCTCCAGCAGTTCCAGTGGAACCTGGGGCAGCTCTGCAGGTGGGCTCTCACCTGAGCAGGGCACAAGGGCAGGATTCTCTCTCCTGGCCTGCTGGCCACACTTCTTCCACTCTTTTTTTTACAGCTCAGGGGAGCAATCAGCAAAAACCAGCAGAGCTGTACCTTTCCTGTCTTCTGGATGGTGCACCCTCAATGCTACAAGCTCCACATCCCTCCTGCTTTCTAGCAAGGGAGCGTGGTGAAAAGAATTACAAATTACAAATGCACTGCCTTTTCCAGGTGATATCCACTGTTTTCCTGTGAAACCCTCTGATCCCTGCCTTTTCCCTGGGTCTGGGCCCCTGTGTGGGCACCCAGACCACAATCCAGGGAGGAGATGTCCCTGCTGAGGCATCCTGGCTCTCCTCCACCCCTGTGGGAAGGGCTCCCGTGGACATAGCTCCCTGTGAGGTAATTAGAGCCTTTAATTCCCGAAGATTATATATTTCAGCCATCTATGGAGGGGAGGAAGCTGGCTCTTCCTACCAGCACTCCACCCAGATGCAGTTTATCTCCATCCAGACAGGGCTCAAGAGGCACTTGAGCCTTTTGTAAACGTGAGCAGATCAGATAAAGGTGATTTAAGGCAGAGGGAGGTACAAGAATTGCCTCAGCCCGGGGTTAAAGGTCTCCTGTGCCACTGGACACAGCCACATCTTCTGGAGATCTTTCAAAAAACACTCCCAACAAAATGCTGCTCAAAAATCCTGGCTCAGCTGATGCTGACACAACAAATGTGTTATGACATAGCTTTTTTCTTTAATTTCCTTAGGCACATGAATAGCTTTGTTAATTGCTATTCCTTTCAAAACATTGGGAGACATAAACAGTGTCTGCCAGAAGAGTGGGGAAATACATCTGAATTTCTGGGGTGACAAGGGGCACCATGTCCTAGCAAACAGCACTTAGAGCTCCACAGTGGAAAATTGTCTGGAACTGGCTTTATCTTTTTACAACTTGATCTTATCATGAGCTCTCAGGCCCATGAAATGTACCATACCCAAGTCCTGGAAGTACGGGGAAGCAGAAAAATGTAAGATTTTGTTTAGAACAAAAAGGCAGCACGGGGAAAAGGAAAATTGGGGTTCACATAAGGGCTCCAGGAACAACAACGCACAAACAAAACTCTGCTGCAGCTCTGCCCAGAGCAGCAGAAGCAGGAGGTGGCTGGGGATGGGGTGGGGGTTTCAGGAGGGGATGTTCCATGCCCTACAGGCACTACTAAGGAGCCCCCACCTCAAATTCAATTGCTGGTGCCAAAGGATCAGCCAAATGCTGTCACCATCACAGGGTTTATCCCATGAGGAATGTCTGCACACCACCTGGCCCTGCTGTTCCACCACGGGGCTCTGCTCTGGGTGTGGGGGAGGCTGACCACAAGACCCCAGAGGTCCCTTCCAGCCTGAATGACCACCCAGCCCTGCCTGCCAGACCTCCAACCCGGCCCTCACCACCTCTGCTGCAGCCAGGGGAAGTCCACACAGCCCTAGAGACACTCTGCTGCCTTCCCTATCACTTTAGCACGTTCTCTTCAATGCCAAACCCCCGACCCTTCCCCACTTGCTGTGGACCTCCAGATGGAATGGAAGCTGCAATCCTGGGATGCTCCTCCCAGTGAAGCAAGGCAGGCACACACGGGGTGTGGCCAGCTGCTCCCTGGCTTTTTCCCTCATTAGATTACTTTATTCATCCCTGTCAACCATGCCCATGAGTAAGGCTGCAGCTGCAATCCGTGGGGATTGCACACGACACCCCTCACAGATATGTATTTTTCCCTCTCGGTGCACACCGTGTCACGTCTGTCTAAACTACAGGGTTGGTTTGTGAGTCAGCACTGGAGGCAGAGGTCACCTCCAGCTCATGCCTTAAATCCTCACCTGTCCCCATCACCGATTCCTCCTGGAGTCTGATCTCTCCACCTCCTTTTCCTATTGACATCACCTCCCGTGTGCAGCAGACACCAACACCAGCACAGCTGTGACCTCGCTGACTCTGACCTCTCCAATCCTGAGTTTTCCATTCTTTCTGGATTTTTTTTTCCCCTTTTCTGTCATTTTTCATAGTCAATTAATGACATTCAAACTTCCTGGGATCTGTAAGAAGTTTAGATTGGTGTCAGAACACCAGAGAAGCTGTGGACTCCCCATCCCTGGAGGTATTCAAGACCTGGCTGGATGGGACTCAGGAACCTGGACTAGTGGAAGGTGTCCCTGCCCATGGCAGGGGATGGAATGAGATGATCTTTAAGGCCTCCTCCAACCCAAAATAATCAATTATTTCATATTTCTAAGTCGTACTGAATTTTTCACAGCCTGAAAAAAAAAAGTCTTTGGTCCTTAATCTGTGCCTCACCTCTACCAAATGAAGAAGTGGAGAGTAAATGGATTTTCCAATCTGGCAATGGGAAGTCTGCCCATTTCTCCTATATGTCAAACAGCTGAATTTGAAAAACACCTTGATTCATACTGTCAAAAAATGTTATGGGGATGGGGGGAAATGTTATCAGCACCTGAGATCCTGATAGGAGAGGACATGCTCTGTCAGGGAGCTGCGTCACTCAGAGCACAAGTTCTGGCCCTGCCGTGTCTCTCCTATCGCTGCCATCTCTGAGACATTTCAGGTCTTGCACAATCCCCACGTGGGGACCGGCCAAAGCTCATTACTGTGCTTCTCTCATTCGCCTTGTTTTGTGCTCCTCTCCCTCTATTTCTGGTTAGGTTTTAAGTTTTCACAGAATCCCAGGAGCCCTGAGGCTGGAAAAGCCCTCCCAGCCCAGGCAGTCCCAGCTGTGTCCCAGACCCACCTTGTCCCCAGCCCAGAGCACTCAGGGCCACCTCCAGGTGACACCTGCAGGGATGGGCACTCCAAAGCTCCCTGGGCAGCCCCTGCCAAGGCCTGAGCTCCCTTTCCATGGGCAAATTCCTGCTGGTGGCCAAGCTGAGCCTCCCCTGGCCCAGCCTGAGGCCGTTCCCTCTGCTCCTGTCCCTGTTCCTGGAGCACAGCCCGACCCCCCGGCTGTCCCCTCCTGTCAGGGACTTGTGCAGAGCCACAAGGTCCCCCTGAGCCTCCTTTTCTCCAGCCTCAGCCCCTTCCCAGCTCCCTCAGCCTCTCCTCCCAATGCTTCACCCTTTAGATTCTTCCCCAGCTTTTGGAGTTACCCTTATCCACATCAATTTTCTCTCTACATTTCCTGGCTTTTTAGGGCTGCTTGTCTGTAGTGTTGTGTTGGAATTACCATTATTTCTTGCTTGCTGCCACAACTGGAAATCCCTATTCTATCTTACCATTTTAAACTTGGACTACTGCTAATTCCTTCTGTATTTTTATGCTGCTACTTCCAGAACCTCAAGGAATCCAAATTATTCAGACTAATTAGGTGACATTAAATCTCATTTTAATTGATTCTCTTCCTTTTTCTTCGGACTTCTAGAGGAGATGCACAGAATAATTAGCTATGCATACCAGTTTCTGTTTAGTCACAGGTGTGTACAGTGTGCCACAATTTGAATCTAAATCAACCATGCTGGTCCTGTGGGTGGATTACAATTTACAAAAACTGACTTTTAAAGGAGGTTGAGTAAAGGTACCAAGTCACCACAATGAATAAACAAATACACCTTGAAATTCCACTCCAAAGGGGACTTTGTAAGGGAAAATTCCTTCCCTGAGTCACATTCTGATCTCCCTTAAAGACAAATAAAACCCTGGAAGCCTTTCTGACAGCAGATACCAAGTTCTTACTGATGGTGCTGGAAAAGGGACCCCCATAGAAATGCACTTCAGTAAAATTATCTTTTAACAGAAAGAGGCAGATCCTGGATTCAGGAAAACATTATCATGGCTAAACCTGACAAGGGACATTTGGTGGATGCCTTTTTGATGCCATTTCACAGGTGTTTCTGGCTGCTGCTGGTTCCAGATGAGTGACCCATCCAGCAAATCTTGCCCTGTAAGAGGATTTGTCCTCCTTCCATTGCCTTTGAAGTGAGCCTGGAGTAGATGAGCTGGACACTCCCATGGTGTGAATACCTGAATCTTCCCTCTGGTCCTAAAACAGATGACCATAAAGGCCTTGGAGCAGGTTTCCAAGAGAAGCTGTGGCTGCTCCATCCCTGGAAGTGCTCAAGGACAGGTTGGACTGGGCTTGCAGAAACCTGGGATAGTGGAAGGTGTCCCTGCCCACAGTTTGGAACGAGAAGATGATGCCTTGGGAGGCTGACCTGAAACAGAGACTGGACAGAGCTAGAGAATAAAGTAGGTATTTATTGAAAGGCCTCCAGGATCCACCTGGGGCAGGACAGGAGCCTGACCAGGGCTACACCCAAGGTGGACCCAAAATGGTCACAATAAATGGCTAACTGGTCATGAGGTCTCACACTTTTATAAGTTTTGATCCATTTGCATATTGGAATTAATTGTCCATAATTGTCCAATTACAGCTTCAGATTGTCAGGTCTCATCCTTCTTGTTTTCTCCCTTCAGCCACCCTTGTTTGTGCTTTTGGGCCTGAAAGTTGTCCTTGGTCCTCAGTTGGAAAGGATTTGTTTTGTCTCCCTGCTCTGTGCAGAGAGCTCACTAGTGCTTCACATGACGCTCAGAATTTCACCTAAGCAGCACAGAATCTGAAAAACATGAAAGCTAAAACTCAAGGCATCAATGATCTTTGAGGTCTTTTGCTACCCAAACCATTCTGCGATTCCACAGGAAAAGACTTGCATGCTCATCTTTTTGTGTTAGTTACTGTTTTTCCTCTGTTAGTCACATATTTGCACATTTTAGGAAGACAGGATTGAAATCAAGCTCTGTTATTTTTTGACTGCAGGCACCAAAGCCAGCCTGAAGTTCTCCTCTCCTCAGAGTAAATATTTTCAGCATATGGAGGGAAAGGCTGCCAAGGCAAGGGAACATAGAGCTGCCTCTCTGAATGGGCTGACAAATACCTACAGGTCCTCACTGCTCACCTCCTGGGGCTGGCCCTGGCAGCCTTCACTCCAGAGCAATCCCAAAGCCAAGGAAACCACGTGCTGGGGTAAGGTGAGCCCAAGGTTGGCTCTGTCAGCCAGAGAGCACTCACACAATTATCTGGCTCAGGTTTTGAAACCTCTGCTCAACTGTGATGATTCAGCAGCTGATTGCTGTTCATTTACTGGAAACTGCTTCTCATCACTCAGAAGGAAAAACAATTGGAAAAAAGCTTCTATCACTCAATTTTTACGGTAGACAAGACCACTATGGTTGACTGCAAACTTTTTTTAAAAAAAGCATGAACTGGAAAGCTCCAAACTCAAAACACTTTTTTTTTTTTCTTTTTACTTTCAATAACCATTTGATTTTCATATTAATATAGATTCCTTTTATTTGCTTTTTGTTTTTCTGGCCTTCTGGGTGTGCAGTTCCCATTTTTCTCTGATCTCACCAAGACCAGAAGCTTCACAGTATATAATATATAGCCCACCTTCACAGATACAAACACACACAAAATTTCTGCCTATAACTGGGAACTGAGCACTACAAGACAAAGAAATGCACTTTTGCAAGATCCTAGAGAATTCTCAGGAGTTCCTATTGTAGCTGACATCTCAGCCAACGTGTCAAGGACTGACTTGAGACCCTCCAGAGCAAAAAGCACAAGCAGCTGGCACCTGTGGAAACAATTTTAACTGGAGCTGCCACACAGGTACCACAGCTCATGGGAATGCAGGAATATGCAAAGTCCAGCCCTGAGTTTGACAAAATCACTTTGCAATTTCAGATGGTCACATCCCTGGGGCTGCTGCTTCAACCATCAGTGGTGCCTGGTCCTGGCAGTACCACACTGAAGAGCAGTGGCTGGATCTGGGACCTTCACCACAATATTTGGATGCATCTCCTGTCCACTGAAAGCCTGACACCTGCCAGGAGAGTCTGCCCACAACATTTGACACAGTTGGCTCTTTGGGGACTTAACCAGTGGTTGGGAGCTCTGGGTGTCATTTTACAGGAGCATTTTACAGTGATGCACGTTCATCGTTCCGTGTCGCTGCAGTGACTTCAAAGCAGCCCAAAGCCCATTTGCTAACTCAGACACAAAAGTGTAGATAATGTTTAGCAAAAATCCTGTTGCTTCAGGTCTTTCTGGCCAGGTCATCTGAGTTCAGGTGCCAGCTACAAATTGCACCAGCAACCCCAGTCCCATCCTGCTTGCTCTGCCACCAGCACAGCGATGTCCTGAGCCTGACACGATGATGTCCTGGAGGATGACACAATGTCAAGGAGGGCCCAACCACTCCAGCAGATTGAAACCCACATCAGCCTCATTTCTAGGGCAGGTGTCTTGTTGCTTGGTTTGGTTTTGCTCCCCTCCTGTGCTCATATTTACGTTTACACAGCAAAGCAAGGCCTGTGCTGCCCATCACAGCATCCTGCCCAACACAGTGTCCTCATCACTTCTGCCATCCCAGCAGTGCCTGCCAGCAAAGGGTGGACAGGCATTGCAGCATTTTTCCAGAGCAAGCACGTGCCCAAAAATCTTCCACTCCATAGGGGTTGTCCATGTAACCTGCCTGGCTCAGTGACACTTGAGGCCACATCCTGCTACAGGCAGTGTGAGATGTTTTTATCAGGCATGTAATGGCTGCTAATGAAGAATTAACCAGTTGCACCAGACCATCCCACTTAGGTGATATCATCTTGGCAAAGGGAGCATCCCAGAGGGATCACTCACAGCCACTCTCAGGCTGTGGCTTTCAGTCTCTGTCACCAAGACAACAGGACATGAAACTCTCCTCAGCTCACTCAGCTGCCTCCTTCCAGGCTGAGGGAAGCTTTGGTGTCACAGTTTGTCACACCAGGTGGAGTGGGCAGCTCTGAGAATGGTTTCAGTTAAGGGTTTCACAGTGTCAGACCTATCCCAGGTTCTCACAACATCATTCACACATTCCTAAGAAAATGTTGGTTCACTGAGATATATAACAAATCCCTGCATGCTTTTTTTTCGCCTTTTTTTTTAAATGTGATTTATATTTGGAAATATTGCCACACATTCAATAACAACCGTGGTTTGTGCCTGAATCCTCATCTGCTTTTACATATTTCTCCCATATTTCTTCACAACTGCTGAACTCCTCTCTGGCCAGATGTATACCATCCTCACATAAAGTTAATGAGACTGGAGCAGTATTTTTAAAAATACTTGTTTTCTTGTGGTGGTCTGGAGCTTCCCTTATATTGCTTTATATATTATATTTATATCTATTATTACTGATAAATTTTGATCCTCTTGGGAATCTGTTTGAATCTTCTCAGTGGATTCTCCACATGCAAGCTCAGGAACCAGGTGGGTTTTGGGATGCAGTCTGTGAGTGTGAGTTGCCAGAACTCCTGAAGAAAACTTTTATTATAGGAATTTGTAGATACCTTTGTCCTGCCTGGGGAGGGGAAAAGCCCTGCCCAACATTCCCCCTCCTGCTCAGCATCTCCTCTCACCCCTGCACACACCTGGGACTTGGTTCCAGGTTTCAAATCCTCCCTCTCTCTCAGGTTCTCCATTCCCCTCTGTGGCTGGTGGCTCCTCGTTCCCACTGCTGATCTCTGAAATGGAATTCTGCTGCCCCAGAGATGCACATCTGCCTCCCTGCTCATCCCTACAATTCTCCTTCCCCCTCATTTCTCCCTCCACACCTCTGGATCCCAATCACCTTTGGATCAAGGGGTCTGTGGAGCTCCAGCAAATTAATTCAGGTCTCAGTCCCAGCTGCTGGCTCCCTCCTGTGTTATGTGATTTTGTGTGCAATATATCTCACCTAAATAATTTTGTCATCTAAGAAGGTTCAAGTCTTAGCTCAAAATTCTCCTTAAAATCAACATTTAGTTGTCTAGGACTGGAAGCATGCCCAGGCCCCTGAGTTGCCCATTTCTCCCTGTTCTTGGCAGGAGGAGCTTGGTGTGGGCACTGCTGGTGTTCAAGGAAATGGAACACATCTGGGTCACCCCTCTTCTCAAAAACCACCTCTTGCCACTGTCTCCTCATCTCCTTGGATCTCTGAACTGCTGCTGGACCTGCCTCCAGAGTTAACACTTCTGTCTCATCACTGCCTTGCAATCTCTTTCTCCTCTTATCCTATTTTCCTTGCCTCACTCATCCCAGGCCGTAATTACATTACTCACGGCGGGTCAAGCAAATGTGATGTCATGGGCTTGGCAAAAACACTGGCCAAATTCACCCCTTGCTAAGCCAGTAGGATCTGAATTTTGGCCCCAACCCCATGAGCAGGCACATACCTGTTAAATTGCACCCCTGAGTCGTGGTGTGACCTGCTCTGGGACTGTGCCCATGTGTGCAGGGGAACACGTGTCACACGCCCAGGGCCCCAAAGGACCCTTTTCCACTGTGCCTGGAACACTGTTACATCCCAGATTACATCCTCTGCTCTCAGACAGGGAAAACAGGAAAGTACACAGAGCCCTGTGACCCCAAACCCTGGGCAGGCTCAGGGAACCTCAAACTGAGAAAGACACAGAGAGCACAGATATAAAATATAAAATAAAATATAAAATAAAATATAAAATAAAAAATAAAATAAAATAAAATAAAATAAAATAAAATAAAATAAAATAAAATATAAAAATAATCTTGTGGTGTCAGATTATACCTTTTTTTGACCCAGAGATGGGGCAACTGAGAGGTGTTTTAAAAACTTTTATTCCATTTTCAGTCTCATGTGAAGGGTGAGACAATACAGATGTTACAATTCACACCATCACAATCAGAAGCCAAATTATTTCCTAATTACAACACATTATAAATGTTTCTTGGCCTATCAGCTTTTGCTACACAATGCTGTTGATGCCTTAAAGCCAATCATCCAAAATTACCCCTTGTGGGTCCTATTACAATGCACCTTTCATAGTTCTGTTCCTCCAAAATATCTAGTGTTATTTGCAAGGCCATCATCTGAAACTTGTTTCCAGCTCCATTCCTCCCTCAACAATGTCCATCCTATTCTATAGCATTTTTTAAATCAGCATTTCTTATCTCAAAGTTTGCAAACAAATGCATATTATATGAGCTTTCTGTCAAGCTTTGCGAATTCTCTACAAATCCATTTCCCACACAGTGGAAGGTTCCCTGCCCATGGCAGGGGATGGATACAGGGTGATCTTTAAGATCTGCTCCAACCCAAACCATCCTGTGATGCTGTGAAAATCCAGCAGCCAGAAAATCCAGGATTCTCTCAGTCCCATCCTGGTGCAAAAGTGTCCCACACAAGGCCCGGGATGAAGCTGGAAGTGAATCCCTCCCTGTGCACTCACATTCATCCATCACCACAGTTATTAGCCAGGCCTGAGCTGTAACATTTTATGGCTTTTAGGACCGGCACACTTTCCTCTCACTTAGCGGTATCTCCTGTGAACTCAGCCACAAACTGTTAATATTGTGATAAACCGTGTGGGCAGGGAACAAAAGGTTTACACACAAAGCAGCAAGGTAAAAACTGCTCAGTACAGGTGCCTGCCCCAGGTGCTGCTGAGCTCCAAGTGAGTTTAAGTGAGAGCCAAAGCATCCAACAGAGCCTTTCCCTTCTTCCTTCCACTTTTCCCCATTCCAAAGCATGGCTCTTCCTACTTCTACAAAGAGTTTCGAAGGTTTTTTGCTTTTGCAGGGATTCAGTCCAGATCCAGCCTGCTGAGTCAAAGAAAAGCCTTCCTCGGCTGAAATGAGCCTTGGATCAAGCCCCAGAAGAAGGGGGTTTGTGGATTATTTATTTTTGAGCCTTTTGCATGTGGATAACAATTAAAAAAATATATATATTAATACAGGAATAGCACACCAGAGATGATATTTCCCTAGAAAAAGACCTGGCATTTTTATTTTGGGGCACAGATTCAGAAGTTCTCCAGCAGGTAAAAATGGCTTTTCCATGAAAAAAAGCTTGTCAGATTCAGATCATTTTGCCATATGCCCAAATTTTCTCTTTTTTCTTGTACACTTGGTTTTTAACTGAAGTAAAGCCATGAATGCATGCCAGCCCTTTATCTTTCAAAAAGAAATTGGAGAAACTTAGTCACAATATATCCATCATTCCCAATTCCTCCAACAGCCTGAAAACATCAACAAAAAGGCCCAGTCTAATGAAAAAAAAAAAAAAAAAAAAAAAAAAAAAAAGGCAACTTTATTTGGAAAAAAATAGTAAGTAAAACAAGCTTCCATATGTTTACCATAAAAATAACCTAGACTCCACCTTGGGGTGTATAAAAATACAGGCTACAGATTGTGTATTTTGGCATTAGTTAAAAAATGCCTTTGTAAACATGCCCTATTAAAATTTAACTGGAGCTTTTATCATTGACTCAAGTAACATATGAAAGGGCTTGAACACTTATCACAAAAGCAGTTGTTTTATCAGGGCTTAGTAATAGCAGTGATGGATTGTGCAATTTGCAGGGCATGCCTGGTTTACAATTGCAGATGTGCTGGTAAGTACTATCATATACATCTGTAAAGTCTCCTTTAAAGTGGATCCAGAAACATTAACACCTATTAAAAAAAGGGAGGGAAAAAAAAAGGTTATAGGAGCAGCAGACTTTACAATCCTGCAGATAAGATTTAAATTAACACAAGAGGCTTGTGTCCAGATTTTTGGCCAAGAGAGGGACGTGCAGGTGGTACTTTTTTAGTGGTTGCTGGGATTAAATTAGGGCAAATATCCCCAAATATCTCCAGATTGAGGCTCGGTGTCACTTTTTGGCCACAGTTTTTACAGTATCAAAATAAATGTTGTAAGAGCCCATCCGACTCATCGAGCTGTCGTGTCTGGGTTCTCCCCGCTCGGTTTGGATTTTAATGAGCCAGAGAGGCTTGATCTTCTTAAGAAGTGGCTTATATGACTCACTGATTTTGCATTAGCCCAGAAATTGCCTGGCTAAGCATTTGTGCCACCCACGGGCCTGTGGCAAACCCTTGGCATCCCTCAGTGCCAGTGACAAGCCAAGATCGAGCAGGAGCAGCGATGAGCTCGCCCGGTTACCCCTCAAGAAATCCCTTCAGCAGGCACATTCTAAACCTTACAGAGTAGTCACTGCTCCTGCCTCAAAAAAGAAGAAGGATTTTTAATGAAAGGGTGATACTAAACCAGCAGTGCTGCCAAATATCATCGTGTATTTACATAGGAAGGAGACACCCAAGGGTGCAGGCACCCAGAGGTTTCCTCCGTCAGCTTTTCAGAGGTTCCTCTGTGGTGTTAAAAAATAAAAATAGGGGGCTGCTATTTATTTTTAAAATGGAAGACTTTCTGTACCTTGACTGTATCGCCTGGAAATTCCTCATAGGAAAGTCTGCAATTGCACATAAAAGCAATAAATGCCCTTTTTGTGCTTTGGAGTGGAAAAGCCCTCATCATCACAAAGGAGGAGAAAGCAGGAGGAGAGTTAAGATCTGCAGGTGGACAGCACAAAACCTCCTTTGACTTGAGGGGCAAAGACAGTTGCTCAATAAACACTCCACTGTTTTTCTTTTTTTGGGAGGGGGGTTTGGTTTTGGTTTTTTTTAAAGTGTGTGAGATTTGGGAATTCAAAGTATTATATTCAGCACAGTTTAATCTCAGTAAAACATATATTCCAAGACCTGCATGCATCACCAAATGTTCCAGTCCATTTCACTGGACTTGAATAAATCACTTCTGTTGTTGTTTCTGTTGCAGGAAAAATCCCCTGGATGCAGGACAATGTTTGGTTTTGCATCAAAGCAGGTACTGGCAGTATGTGGATTAACTAATTACCTCCGTTTACACAAGGAGAAGTTTATTTTGGTGGGGGATGAAAATGACTGGAAAACACGAGTCAGACATTTCGTCTCTTCTCTCCCAAGTGCCAGGCACACGTGCTAACAATATCCCCCAGCCATTCCTCACACCTTCTCTTTGCTGGGCCTTAACCCCGTGGAAGGAGGTTGCTCCCTGTGCCAAGATAGGAATATGAATTTTACAATTTTGTGCTGCAGAAGAGTATGTTTGGGTTTGGGTTTGGATTTGGGTTTTCTCCCTCTTTTCTTGGAGACTGGAAAAACAGGGCGTTGTGACCAAGCCAGATTGTTCTTGGAGGTAGTTTATGTACCAATGGGTTCGAACTGAAAGTGGGGAAATTTTGGTTAGATATACAAAAGGAATTGTTCCCTCTGAGGGTGGGAAGGCCCTGGCACAGGGTATTCAGAGAAGCTGTGGCTGCCCCTGGATCTCTGGAAGTGTCCAAGGCCAGGCTGGATGGGTTTTGGAGCAACCTGGGACAGTGGAAGGTGTCCCTGCCCATCACAGGGGACAGAACAAGATGACCTTCAAGGTCCCTTCCAACCCAAACCCCTCTGTGGTTCCCTGATTCTGGGAAAGGGAATATCCAGCAGGCCATGCTGATGAAAAGCTTTCAAGTGGCAAAGAGCCAGCAGGATTTCTCAGCTCTCTGATTGCAGGAGGGCGTCTCCAGCCAGCACAACGTCACCCAGTCGATGGCAGAGTGGCCCCACAAGGCCACTTGGGGTAACCTGTGTTTGCACTTTACCATCTGCTCTGCTTTATCAGTGCATTTTACAGCCACTGCTGGTAACTGGGCTATATTGCTGCTGCAAGGTACCTCTGAACTCCAAGGCTGTTGCCATGCACAAAAAAACCCCGAGGCAGGTGGAAGAGAGAGCAGGGGGAGGAGTCTGGAGTTATTCTGGCTATAGAATCATTCTGAAGAAAACCCCAGGTAAAGCAGCAAGAAACAAACCCAAGTGACAGCCTCAACCAGTCCTTAACAGGGCTGTTCCCTCTTGTCCAGAGACCACTTGTGGGGGCATTTTGGGGGGCACTTTTTTCTCCACCAGCAGTGACAGACATTCAGAAATTGGTGCCTGCTCCTGCCCATGAAGACCTGGCTCTCAGCAATGCCCTGGGGGCTCTCTCCTCATGCTCAGGCACAGCAGAAACAAGGCATCCCTGTTTTGCAAGGCTGCAGGGGAGAGAGCTGAGCTGTGAAAGGAGAGGTTTTACCCTCAGCACCAGAAAATGAGAACTGTTCCTTTTTTTTTTTTTTTTTTTTTTTTCTGCTGCTGTAGGTGTGACTTCCAGCAAAACTTAAATCTCACTGTGGTCTGGTCTTTTCTGCCTGTGCACCTCCTGGCATTACTCATTTTGGTAGCACCTTTAACTCTTCTTCTGTGCCAAAGCACCAGCACCCTCAGCAGGGACATGTTTCAGGTTTTTTTTGGCTTAATATCTGCTTTTATTTTCTCAGAGAGGCCAGGGGAGCATTTTGGCACACTTACATGAGAGATACTGTAAATTCAAGGAACAAATAACATATTCATAAAGCTCTGATGACTGCAGTGAAGATCTGAGACATCCCCGCTTTCCTTTTCTCCCACAACCATGGAGAGGACTGCTGGCTTTGCTGGGAGCAGACAGGTCCCTCCCCAAGGGCATTATGCAGTCAGTTGGTGGCCAAAAATCCTGTTAAATCCTGTTTCAGCTCTGTGCTTGCATAGATTCAGGGGAAAAGGTGTTTTCCAGCATGGGCATCCTGGTCCCGAGTCACTCTCCTTGTGTTCCCTACCACTTTTAATCCCAGATGCAGGCAGGTCCCAGCCTTTGTCTCTCTTTCTGGGTTTGCATTTTTAAGCTGGAGAGTGATGGGGATTATGAACAGGTAACAGGGGAGGATCTCTTGTACCATATATCATAGAGGGAAAGCAGCAGAGTGACCATTTCTCCTCAAATCAACCCAATTCCTGCTGGAAACCCCTGGGCAGATCCTCCCCAGCCCATGGTGGGGCCTGGGAAAACGCAGTAATTGCTCATTCCACCAGCAAGCCCATTGTCTGGGCAGCATTTAGAAGGCTGGGATGAATAATTGCTAAATTGTGGTGAGCTGAACAAGGAGAACACCCACAAGAGCACTGAACGCACCATCCAATGGTTCTGTGGGTGACCACAGCCATCCCTCCATCTCTCCTGAAAACAAATTGTCCAGCAAGGCCACACAAGCTACACATGGGTTTGTTCCAAGGCTGGCAGTGAAACACCACAAAATAATTCCTGGGGGATATTCCTCTCCTCTATCCACAGCTCTGGGATTCGGGGAGAGCCTGGCATGTTAAGCTCCAGCTGGCACAAGCTCCCTGGAGAAGGTGGGCACACAGCTCTCCCTCACGGTGGGTGGTGGGGCTCAGCGTGGCTGCTGACGTTTATCCACGCCCCCACTGCCAATTTGTGGATTTTTGGAAGCAAATTTCTGGTCTCTGGCACCGTGTGACCACCTTAAAACGCCGTGTCCGCACGGCGCCCTTCCAACCACCCCAGGGGGTTTTCCTGCACTTCGTGTTCAGATCACAATCTGTGGAAATACTTTACCTCCAGGAGGAGGATTCTGTCCCTGGGAAGAGCGTATCCCTCCTAATTCATAACTGTGTGTGTGGTTTGAAAGCAAAACCAGTGAGACTCCAAGTCAGAAATACAATTTAATAGAGAGGACAAACAACAAAAAAGATAAAAATAAAAATAAAATAAGACAAATGCAGTAGTACAAAGGACCACTGACAGAGCCAGAATGCAAACCTGACACCCTGTTGGTCAGGGTGTTGGAAGCAGCCCGCAGTGAGTCCTCCCAGAGTGACAGATGTGGCTCTGTTGGAGCAGAGATGATCCTCAAGAAAGGGTCCAGTCATCCTCTGGGAATCCAGTGGGAACAGCTCCCTTGGTGTTTGGGATTGCTGTTTTATCCCATGGAAAGGCTTTGGCTCCTCCTGCTGGGTGGAACATCTCCCAATGGGATGAGGTGATGTTATCAGTCCTGTGAGAGCCTTCAATGGCCCATTCACAGGGGATGTCCCTGGGAGGAGGATGGGTGCAGGAAGAGATAAGGAGGCCCTGCCTTATCTGGTGTTATCAGGTGTCCATTAACAGAAGGCATCCACCCTCATTCCACCCCTAGAGTTACAAGAGATAAAGAACAATATCTCCCAACTGGCTTCAACAGATGAAAATAGAATACACATTTTTGGTTACATTTCTCAACCCAGGACACCGTGATATTGCCAAGGAAGTTATGGAAGCCCGGGTCGCTATGATTATCTAGACATTTTCCCACCTTTTTATAAGTCATGTTTCAGCAAATTGCAGCACTTTTGCATCTCAGCCCTTCAAGAAATAATTCAAAGTTCTGCAAATTACAGTTCTAGTTCCTTTATTCTATTTCCTTTCTTTCTCTATCCAAAGATAACCTGCCAATAAATAGCAGAGGCATAATTTAAACTTGCGGTGAAATACTGAAGAGGGAGGAGACAATGAGTTTGCTACAAAAACTAATAATTAATAGCCTAATACAGCCCAAACCTATTAGAAAATAAGAGTTGCCAATTTGGAGAAGAAACATGTTTGTTGTAAAACAGAGGTTAGAATGAGCTTATTTCATGTTTAATAAACTGATTTTTTCCCTAGTATCTGATCTAAACCTTGCCCTCTGTCAGTGCAAAGCCACTATCCTTTTTCTTAGCACTTCATGCCCTTGTTAACAGCTCTCTTGGAGCCCCTTTAGGTGCTGGAAGGTCTTTCCAGAGCCTTCTCCAGGCTGCACAACCCCAGCTCTCAGTAAAAAACACATTTATTAGGTACCCTATTAGGGATCAACAGGAAAAAGTGCCCAGCGAAGGAACAGCTTTTTAAATCCTCTCATTTGGTGTCTGCAGCACCGTGACAGATCAAAGCCTGGCAGATCTGTCCCTGGGTGTGTTCAGAAAGGTGCTCAGGGACAGGGTTTAGTGGTGGGTTAATGGTCAGGGTCGATGATCTTAAAGGACTTTTCCCACCCAAAAAATCCCGTGACCCCTCAGTGAAAATCAGTGACTCTCTCCTGGTGCCACCAGAGCCACCCTGGTTCACATTGCCAGTTCAAGGCACAGAAAATAATTTAAATTAAAGCACAGGGGAGTGGGGGGGATGGGGCAGAAGCAGTTCACAGGTTTAGTTTTTGAGGACTGGTCAGGGTGCTCTAAACTTTAGGCTGACTGCTTTCCCAAGCCCTGCCAGCCCCACCCCAGCCGTGGGAAAGGGCTGAAGACAAATCCCACTGGATGATGAGGTGGGTGAGTGCAGGGGAGATGAAGGTGTCATGGAAATGGCTCAGCTGTCTGTGGCCTCTCCTGTGAGAAAGCTGAATGAGCCTGCTGGCCCCCAAAGAGATCATCTGACCCCTTCTGTTGTCTGAACAGGGTTTCCATACCCACAGCCATTACCCACCTTAAAATTGTGAATTTTTTAAGCCATTACCCACCTTAAAATTGTGAATTTTTGAAGCCATTGCCTACCTCAAAACTGTGCATTTTTGAAGCCATTATCCACCTTAAAATTGTGAACTTTTGAAGCCATTACCCACCTAAAAATTGTGAATTTTTGAAGCCATTACCCACCTTCTGAACCCTCAGCCATTACCCACCTTCACAAACATCCCCCACCTCCTCCCTCAGCTAAAAGTGAGCGCTTCCAGTTACCTTCAGGTAGTTCAAGGGAAATTGCTGTGACACAAAGCAAAACTAGAATTTCTCAAGTGAGAAGCCACCATTTCTCTGAGGACAGGCTGACACTCCACTGAGCCCTGCTGAGTGAAAACGTGGCAGTCTCACCTTTCAGTTTCACCTTGTGTAAGTCTCTATTTGTACCTTCTTGGCAGCTGAGCACCTCCTAAGGCTTGGCATATGGTATCATCTGAAGCACAAAATAAAAATATTGCATCCATCTGTACTTCTACTTGTTTTGGAGAGCCAATTACTGCACTCAGAAGAGCAGGTTGGTTTAAGACTACATTTAAAAAAACCCAAAAACTCATTGTAATATCACAAAAATATTTTCAGTTTTGTCTGTCTGAAGTATTTGATCAGAAGAAACACTTCCAGAGAGAATCACATTTGCTCTTGGGCTGTTATCCAAGTTGTTGGTAGGATCAATGGGCCCTAACATGGAATTAAATGCAATTAGTCCCTATGGCAAGGCTCCTTTGCACTCCTGTGAAATAAAGGAGAATTCATTCCTCATGTATTAAGTCTATTCAAGATCATTAAGTGCATTAGTTACTAATACTCTTACTCCTGTAGCATTTGTCAGCTCTATTAGTGGCCCAGAGTCCAGGCCAATTAGAAAATAAGACTGGAACAACTGGAGATAAAGTGCCTTTGAAAGCCCCACTTTCTCTCTGCTCTTGCCTTGATGTCAAAAAGTGCATTTTTTGGGGCAGGCACGCAGCCAAATCCTGCCTGGGGAAATTCCCTGCCTCCCCAGTTATCTCTTTAATTCCAGTGGCACTATTCTCTAATGGCCCTTCCTGGTACTTTCTCTTTGCTTCTCAATTTAGCTGCTCGGCAAACGCGTTGCCCTTTTTTTTATTTGGATTTCATGGCACAGGGAAATTTTTTTTGTTTTGTTTTCTAAATCACTGCACAACCCCCCCAGACTTTGAAAACTCAGGGTTATTTCTGGATGTGTAAGTCCACCCCACTTTCTAGGGAAGGCTTATCTTGCCAGCTCCAAACCCTTTTCCCTACCTGACCCTCTGGAGAACAAGACGTATCAGCTGCTCGTAATTCACGCAGAATGTCCAGCATTTCAGGGCAAAGAGAAACAGGCTGAATTATTTTTATCTTCTCTCCCGGAATAAATCCCCCCACAGTTCATTTCCAGGCATCCATCACCTCACACCAGAGGCAGGGCTTTGGGAACGAAGGGAGATCTAAGCAGAGAGGCCTCCGGAGCATTAACCTGCTCCGAGTGGGATAGAAGCAAAGCAGGGCCACATTCCACCTCCAGAAGTCAAAACCTTGGTACCTTTAAAGCATAAAAAAAAAAAAAAAAAATTACCAACACGTGCATGCACCCTTCACTTAATTAAAAACCACCACAAGCAGCTTTGTTCTTTGCACTGGGTCTGTCTGGAAGTGTTGGATACCAAGGACAGATAGGAAACACAGCACGCACACCGAGGAGAGCTGGGGGAATAATCTGAAAACAAATATTGAAAATACAATAAATCCTGCCCCTATCTGCCCCAGGATGACCACAAGCTGAACTGCAAATTTTGCTGCAGCTTATCTCTTTTTATATCACTTATCCCTGCATCAAATGATTCTTGGTCTGTGAATTATGTAAATTCATGTAAATAACAGCAACCCTGTCTGTGTTCACTAGCCCTTGGCAGGAAGTGATGTGATATTGTTCCAGCCCTCTGAAATGAAAGTGTAAACTCTAAAATGCTTTCAGAAAGTGTTCCTATAAAATCAAAAGGTTTATTTCATTGCTGCAGAGCCAGTTTTCAACATTTGGCATCATTGTCGGGGACATTCCTGTTTACCTGGCTCATCTTTGTGTGGGCCATTAGCATGAGCCAGGGACTCAAAAAATATCAAACATTAGGCCCAAGAGACTGAGGAAAGGAGCAAGACTTGAAGCAGGCTGGTCTCATGGTTGGTAAAATTTGAACCATCAGAGAAGTGGAAAGAAGTCAAAAAATATATTATATAGAATATTATTCAGAATACACCTTTCCATAGAAATAGGTCATGAGCTTTTTGGTTATTACCCCCAGTGCCATTAATACATATCTACTCTTCAACTAACTTAGTAGTTGTGGAGTCTTTTTTTTCCTGAAATCAATCATCTTTCTTTCTGCCCAGAGCAGCTGTGGCTGCCCCATGCCTGGAAGTGTCCAAGGCCAAGTTGGGGCTTGGAGCAGCCTGGGATGGTGGAAGGTGTCCCTGTCCATGGTGGGGGCTGGAACTGGATGGGCTTTCAGATCTTTTTGAATTTAGTCCTTATTGTAGAATAATTTAGGTTGGAAAAGATTTCCAAAACCATTGAGGCCAAGCTGTGCCGATCCCCACCTTGTCCCCAGCCCAGAGCACTCAGTGCCACCTCCAGGTGACACCTGCAGGGATGGGCACTCCAAAGCTCCCTGGGCAGCCCCTGCCAAGGCCTGAGCTCCCTTTCCATGGGCAAATTCCTGCTGCTGCCCAAGCTGAGCCTCCCCTGGCCCAGCCTGAGGCCGTTCCCTCTCCTCCTGTCCCTGTTCCTGGCAGCAGAGCCTGACCCCCATGTGGCTACAACCTCCTTTCAGGCACAAACCTTCACTTTTTTCCTCCTCCAGGCATGGAAATGCTGATTTTCCAGACAAAGCCATGGTACCAAGAGCTCCCAGGCTCCCTGTGCATTGTGCTGAGCTGGAGCCAGCATTTGCTCAGAAAACAGAGCTGGCAGCAGGTTTGCTCTGAGCCACAGCTCCCCATCACCCTGGCAGCCACTTACGAAATCATTGCTGTCCTCGGCCTCCCAGCTGCTATTATTTATTTCATTAGTAAACAGCATGTTTCCAGTGCTTTCAGAAAGTAAATTTCCAGTTTCTGGGAAATGGGAATGAAATTAAATTAAATCAAAACTTTCACAACATTTCCCAGGGAACAGAGGCCACACTGGCTTGGCATTTTCACCAGTAGTTCAGGAAAAAAAAAAACCAAACCAACAAAAGAAGCCTTCTGTGCTGAGCTTGGGTGTGATTACACTTGAACATTTAGATTTAGGTTTGAATTTCACTCTGAATCACTCCACCTTCTTAAATATCTTACACAGATTTTATAAGAATGAAAATTCAAGCTTCACGGGGCTTTTAAACCTTTAATGTGTGTTTTTAAAGCAGGACATAAATATCTTGAACTTGTGTGAATTCATCCTTCAACCTGTCCAAGTGTTTGTGAGGAACTTAGAATTCAGCACAAAGCATTATGGCCTTTATTCCCTGGGGACAACCCCTGTTCCTCAAATACAGAATTTGCAAAACTCTGTGGAAATAAGAGGGGAAGGAAGGAAGGAAGGAAGGAAGGATAGGGAGAGAAGGAGAGAGAAAAGAGAGAGAGAGAGGAAGGCAGAAAGGAAGAAAAAAAGGAAGGAAGAAAGGAAGGAAGAAAGGAAGAAGAGAGAAAGAAAGAGAGAAAGAGAGAAAGAAAGAGAGAGAGAAAAAGAGAAAGAAAGAGAGAGAGAAAGAGAGAAAGAGAGAAAGAGAGAAAGAGAGAGAGAAAGAGAGAAAGAGAAAAAGAAAGAGAGAAAGAGAGAAAGAGAGAAAGAGAGAAAGAGAGAAAGAGAAAAAGAAAGAGAGAAAGAGAGAAAGAGAGAAAGAGAGAAAGAGAGAAAGAGAGAGAAGAGAGAAAGAGAGAGAGAGAGAGAGAAAGAGAGAGAGAAAGAGAGAGAGAGAGAAAGAGAGAGAGAAAGAGAGAGAGAGAGAGAAAGAAAGAAAGAAAGAAAGAAAGAAAGAAAGAAAGAAAGAAAGAAAGAAAGAAAGAAAGAAAGAAAGAAAGAAAGAAAGAAAGAAAGAAAGAAAGAAAGAAAGAAAGAAAGAAAGAAAGAAAGAAAGAAAGAAAGAAAGAAAGAAAGAAAGAAAGAAAGAAAGAAAGAAAGAAAGAAAGAAAGAAAGAAAGAAAGAAAGAAAGAAAGAAAGAAAGAAAGAAAGAAAGAAAGAAAGAAAGAAAGAAAGAAAGAAAGAAAGAAAGAAAGAAAGAAAGAAAGAAAGAAAGAAAGAAAGAAAGAAAGAAAGAAAGAAAGAAAGAATAGAATTATCCAGCCTTGCAAGGATAGGTCACCCTGGGGGTAGGAAAGCTCATCCTCTGTGCTCACCATCCCTGCCCAGAGGGGGATCAAGCTCTTCCAGCCAGCCTTTCAATCAGAAAAATTGGTGAGACATCCCTTGCTAACTTTTCCCTTCACATTTACGTATTTAAACAGAATTTTATAGTCTTGGGACATTCAGCAGTACCTAGCCCATTACATGTGCAGCTGCTTTCATACCAGAGAACCCATCAAGAAAGGAATTGCAACTCCCTAACACCAGCCCAACCTATTAACTTCTCTCATATCCCATTTTTTTCCTTTTTTTTTCTGTAATTCAAGTCAAAAAGTCATGACCTCTGGCAGAAAAAAAGGCATGTGAGAAAAATGCTAGCCTGGTGTATTGGATCTCTCTCTAATAGTCAGGAATATCTTTCCAGAATCATAAAAGGAAGCAGGAAAATCAAGCAAGAAATCAACCAAGCAAGTGCAGGAAGCAAGAGAGGAAGGGAATAGCAACATCAGTGTGTGAAGGGTGAGTGAAGCTTTATCCAAAGCCATGGAGGAGCAGTTCCCAATCCAGCAGCAAACCTGGAAGCAAATATCCCAAAAAAAGAAGAGGAAGCATCCCCCAGCACGGGGGTACCGTTGGGTGAGGAGTCAAGGAAAGATTTTTAAATGCTGGCTGTATTTCATATCAAACCATAAAAGAACCCTGAGCTAATGAGAAGAGCTGGCTGAGACCTCTCCCATAAATCAATTGTCTTGGGGAAGGGGGTAAGGGAAAAAAAACCTCCACAAAGAAATACAAAAACAACAAGAGATCAAGATTTTTCCCACACTTCATAATGTTTTACACAGCTACAATAAAGGATCTCCAGGGAGTGCAGCTGCTTTGTAGAGCCAAGACATGAACTTGGAAAAAAAGCAGCTAAATTGTAATAGAGCTCTAGATGTTGTACTCTGGGGAAAAAAAATCCCACAAATATATGTGTATATAAATATATATATATAGGACAAGCTTTTAAAGAAACAGTCCTTTAAAGAAAGAATGAGGAAAAACAAACAGAAAGGAAATGCATTTTCAAGCATCAATGCCAACCTGCTCAGAAGGCTGCTACAGAATTAACTGAGTTATTTAGATTATTGTTCAGTTCAAAGAGCTGTAGGTCTTCATGGTGAAATTTATTTGGTGAAATGTATCAAATTTTATTCAGGAAAAAAAAGGAGAAAATATTGAATGACTGGACAAGGCTCCTGTGCAGACATGCAGTGACCAAACACCTGCTTGTACTGGATGGAGTTGAGAAGAATCTGACAATCAGAGACAGCTCCAGAATTCAGAAGTTTGTAGTAGTCCAAACAAATTTAAATTTAGGGCTCAAATGTTAATCACAGCTCTGAGAAGCAACTGACTGACTTTTTGAGTAAATCAGATCTCAGCCTTACAGGTGTTTAAGACATAATTGTGGTTAATACAATCTGAATTACAGTAGAACTGGAAAGGGATTTTCCTTTCAGTTCCTGGCTGACAAGGAATTTTTGAGAAACCACTGCCTCAGAGGCTTGCTTCACTCTGCCAACGTGGTGATAATAATGTTTCTTTTGTCTGTTTAGCTCTTAACCTTTTTTTGCAAGTGCTTTCTCCATGTGACCCCCTCGTGACACCGGGCTCTGCAAACACAGACTCACCAACAGTATGGAATCCTTATGACTAATGGCAACTCATTAAATGCACTCCAGGCACATTCTGCATTGCTATTTAGGCATTAAACAATAATATAAACCATTAACAGGCAACCTGGAAGTGTTCAGGGCCGGGCTGGATGGCGCTCTGAGCTCTGGTGGAAGAAGCTGGAGCTCAGGAGAGTTGTCCCAACATCCCTCCATGCCCAGAGGAGAAACATGAGGAGGAGCCAGGTGTTATCCCACAGCAGCTGAAGCACTCAGAGAGAGAACTCAGCACTCCTCACACTTCAACTGAAGAGCAAAGAGACACCAGAGGCTGAACTTTGAGCACCCCTGTGCTGGTTTCTACAGCTGGGAGTGGAAGGTGGGTCTGAGCTCCACTCTGTAATTGTGTTTAATGGCAGAGCACCTTGCAGACACTCCAGGAGAGGGGAATTGCATCTTGTTTGCATTTGTTTCTCTCCTATAAAGGGGATTAAGGGTGAGTGGTTCAGAGGAATCCTGCCTGATTAAGTCTCCTGGTGCTGCTCCTTGGAAACACGGAGCACAGCAGGCTGCTGGCTCTATGAGAAAAGATAATTTAAATTAAAATAAAATAATTAAAAAAAACCCAAAAAACACCACCAAAGCACAACACCCCGACTTACACAGTGCTAGGATGTGATGCCTTGCTCTCTAATTTCTATTTCTAAGACACCAGGAGCACTCTGAGTCACAGCATGCATGGGAAACTTTGCTCTGGGTTGCACAACCCCGCCGCTCTCCCGCATCATGATCTGATGGAAACTCAGGAGTGTCATTAAACTGAACCAACATTGTATGGCTGAAAGGCCATCTTATACTATGTAAACAAACAGCTTTCAGTCCAGAACAAGAGGTCGTTGTGCAAGATTGTGCATCATCACTGCATGCCTCAGACACCACTGACCTGATATGACTGAGAAAGAGGCAAAGTCCTGATAGCACTGGGTCATTTTAAAACAAAAAGGAAATGAACCTGATCTGGACAGAGAGCTCCACTGCTGGTGGGCTCTGAGATGCCATAGTCTTTCCCAGAGGTGGGCCATGAGAAAGGGATTCAGGTTTGAATCACTTCCCATTCTTTCAACAATCTGTTGGATACAAATCCCCTGCCTTGGCTTACACCTTGGTGCTATCCTATGCTGTGAACTCTGGCCAAGCCCAACCCATTTTTCAGAGGGATGCTTTGATTTATCTCCTAAATGGGCACTTTTTGTTGGAGTTAGCTGCTATTATTTGGAATGAGCCGAGGGAAAGGAGAGAGGTGATGGCTTTGATGCTCATGCTGACAGTGACGTCCTGCAGCTTTCCTGGAGGCAGGACTGTGCTGCAGCTTTCCTGGAGACAGGAGAAGAGCTGCAGCTTCCTCAGGCTTCCCACAGACCCACTGGCACAGGCTGTGCAGGGAGCCCTGCCAAGGAAGTGTCACCCTCCGGGTGTCCCAGCCAGCTCTCTCCACCTCGGGGGCTGCAGCTCAGCTCCTGGGCACAGCCAAATAAAAGTTGCTCCAGGTGCCAGCAGATCCCAGGCAATGCACACAGTCTGTACAGAGGGCTGCCTTCACCCACCAGCTGGAGAGAAACACAGCAGCCATTGAAACTTATTTTAAAATATGTAGTATTTACCCAGAAAGCCTTTATGGCCTTCTGCTCAAACACTCGTGCTCTTTGGGCTCAGGATAATGCACAGAGAGATGCAAGTCTCTTGAGGCTTGTGCATAATTTAAAGTTGCTGGCTTGGATTTTTCTTTCTGAAGCACAGAAGTCCCCTGATTCATCTTGGAAACAAGTATCTGGGCTTTGAATACAAAAGGCAAAGTGACTTTTAGTCTCCAGCAGCAGCATCTGGCACTGCTGCCAGGTGGGGAGGGGCTGTTCACACTGGAGAGGCTTCCAGGTGGGAATTCAGAGCTTCAGAAGTTGATTAGGTACTGGGCAGGAAGATTCAGTGGGGATGAGTGATTTTAGGATTGCAGGTGACCTGTCCAGAATGCACTCAGCTCCAGGGCTCTCATGGTTCCCTTCAGCTCTCTCCAGAAATGCTGTTCTGCACATTGGTCCTCACTTGTTATCACCTTCATTTCAGAGGTTACATCCTCTCTCCTTCATCCCTGAACCCAGTTCCAGTCCTGGCCCTCCATCTACATCCTGTCCTCTGTCTCCTTCATCTCCTCTGTCTCCTCAGCCTCACCCTGCTGCTGGCTGTACTCTCCCATTTGCCCAAAGTGGTCACTCCACTTGGCCCTTTCCCATCCCTCTCCGCAGATCAGAACTCTCCATCTGTTTCCCACTTTCTTTGTGCATCATCTCTCAATCCCTGCCTTCACGCCCAGTCACTGTACATATGTGTTTTTACGCTTTCCAACCTGTCACCGCTGACTATTTCTATTTTGCTGGGACCCACTCCGAGCTCCTTCCTCCCTGCACGTCAGTGGCACGGCTCTGCTTCCCTCTCACATGCCTCCAAATCCCTCCTGCTGGCTCCTGCTTCCCAACACGAGCTCTGCCCTGGCCACTGGCAGCCCTTGCTCCCATCTGACACCTCTTTTCTCTCTCCCTTCCTCACACCACTGGTGCCTTTTGTTCCACAACTCCACTGACTTTCTTCTATCATTGCCCTGACCCACTTTCCAGCTGTCCTGAGGGATTCCTACCTAGGAATCTACTCTGGATCCTACTCCAGAAAGCCCAGCTTTCTTCTCATCACCTCTGACTCATCACCACACTCTCCCGTCTGTCTCCACTGCTCCAGAGTGAAGTTTCCCAGTTCCACATGGCAGAAGATGAACAGGAAGCCCACAGACCCTTCTGTCACTTTTGGTCCCTCTTCTTCTGTGACTGCACCATGAGACCGAGCACAAGGGAGGTGAGATCTGTTGGTTGCTTACCTGCACTTGATCTCTCTCTAAAATTGTCTGCTGATTTCCTTTGGAAGGAACAGCCACGCCTCTTCCAACATTTTTCTTTTCACATTACAAGTGCACTTTATTCTTTCTGATACTATTAATTTTTTAACCCTCTCCAGATGTAGACTGGCCTCTTTTTTTCTTCTATCTCCAAGTCCATTCACCATTTTGAGTGGTTCCTTTCTCATTCTAGGCCCTCTTCTAATAATTTCCTGCCATGGAGACACACTGGAAACTTACTCAGTCTCATTAACCAATGTTTTTACTTGTACCACTCTTTACCCTGAGCTGCAGTTGCCTGTTGATTCTGTCCCTAGATTTTAAACTTCTTTTAGCACATGAAAGGAGGACTCATCCCATGTGTAGCCTTGCCTTTAATTCTTCATGTTAATTCTTGTGGGCAACTTCATCTCCAGGGAGAATCTTCAGGGCTGGGAGAGACCTCATGGGGATGTCAGGCCCATCCCTGGGAGCAGGGCAGGCCCAGCCATCCTTTATGAACCATTTTTGATTACCCAGCTTGAAACAACGTCCAGTGTCAGAGACTGCAGAGCTTCTCCAGCCCCTTTAAACCTGATTTTGCTATTTAGACTGGTAGAAAGGATTTTTTTTCCCTGATGTCTGACTTATTCCTGCCATAATTTAAGCCTGGGACTTCTTGCCCTCACGACCACAGAGAAGAAGAAAGGATTCATCTTTGCAGCACCCTTTTATATTACGATATTGTCTCCCATCCCTCACTTTTCTAGACCAAACCCCCCCAGTTCCTACACAACTGTGTCCATCTAATCCCTGTTCTCCTTGGTCTCCAACCAAGGAACCAATCTTTCCTGGAGCACAGTTCACTCACATCTTTATTAGGGCTCACTACAGCACAAGGATGGGTTCAAATGTCCTGCAGACTCTCTTTTGCTCCACATAGCCCAGAGCTGAAGAATTGGTTTTTTTCCTGAAGAAATTCCAGAGAGCAGGGAGAGCTACATGGTTGTTTTCTTCTCAGCTAAGCCCAGTACTTTATATAACAACTTTACCTTGTTGAACAAAATCCCATTTTTCACCTGGTTTCTCCGACACCTTTGTATCATTTGGGATTTAACCAGTAACATCAAAGATCCCTGTGGTTGCTTTGTCCAGCTCACACAAATTCCCTCTGTCATCTCTCTAAATTATGTGGTCTCCCACCCATCCAGGCAGCTAAAAATCCCCTCTGTGGCCTTTCAATCCTTTACATCTTTTCTTTAGCCTTAATAAATAAAAGCTCCTTCTACTTCCACACATCTCAAGTACTGCTGGAGAGATGATTTCCCTCACCAGTGCTCTCCCCTTGGTACACCCTGTCCATGGGGAACTCCCCTCACCCTCAAAACCACCCCAAACCATCAGCATCTCATCATCCCTCCACACATCATCCTTCTCGGATGTTGGGTTTCCAGCTTGCCCCATGTTGTGCCAGCAGTGCCTCTCCCATCTTCAGTTTGCCACTTCTCAAGCACTTCTGGGTTTACTCTCAAGTTCCCCCTATGCCCCAGGGCAGATTTGTGGAAAGAACTCTCAGGCACTTCATTATCCTCTTTGAAGTCTTCTTAAAACCTTTGTCTTTGCCAGGAAAGCTGCAATAAATAAATGCAGAAAGCAATACAACAGTGAATGCTGAGAACACCAAATAACCTCCTGATTATTGTCCCCTCATTTCACTCCTTCACCTGCCAGCTGCTGCCCTGCACTTCTAACCATAAATTATTTTGGAAGGAGCCTCTGTCTCCAATATCTGGCTGGAAAAGACTCAGTCAAATGTTGTCCCAGTTTCTGACTGGTGCCCTAGACACAAATCTCACAACAAATACCCCAAAGTCATGGCACACCATATGGAAAGTTGACTTTGATAGCAAGTGGCTGCAAGTGGTTTGCAGTTCACAACAACCTGGCCCTCCCTAGATGGTCAGGATGATGATATCAGCTCATTTCCCAGCAAGAAATGGTGTCAAAAAGACACCAAAATTAGCTTCAAAGTAAGTTTGATGACATTTTCTGCATGGCCCTCATGTGAAAAAACCCCTCATCTTCTAAGGTGGCTCTTTTGGTTTAGAAGTAAAATACCCGTGGAAAGCACTGCAGGGAAAAGATCATTTTGTGATAAAGATTTCAAGGAATAAAGAGAAAACTTCAGTTTTCAAAGCCCTTAGACATGGTGCTGCTAAGTAGAAAACCCATAAGGAAATCCAGCTGTAAATAAAACCTAACCCCATCCTGGTGTCGGCCTGAAACTGGTCAGCAACTTAAAGAGTTCAGAAAGTGTGAACACCTCCCCTCATTTTGCAGGAGCTGCACTGGCCCTGCAGACCTGTGTCTGTAAATAAAGGACAAAAAGCAGCTCTGAAGAAGGACACAACCTCTAAGAAAAAGCTCTCTGTGTGCAGCAGCAGTAGCAGCACTGGTGTGCTCCCTGAGAAGGGAGTGCTCTGTATTTGTGTTTATATATTGATTGTTTTGAACCCTCTTTCAGTTCCAGGAATGGGAGACTATAAAAAAATGATATATATATTTGTGGTTTGGCACCCAAAGAGAGCTTCAACTCATGCATCATCGCCATCTGCCAACATCTGCAAATTATTACACGTTGGTTTGGTTTGTTGGTTTGGTTTGGGGTATTTTTTTTTAAGCCTCAGACTACAAAACTAACGTCACTTGGTGGTTGCACCTACTGCCGAGGAACAGGGTGGAACTTTGGAAAGGGATTTTCACCAGGGCAGGTCACTGGGTTTACTAATAAACAGGATTTTATGGTAATGCCTGTCCTCACTGCTGCTGTGCTGGGGAGCAAATCCTAGTGAAATCAAACTCAGGAAGAAAGTTCAGTTGGTTTTGGAGCATGTCTGGTGAGTGAGGAGCAGGGAGGTTTGATTTTGGAACAGCCTTCCAGGGAAAACGCAGCCGCGGTGTAAAGACACCTGGCTCTGTCAGAGGAGGGAAAAGATCTGCTCAGATGGTTTTGGAACCATCTGTGTGGGCCGTGGGGAGCTGGCAGAGCGTGGAGCCCTCGCTCTTGCCCAAACACTTGGCAGTGATCTGTGCTCAGAAAAACCCGGAGCCAGCAGAGCTCACCACAGGCGTACACGAGCCCGGCAGATCTCGTGACCGACACACAGCAGAGAGGATGTTGTGCACAGGGAAACAGCCCTAACCTGCATCTGCCTCAGCTAGGGAGGAAAGCACCATCCTGGGCAATTAAACCACAGCTGCCAGGCAGCAGCAAATTCAAAATGGATCAGGTGGCGTCGAGGTGTCAAAGTCAAACCTCATTAGCCTTAGCAAATGTAGCACTCCTTTTTTTTTTTTTTTTTTTTTTTTTTTGCCATTAACAAGCAGAGATAGGCAAACAGGAACGTTGTGACATGAACTTCTTGCAAGTCTCATTTCACAATCACAACAGCAAACCCCACCTCTGCATGGAAAAATGGTGCTCTGTGAGGCTGGGTGTGTGTTTGCAGAGAGATCTTTAGATCTTTTCTACTCCATTCCAAATAAGCTCTGGCTACCCATCTGTGTTGTGGTCAGGACAGAGCTTATTTGGATTGGAGTGGAAAAGAAGATCTAAAGACTACTGATTAACAAACTCAAGTTCAGTCTTTTTTTCAATTGTTTTTCTCCTTTATCTCCATTGGCATTTTAGCTTTACTTCAAATGGAATCTGTCTGCAGCATAGGCAAAGTGGCATGTGCACTGAAGAAACTAAATTCATCCCCTGGTTGATGCTTTCCAGGACAAATTTACCCTAAACCTTCAGCAGGCCCACAGCACTGAAGGTTTTTGCTCTGCTTGCTGCAGGCAGCAGGCCCGTGGGAAACACCCAAGCCACAACAAAAGGTCTGCAAAGAGAAAAATTAGAAATGCAAGTTTGCAAAGCCCACGCTTTGTAAGCCACAATGAAACAGCTGAATCTGCTGTAGGGGAAGATGTAAAGGCCAGAAACAAATATTTCTGCAGGGCCATGACTTCACCAGCAGGAGCCATGAAAGGTTTAAACAGATTTCCCAGAGAAGCTGTGGCTGCCCCTGGATCCCTGGCAGTGTCCAAGGCCAGGCTGGACAGGGCTCTGAGCAACCTGGGACAGTGGAAGGTGTCCCTGCCCATGGCAGAGGTGGAATTGGATGATCTTTAAGGCCCATTCCAACCCAAACCATTCCATAATTCTATGATAAACATCCAGAAGCAGCTCTCCTCTTCAGGAGTATTAATTAAGTAAACCTAGACCAGGACAGTGATTCTCCCCTCATCTGCCTTGAACTGATATTTTGCCCATCCAGTTTCAGCAATTTTCTCTTTTTCTCTCATTCACAAGATGAATCCCAGCTCAGCACAGTCACCTTCAGATCCCCCAGATTTTGGCTGCTCTGTTCTAAAACTAACACAATGAATTTTCCATGGCAAACCGTGGAAGCCCAAGCTACTTTCCCCAGCTCCTGCTGAAGGTGAGGAGGTTTTTTTTTAGCCCACAAGCCACCCTGTAAATGGCCAGGTTTCTAGCTGGCAAACATGTGCTGCCTCTCAGCTGCCACGGCTCAAAGTCCAGCTTATTATTTAATACATAATCTTGAATGGATGAGTCATAAACCCGCCTGCTTCTCTGCTATGGGAATAGCCACTTCTGGGGAAGGAGGAAACAACTTTTCAGCCTCCTGCAGCAGGGCTGGATGGAGCCCTTCACATTTCAAACCCTGAAATCCTGTGTGGGATGGGCTGAGGGCACTGTGTCACTCAAATCATCTCACTCCCTTCAAAGAGAAGTCAGAAGAAAATGAAAATATCTCAGACCTGCTCTAAGACTCTTGTTTCTCAATGCACTTGCTGGTGTTCTGCAGCCTTGGGATTCCTCTCCCTTTTTTGGGGGATCTCCCTTGTCCCTGAGATCTGCAATCTCAGCCTTAATAATCACAGGAATTTCCACTACCCCCTCCCCCCTTAAAACTCCCCACCGATAAAATTCTCCCTCCCACACAAGGTGACTGTAAACAGATGGCAAAATTTCGTGTGGTGCTGTGTGCAGTAAAATCACCTGTCTGCTGCACAGCCATTATCAGTGATTTTCCACAGAAAATCCAAGAAATCCAGCCTGTGTTTGCTGTGTGGCAGGAGAGACAGAGCCTGTCTGGGCAGGGCACTGGGACACAGGGGGAGCACAAGCAGTGATGGGTGACAACCCAGGCCAAAGAAGAGTGGGGAGGGCAGTGGGGATGCCTTGGGGAGGCTGACCTGAAACAGAGACTGGACAGACTAGAGAATAAAGCAGGGATTTATTGAAAGGCCTTCAGGATCCACCTTGGGCAGGACAGGGCCTGACCAGGGCTACACCCAAGGTGGACCAAAAATGGACACAAAATGGACACAAAATGGTCAAAAAATGGACACAAAATGGACATAAAATGGTCACAACATGGCTGACCAGTCATGAAGTCTTACATTTTAATAAGTATTGGTCCATATTGCATATTGGAGTTTAATTGTCCAGTTACAGCTCCAGGTTATGAAGTCCCATCCTTCTTGTTCTCTCCCTTCAGCCCCCCTTGTTTGTGCTTTTGGGCTGAACACTTGTCCCAGCTGTCCTTGGTGTGCAGCAGGAAAAGGATTTGTTTTGTGTCCCTGCTGTGTGCAGAGCTGAGTGAGCCTGAGTGTGAGCTCAGAGCTGCACCCCTGGGCATCACAGGGTCTGAAACACATCAAAACTAAAACTCAAGTCATCATTTCTCCCTGCATGGCCACGGGGTTGGTAGAGGGTGTTGTGGCTGCTCTGTGCATGGAGCTGCTCCCCAGGATGGTGGAGAGGGAGCCTGGGCAAGACCTGATTCTGCCCACTGGCCTTCCTGCCCTGGTCAGGGGTTGCTGCTTCTGTCTTTCAATCAGGGATAGGAGGAAAAAGTATCTGGAAAGCCCAGTTGGGACAGCCAAAGAGGTCTGGAAAATCCTGATTCCACTGCTGAGACAATTTGGAGATGGGTCAGGATGCTTCCAAAGACAAAACAGAAAGAAGCAAATGAAGAGTTAAGCAAGACTAAACAGAAGATGAAAAAAATAGTCCTACATGTCTGATACACCATAAATCCTGTTCTTCAGTGAAACATGAGTACTTTGTGAGTCTGAACCATCTGTCAGGACCTTTCCCCAGTCAGATCTGGAGGCCAGGCTTGTCACACAGTGTCCATCAAGATAAAACCCCTCAAAATCTGGGTCACTGGGGCTCAAGGCTGGAGCCTGGGCACAAAGAAGGAGCCCAACACGTCCCCAAGCTCTGCAGGGTGCAGGCAGCACTGACCCAGGTCACAGCAGCACCCACACAGTGACCTGACTCCCTGACACCTAACCGAGGGCCAAGCTGTAATTTAGACAAAGCTGGTGATTTTCTATCAGCTCCAGCAAGCTGAAGGAGTTGAACCCATGAGCTCACACAGCTTGGCATCATCTAACTCAGCTGGCAGCACCAAATGAATGAACTCGTGGTGCCCTCTGCTTCAGCTGTGGTAAAGAAAGCTGGAGAAATAGCACAGCAGCACTGTCCTGTGGGCAGGGTCGGGGTCAGCCTCTTTTCCCAAAAGAAAATGGCCTCAAGTTCCACCAGGGAAGGCCCAGGCTGAAAACCAGGAGGAATTTCTTCAGTGAAAGGGTTGTCAAGCATTGGAAGGAGCTGCCCAGGGAGGTGTTCAAGAGACAACTGCACCACTGCTCTAATTCTGTTGAAAAGGTGGTGATCCATGAAGGCTTGGACAAGATAATTTTGGAGCCTTTTCCAATTTTAACCATTCTGTGATTCTGTGTCTCCTGGTCAACCAAGGTGCTGCTGGGACCAGGTAGGATAATCCTGCTCCCAGGTCTGTCTCTGCCAGATGTGCCCATTCTCATTCTCCAGTTCAGTGCATCTCCTCCAAACCAGCACAAAATAAATCCCCACTTCTCCCCCACACTGCTCTTACACGCTTCCCATGGGGCGTTTCCCACTGGATCTGCTCTGTTGTAAAGTCCAACAGAGATGGGTGCCAAAAAAGATTATATCCAAGACAAACAAACAAAATAACCCCAACAGCATGGCTGGAGCTGGTGTGGTGCAATTGCAGTGCAATGTGGTTCGCTGACCGCTCCATCGCTCCCTGTCATTACTGGTAAATTATTCAATCTTTTATCAAGGAAAATGCTTTAAACATGCAATCATCTATTGTTTATCTTGTGTTCTAAAAGTGTGTGTGGCTGTGCCAGATATGTCCTAAATTCTTTCATTTATCTGCCCAGTTGTACACAGACGCCAACGTAAATAAGTACCAGGTACACACACACACACCTACGAGCAATGTAATAGATTCAACCCTCTTCTGATCTTTCTCTTTCATCTCCAAGGAAAGAGAAGGGGAAAAAAAACACTGTTCCACCTCCACTGTGCTCCCACAATCCCACCACCACCAGCTTGCCCTGCTCCAATTTTCCTGAGCAATGTGGGACTGGGATATTTTTTAGCACAGATTTACTGAGTGACCTTAAGGACCAAATGGCATCAAGGCTTCAAGGGGTGAGTTCCCAGCTGGGAAGGTTTGCAAGGGAATTATCAGTATAACTGCACCAGTCAACTGGAAAATAAGAGGTGTGGATGTCTTGAACATGTGTGGCAATTGGGATTTCTGGCTGGGAGTAAAACCAGTTTTCTACTGGTTACTCAGCAGGGCAGAGCAGGTGGCACAGGACCCTCTGTGCCCAGGCTGGTTCTCCCCTCCCTGCCTGCCCTGAGCTGCCCAGAAGTGATGTCTCCTTGAGCAGCAGGCATTGCTTTCCCCTGGGAGCAGCTCCCAAACACTCCAGCACTTGGACACGTCGCCCTGCTTGCAGAGGTTAATGGGACGGGCTCATTTCCAAGTGGGAAGCTTTGCCCAAAAGTGGGTTAGCAGTAGGGCGGGGAGGAGACAGGCCCTTGCAAAAACAAAAATTCACTTACCCAGCAGTTGTGACTGGGCAAGGCCACTCGCAGTGTGACAGAGGCAAAGCCCAGTGTGACAGATAATATTTAATATGGGGAAGTGGATCAGGTCACTCATCTCCAGTGAGGATCTGCTGCCCTGGCATGGTGCTGGTGGGAATCCTGCACTGAGTCCAGTTCAGGACTGGGCTTTGTACTAAGGAGCAGGAACGTGAAATCATAGAATGCTTTGGGTTGGAAGGGACCTTAAAGATCATCAAGTTCCAAGCTGTGGGCAGGGAAATCTTCCATTGAACAGGTGTTCCAAATCCCATCCAACCTGGCCTTGGGCACTGCCAGGGGTGCAGGGGCAGCCACAGCTGCTCTGGGCACCCTGTGCCAGGGCCTGCCCACCCTCACAGGGAACAATTCCTTCCTAAAATCCAGTGTAACCCTGCCCTCTGGCACTGAAGGCCATTCCCTGGCTCCTGTCCCTGCAGCCCTTGGCAATTGTCTCTCTGCAGCTCTCCTGGGGCTCCTTCAGGCCCTGCAAGGCCACCCTGAGCTCAGCCCAGAGCTTCTCCTGCCCAGGCTGAGCAATGCCAGCTGTGCCAGCCTTTCCTGCCAGCAGAGCTGCTCCAGCCCTCTGCTCATCCTGGAGCCTCCTCTGGGCTCTCTCCAGCAGCTCCACGTCCTCCCTGTGCTGGGAATTGCAGGGCTGGGGCAGCTCTGCAGGTGGGCTCTCATTGAGGGGGCACAGGGGCACAATCCCTATCCCTTTCCTGCTGCTCACATGGTGGGATCAGCCCAGGGCACTGCTGGTTTCTGATCCCAGCACACACAGACAGGGCATGTCCAGCTCTCACCCACCAGCACCCCAAGTTCATCTTTTTTGCAGTCCAAATGCCAGGGCTCAACTTAGATTATGCCTGGCGTGAATAAAGTCACCTCATTTACTTCCATCCCATCTCTAATTGTGCTTCTCTACCCCAAGACAACTTCCCACAACCCCTTTCATTCCTTCTCATTCAAGTTCTTCAGAACACACAGGATGGGGAAGCACCACCATGACGTCTCTGCAGCTCACTCACACCAACAGAACGAAAAAAAACCCCACCAGTTCTTGGAAAACAAGGCCTGAAACTTCTCTTCCAACACGAGCTAGCTGCAGCTCACCCTGAACATCAAATGAAAGGCAGAGTGCCTTTCTCTCCCTTGGCAAACACTGCTGCTCATGTCTGCTCAGATCTATTTCAGGCATCGCTGCTTATTCGAGGCAAATCTCAGCTCTGTGTAGGTGTGGCAGGGATGATTCAGCAGAGGAACCTGCACGGCTGGAAACCTTCCATGCCCATGGAAAACAGAAAAAGTGGACCCCTTGCTGGCCAGTCGACAGAAATCTCCCTTTTTGTCCTCACAAGGGGGTTCTGCTGTAACCAACTGCTCCTCCCAGCAGTGCAGGGGCTCAGTCCTGCAGTCTGGATGAAATAAAAAGTGCCACAGGACATGAAAACACTGATGTCTGTGTGGTGTTTTACTTTCATGGAACAGTACTGAGGTTTTCCTAAGGAAAAGGAAAAGAATCACCTAAGAATCAGGGATCACTTTCGTGATAGATCCATAATGTTTGCTTAAGTGTATCCATGTATTTACATAAAGACTATTTAATAGAAGTAGGGAAACATACTTATGTAATGCCTTTTGTACCAGGAAAGCAATTTATGAGTTTGATCAATCAGTTAGATTTTTACAGCTTGATTATTAAACCAAATTAACTCCCACTGTTACACACAGTTCTTGCATGAGACGTATCACACACACCCACATATATACAAATATTTACTCCTGAGAAGAGCTGACCTCTCTTAATGCACAAAGATTCTGTACTAGTCTGATTTAAATGTCATATTGTAAAAAAAGAGTCATGGGAAAACACGCTGCAAATAGCCATTATGTCCATGAAAACATCTCATTATCCAAAATGGAGTTATGTTTAAAAGTGTCTTGTTTATTTAAAGCTTAAGTCCTAGAAATAAATTCCACATTTCTCATTCTCGTCAGATAAATACTGAATTACTTAACATGTTTGTGGCACTGGAATGAATACTGGAGTGTTCTGTTGTTTTTAAAAAATAAAAATAGGGTTTTTTTAAAGTGTTGCAATGACAACCAAAGATTTAGTAGCCATTTTATGTGCTTGAGTTGACCTCATAGGACGTGATCTTGGAGAAAGACAGACTTTCAGCAGGGCAGTGATTTAATACATTGAATTCATTGCAAGATAAATAATCAGGAGTCACACTCTTTTCAAATCTCTCTATTTGTGCCTATGTGAGGTCTCCACAAGGAATAAAATTACATGGATCAAGAGGCATGCAGCTGACTTGTCACGGGGCACTGTAGGAGAAACTCTCTCCCCCAGCTCAGTTCTCATTAGCTGTGAAGGGCTGATGCTTGCAGTTTTTGGATGGAATTGCAAAAGAGAGTTGCTTTTGCCATTAATGTCACGGGGTCCAGATGTGAGGAGATGAGAAGCAGACTCCACACCACACTGCAGCTCCAGCAGAGGCTTCCAGCTGACAGAAAGCCTGAGAGCACAGGGTGATGTTTCCAGCATTTCAGGTTTTACACATCAGGAGTTCCACCAAAGTGCTCTGAGGGTCTTCTGGCTGGACTGGCAGAGAAGTTATTCCTGTGTTTTCCACCAGATCCTTTTCTGCAGGACTTTGTCAGGGTTAGAAAAGTGATCCTCCCCTGACTTAGATACTGACATGCTGTAGCTATTTATCTTCCATAACAAAGATCAGAGAATCAAACAATCCCTGAGGCTGGAAAATGAGCCCAGGCAGTCCCAGCTGTGCCCTATGCCCACCTTGTCCCCAGCCCAGAGCACTCAGTGCCACCTCCAGGTGACACCTGCAGGGATGGGCACTCCAAAGCTCCCTGGGCAGCCCCTGCCAAGGCCTGAGCTCCCTTTCCATGGGCAAATTCCTGCTGCTGCCCAAGCTGAGCCTCCCCTGGCCCAGCCTGAGGCCGTTCCCTCTCCTCCTGTCCCTGTTCCTGGAGCACAGCCCGACCCCCCCGGCTGTCCCCTCCTGTCAGGGACTTGTGCAGAGCCACAAGGTCCCCCTGAGCCTCCTTTTCTCCAGCCTCAGCCCCTTCCCAGCTCCCTCAGCCCCTTCTTGTACGACCCTCTCTCTAAATATCTAAGTAGATCCAGCACTTCCCCTCAGGGACTCACAGAACTGAGGGTCAAATACCCCTATGCTAACCTGGGCTCTGGAGCAGAGAATTCCCAAAAGCACTGAGGTATTTGAAGCCCCTTTTATGGCTTATGCCAAAATGTGATGCCAACATCTCTGAGAAAATATGTCCACAGTGAAATGGTGGTGGTTTTGTTAATTCATTTAACAAAACAAGACGGGCAAAATCAAATTAAAGAGAAACAACACTAAAACCATTTCTCCTAAGCCTCACACTCAGGAAGGGAAGTTACCACCTGGAGCATCAGCAGCAGCCCTAAAAATGTGTGCAGAGGAGGGGACATCAGCAGAGCCATCGCTGACCATGTCCCCAGCTGCTGGAGGAAGCAGCCAGCGAGCACAAACCCTCTCCAGTCAGCCCTTCCCCTCACTTAAAATTCCAGAATAATGAACACTTCGCACAGAAGGGGAAATTTTCAGCTCTGACTCAACGGGATCATTATTTTTTGTTTATAAGACACACCCACTAATTTTTACGTTGGACGCACGACGGCTCCATCACGAACCGCGGGCATGTGACAAACGGGGGGAGCACAGCTGGAATAACCCACCCTGCGTTTCCTTGGAGTCTCCTTGGAGCTCGGGGACAGACCCTTAGCATTCCACTGGGCTGCTCCTCACAGCTGGAGAGAGAGCTGGAACACCAAACACAGGGAAAGCTTCAGTTCTTCCAGCAGCTCCAATGCACAAACTGCAAGCAGGTGCTTCCCTCATCCCCAGCACCTCTTGGATCAGCCCAGCAGGCCCAAGGCTCCAGCCACTGCAGAAATAAATCCCAGCTGATGTTTTGCACCTGGTTTTCCACACAGCAGGATCACAGAGGGTGCAGCGAGCTGACCCAAACCGGAGGAGCTGCGTAAAGCGCAGCCCCGTGCCGTGGTGGGGACGGCTCCCTCCTGCATCCACTGCTGCATCCAAATCCTCCTTCCAACGCTCAGGAAGAGAAAAAGGACCTTCAAGTGGGTGTGAAGGTTTGTGCTGCCAGAGTGTAAATGGGAATCAGGCCTGACAGCCTTTAAACAGCACACAGCAGTGCAGAAGCAGAGGGGAAGGCCGTCCAGCTGAAATTCCAGGGATTCAGGCAACCAGAAATTTGGAAGCAACAAAACAACCGGTGGGACTGAGGCTAGGACTGATGCTAGCATATCTGCCAGCTCCAAAAAAAAGTAGTAATAACAAAAAAACCCCACATGACCCACAGCTGAAACCACGAGTTTCTAAACCTTAATCCTGACCAGTTAATTTGGTTTATTAACTCTGCAGGCATATTCTGAGCTTTGCCCCAAATATATGAGATCTAGAGCCAGGCTTTGTTGGGATCAGGGGCTCCTGGGCAGTCAGTCACCTGCCTGAGGTCCTGACACACAAACCACGGCTCCCAGGATGACCAGGAGTGTTGGGTCCTTTGTGGGAATAAAGGTGTGTTTCCTTTGTGGAAATAAGATTCTTGTGGGAAGCCACTCCCACTTTGCCATCCCACTTCCCACGTTCCCACCTGCAATCAGAGGGCACAATGCCACCTAGTGAGCTGCTCTTCCTCACCCTCTTCCTTCTCCTCCTCCCTGAAGCCCCCCCAAGCCTCCCAACCCTGCCCCACTGCTGGGGGACCTGCAGCAACTATCCTGTCTCCTCATTCCTGTTAATGTTCTGGCAGCAGCTCCCAAATTTTCCAGCTCATCTGCAGGCTTCCATCACTGCAGGAGTGTCCCAGGGCACCCCACACATCCAGGACATGGGCACAGCAGAGCAATGGGAGCCCTTTAAAGTTGCAACCCTGCTGATCCCACTTCCATAGGAGCATTTTGGCAGGCAGAAACAAAATTGTGGAAGGGACACGAGCTGCTTTGTGATGCCTCATCTATGTAACCACTGCATTCTTGGTGCTAATCACAGGCTGGCAGAAGTTGGAATGGAGATTTGCCCACTCTTCCCAAAACCAAATTCCTGCAGGCATGTCAGGAATATACCTATTTTTTTTTTTTTCCCAAACCCAACAGGTCTCACTGTATTTTATTTCTGGAAGCTGGAGAGATTATTGAAGCCATCCTTCAACAAGGAAGAAGCAAACTCAGCCAAATTATAACAGAGATGCAGAAAAATGCCTCATTGAATATGTCTGAAAATAACAAACATTTCCAGCCGGTCATTCACCCTTGTCCATGATGTGGCATCACACCAGAGCAAACAAAGCACCAGGAAGTAAAACCAGCATTTAACAGGGTCTTATTCCTAGGAAATATGCTGGACAAGCAGGGAAAAGAGGCAGGGTGGAAGATGCTTGCAAACCCAAGCACAGCCAAGGCAACAGATCCAGGCTCAGCCGACCTTGCTGCTGTTGATGTAAAATAGGAATGACACCTTGCACAGGTAATTACAGGCACTTAAACCCTCATCTGCATTCCACACAATGCAGCCAAGGAATAAACATAATTACCTCCTTGTCTGGAGCTGCTGCCCGGGTTAACTTCCCACCAGCCCCAGTTAAAATGATTAATATTTAAAAACCTTAAATCCAGTGCTAAATCCAGGGTTTAGCAGCTCCCCAGTGGCTCCCCACTGTGCCCAGTTTTGTTGTGAATGACCAGCAAAACATCCCATAGCCCAAACATCCAAACAATCTAATTTACAAGAGCATGTAGGACACAGGACAAGGGGGAACTGCTTCAAACTCACAGAGAGTAGGGTGAGAGTGGATATTAGGATTTTTTTTTTTTTTACCTTGAGGGTGGGCAGGCCCTGGCACAGGGTGCCCAGAGCAGCTGTGGCTGCCCCTGCATCCCTGGCAGTGCCCAAGGCCAGGTTGGACACTGGGGCTGGAGCAGCCTGGGACAGTGGGAGGTGTCCCTGCCATGGCAGGGGTGGCACTGGATGGGCTTTGAGGTCCCTTTCAACCCAAACCATTCTAGGATTCTTTGAAAAAAAGAGTCAAAACAAGAGCAAAGCAAGATACAAAATAAATTAAAAAAAAAAAAAAGATGGCTATAGGAGAAAGCTTCCTGGGAGGAAACCAACCTATACCTTCTGTTGACTAAGAAAAAGGGAATTTTGCAGTTTTCTTGGGATAATTCTCTGACTGTTCCTAAGTCCAGCCAGGACTGATGTTCAGCAAGAGCCCAGCTGGCAGTGGTTGGGACAGAGCAAAGGGATGGGAACTTTCCATCCCGACTTTCTTGTGCTGATGCAAGTTGGTGCAAGACCACTGGAGCTGGTGGAGGTTGTGTCTATTTATATCCCTGGAGGATCTGGCTGATGAATCACCCCCTTGCTCTGGCTGGAAAATAGTGCCTCACCGGGAAAATCCCGCTGCCAGTGACACAAAACCTCAATGGTGAGGGAGAACAGCTCCCTTCCAGCTCCAGAGCAAATTCACTTCAAATTAGGTGAGCCCCTGTTCCCTCAACAATGAGAGCTCACTCCAGCCCCTCCACAGCTGCTCAGCCCAATTGAGGCTGCCAAAACATTTCTTATGGGGTCTTTCCTACTGGTGTTGCTTTTCTCTCTGCCTCTCCTTCCTCCAGGCTCTTATCTGCCTGCACACGTCCTGCCTCCGAGAGCACGACCAGAACAAACCCTGATTTATGGCCCACTCGGAAAACACGATGACGTCCAGGACTCCGTTCGAATTCCTTCACGTTTGCAAAGTTTAGATGCTGTCCCAGGAGCTGCCAAGGAGTGCAGAGCAGGAAGTCAGCAGGAAAAAAAAAAATAGGAAGATAAGGGGGCTGCTGGGGCTGGGATAAATCCCCTACCATATGTTTTGTTTTCACGCCTTCTCATGGTTTAAAACTGAAGTAGGAAGGTTCTTCTTCAGCTTCCTGCTCCCCTTTTCCTTATCCCAAAAAAGGCAGCCTCAAGCAGAAGTGATTGTTTTCTTAATGAAAATTAGGCTAAGGGAAGGAAGGCACCTGAAGCACAGTTTGTATTTGATATTAAGTCTGTTTTTTAATTAAATCTGTAACAACTCCAGAGCCCTGGTTACATCACATTTCCAGCAAGGCTGAAAAATCTCAGGGATTGGGAACTGCATCTGCCCTTGCACTGGTGAGGTGCAGTGAGGATCTTTGGGGGAATCAGCCCTGCACAAAATTCCTCCTTCTCCACAAGGGGAGAGCTGACACATGGGGGACCTGCACCCCCCAGATCCCCCAAGCCCTGCCTCATCAGACCAGGAGAAAGAATCCTTTGCATTCACCACAAAATTATATCAGAGTGATGATATCAGCTCATTTCCCAGAAAGCAAAGATGTTAATTAGCACCAAAATTAGCTCTGAAAGTAAGTTTCGTGGAATTTATTGCACGACCCACATGTGACAGGAAAACTCATCTTTTGTCAGTGTTTTGCACTCAAAGAGCAAAACTGCAGCTCTGTACTCAGCAGGAACTTGGTCTGGGCCATTTTTGCAGGCTGGGACAGTCAAGTTTCTCTGCTTTCACCTGGTGGTTGGGGTTTTATAGAAGGTGGAGAGCTCTTTTCTATGGACACAGCGTGTGGGCATTGGGTCTTTTCCCAGTGCAAACCAAATGATAACTTCACCTGTTGCTGGCATATCCAGTGCACTCATACTGAGGCATTTATATGTCTGTGAGCATAAACACAGAATTTTCCACATTTACCCTGCTCTCCCAGCCCTGCTAATCTTTATTATTATTATTAATCAATATATTGTCTACTTAAATTACTAAGCAGCTCTAATTAACTATTAAGCAAGCAGCTGCACAAACACCTTTTATCACAATCTGGTGAAAAATAAAATAAAAAAAATCTTTCAACTAAAATTCGTCTAAAAAGAAAAGAGAGAAAGTCTTTCAGTAGTAAAGGAAAGTGAGGTCCTAGGAAATGATGGCACAAAAGAATGGGGAAAAACCAAGCAGGAAAATTGACATTCTTCATCAGAGGAGTGAAGTTTTCCTTCTGTACATGCTGAAGAAAAATACTGAATATCCAAATGAAGTTACTAAATCCAGAGGGCAAAAAAGTCTGCTCCTGTTTTCCAGGAGTTCAGGGTTCAAGCAGGTGAGATCTGTTGACTTCACGAAATTATTTTGGGAGCTGAAGGGTTTGAGGATCATTTAGATGTAAAAATTCTGCCTTGGTCAGCCCTGTGGGTGTGCAGACACGGTGATCAGGATACACAAAAGTAAATCCTCGGGGTGCTTGAAGGGTTGGTTCTATATTAAGGCTTTTGCTGTCATAAAAATGTTGTAACAACAACTGTCACACACACTTGGTGGCCACTTGCCACTCGATGTAAGAGATTACCAGAGGCACACAGACAGATACAACAGGTCTCAAGAAGGTTTTCACCAGAATGTTTTGTTCTACAGATGAATTTCAGTATTTACCCTGTGTTGCTGCTGAAGCAGAATATTCATATGACAATTCCAAATTGAAAAAGGGTAGATTTAGGTTGGAAATTAGGATGAAATGCTTTACCAGGGGGGTGGTGAGGCCCTGGAACAAGTTGTCCAGGGAAATTGTGGATGCCCCATCCATGAAATTGTTCAAGGTCAGGCTGGATGGGGCTTGGAGCAACCTGGGATAGTGGAAGGACTGAAATTGGATGATTTTTAAGGTCCCTTCCAGCCCAAGCCGTCCTGTGATATGTTTCTGTGAATTTCTTCTTTGGAAAAGCTAAATGCATTTATGTGATTGACCGCTGGAAGTAATAAATCAAGTATATCTTTGAGTTTTCAGAGCTTGACTATTGCAAAGTACTGACTACTAGTAGGTTTCATTATCTGGCTGAGAAGTCCTAAAAACACAAAACAACTGCAGAAAACAAGTCTGAAAGTCTCTTTTCCCTTCAGAAAACCAGAGGGAAGCACAAAAGAAAGCGAAGCACAAAACACTTTTGGGTACAAAGTTTTCTTTGGAGAGCAGATTGTTTGCAGAGAGATGAAAAGCATCGCAAACACGCTGACAATCTGCGAATATGCATCCGTACACATATTTCCAGCCGTGCTCATGCAGCCTCCCCTTCCAGCTCCCTTGCAGGTCTGATGAATCACAGCCTGCAAACAGCCCCACTCAGGCAATAGTCACGCTGAGTGGCTCATGACTAAACCCCGAGCAGGGGTTTATTCACAAAGTGTATGCAAATAGCAAACACATCTGTAAGCAGCAGCAGCAGCAGCGGCAGCGCTTTACTCCAGGATGATTTGCAAACAAGAAAAGGGGTTAAGTCTGTCACGCTGATTGCTTGCAGAAAGTGGATTGCTCAGCCTTAGTCATTTGCATCTCTTTCTGGTTTGCAAATCCTCCTGGCGCAGAGTACAGCAGGCCCTTTCATTTGTTTTCCTGCTCCTCGTCCTCCAGATGTTCAAGTCAGACTTGTTTTCTGCAGTTGTTTTGGGTTTTTAGGACTTCTCAGCCAGATAATGAAACCTACTAGTAGTCAGTACTTTGCAATAGTCAAGCTCTGAAAACTCAAAGATATACTTGATTTATTACTTCCAGCGGTCAATCACATAAATGCATTTAGCTTTTCCAAAGAAGAAATTCATAGAAACATATCACAGAACGGCTTGGGCTGGAAGGACCTTAAAAATCATCTAATTTCACTCCTTCCACTATCCCAGGTTGCTCCAAGCCCCATCCAGCCTGACCTTGAACAATTTCATGGATGGGGCATCCACAATTTCCCTGGACAACTTGTTCCAGGGCCTCACCACCCCCATAATAAAGCATTTCTTCCTAATTTCCAATCTAAATCTACCCTTTTTCAACTTGAAATTGTCCTATGAATATTCTGCTTCAGCAGCAACACAGGGTAAATACTGAAATTCATCTGTAGAACAAAACAACGAAGCAAAATGTTTCTCAGCAGCATAATTATTCAATAGGCTCATGTTCAGTGGGACCTGTGAAAAGGCCTATGGTCAGATTTTAAAAAAGCAAATATACCCCAAAAAGACCTTCCAATGGACGAGAATCAAAACCAGAAACATCCATCCTCACTGTCCCTTGAGTGAATAAGTGTTTAAATATCTTACTTGATGCACTATTGCCCACAGCACTCCCCTACTGGACCCCCAAATTTCAGAAACACCAGTTCTAATGTCACCTCACAGAAAAGCAAGCTCTTAAAACTCCTTTCCTTTGGCTCTGGAGTGGTAACAGCTGCAGTGCATCAATAACGGGTTAATTTAGGATTTAGCTCAGAGCTGCTGTGCTGAGCTCCTGGAAAACAGAAAGTGTAGTAGGAGGATCCTCCACCCCCAGCAAGGAGCAGGTAAGTGAGCAACAGGCACTAAATTTGTTCTGGGTGTGGGTAAAATTGGTAAGTCAGAGAGCTGGAAGGCTGAGTGCATCCCCACTCCTCTGGCTGCCTCTCCTGACTGCTGAGGTGCCACCTCTTGTTTTGCAGCTTATGCAACATCTTCAGGTTCTGTCAGATGATGTCTGACTGCTGAGCCTGCTCCTGGTACTGCTCCATGACCCCTCTCCTGATGTTTTCTCAGTGCTTGACTTCAGCATTTTTGAATTACAGGCTACCTGTGCACGTGCTATCCAAATTCAGTCTCTGTGTTCTCCTGTACTATGAAAAGTAAATTTTTAGGAGCACATTTGCATTTTACTCTTCAATTGAAATCTGCTCTCCAGAACATCTGTAGACAAAGAATGCCTCTACACACTGCTGTCCATCCCATGATCTGTTTTAGAGGAAGTTGCCCCTTTCCCTGGATTTGGGATGCTACCAAGAACAAGAAGTGAGCCGCTCTAAAGAGTTGCTGTAAATATACTTCTATATATATATATCTTTCAATATCTTTCAAGTATATCTTTCAAGTCCCTCATCTTGCCAATGTCACAAATGAATGGCTGTGAGCTTCCTTTGATGCTGACTTGGTTAACAATCCCAAGGCTGAGTGGGATAAATAATTCCCACATCATTCCCATCACATCTGACTCCATCCTCACCATCCAAAGGCTTGGAGTCACAGAGGATGAGGTTTCCAAGTAGAAGATCATGGAAAGCCTGTGCTCCTGATCCCCTTCACTGGATTTCATTTCAGAGATTTGGGAATAGCAGGTTAATGCCTGACAGCTACAGCAGCCAGCTGGCAGTTTTTCTGACTTTTGGGAGCAGGGATAAAGGCTACATCCAACTTTCAGGATGCCCTAAAAATATTCAGGCTAGTTTGAGCAAGAGCTGCTGCCTCTTCTCACTGACCCTTTCCTAGTAAAAAATAAGCAATTGTGCTCCAGGGGAGCCTCCTTCTCCTCAAAGACAGACTCACTTTTAATTACTAACTACTAAATAAAGCCATTTTCACTCATTTCAGCCACCAGAACACGTAGATAATGTAACACATACTCATAAATAACCTGGCAATGGAGACACAAGGAGAGGGAGATGCTGAGTGTAGACATGGGTGTATTCCTTTGGAAAGGGTGCTACATCCTTACCACAAAGTAAATCCTACATTATGCAGCCCAAAAGTGGCAATGAAAGGGCTGTATATGTCCTAAACATCTTTGTGTATGACAGGTTTATAAAAAATCAGAAGTAATGTGAGCAGGGTGTTTATTTTCTGCTTCTCCAAAAATGTAACTGTTGATATTCCTGGTCCACTGACATAAACAGCTTTTCCTACTTCTCTTCACTCCCAATTGGTTTGAGTATTTGGAAAATATTTTGGACTTGTGTGATGTAGCCACATCATGTTAGACCTGCTGATTTTATCATGTGTACTTCTCTGTCCTTCTCCCTAACTAGAATCAAACAGCACTGCAGCATCCATGGCAGGGACACCTCCCACTGTCCCAGGCTGCTCCAGCCCCAGTGTCCAGCCTGGCCTTGGGCACTGCCAGGGATGCAGGGGCAGCCACAGCTGCTCTGGGCACCCTGTGCCAGGGCCTGCCCACCCTGCCAGGGAACAATTCCTGATTCCCAAGAGCCCATCCAGCCCTGCCCTCTGGCACTGGGAGCCATTCCCTGGCTCCTGTCCCTGCAGCCCTTGGCAATTGTCTCTCTGCAGCTTTCCTGGGGCTCCTTCAGGCCCTGCAAGGCCACCCTGAGCTCAGCCCAGAGCTTCTCCTGCCCAGGCTGAGCAATGCCAGCTGTGCCAGCCTTTCCTGCCAGCAGAGCTGCTCCAGCCCTCTGCTCATCCTGACGAAATCCTTGCTCAGGAGGAGGGCTGCAACCACACAGTGGTGTTGTGGAGATGGGATGGCAAATGCAGGACCCAGCATCTCCAAACCTCCCTTTGCTCTCTGCCAGCCTCTGTGTGCCAGGGAATTGCCAGGCTGGCCATGGGGACACTCAGGAACCTGAGCCCTGGGCTCTGCTCTTCATCTGCTCCTGCAGACAAACAACCTGGGACTGTCACCGAGCAACGGGGAGATGCCGGTAATTTAGGAAATGACCAACCATTTGTGTGTGTCTGCAGGCTGGGAAAACACATCCGGGAAAGGTTAACTCTGCCTTTGCAGCAGCACAAAAGAAACAGGACCAAACGTCGAGCTGGAAGGAGACTGGTGCCCCTGCTGTGGTGAATGATGCTGGCATGTAAAAACCCGTGTCACATCCTGCAATGCTCTGTTTGTCCCTATCATGCCACAGTAAAGTCTGGAGATTGTTTGTTTCTTTGTTTGTTTGGGGTTTAAAAAATTTAAATTGAAATAATTCTGGAAGTAAATTTCTTCCAATTCCTCACTTGGTTAATTGTTTGTCAGTTGATGCAGAAATATGACACTGGATGCTACCTGAAAAAGGGGTGGCTCTTTGTTTTATGTGCATTCAGGGGAAAACTGGCAGTCATTCACCTCATGCTCGTTTTTAAAAGGAAAAATATCATCTCTGACCTGAAGTTTTCCTCAATTACTCTCATCAGTGAGGGGGGGGGATGATGCAGCTTGTGCTGTTTCAGGCACCAGCAATGCACAGTTGATACAAGCACTGCTTAAATCATGATTCTGTTTCCCACAGGAATTCTGAGCAGCCCCATCTAGCCAGAGATCGAGATGGATCATTAAACAACTGAAGGCCTCTCTGGAGGGCAGGGAAAAGGTGATTTGTGCAGCTGCAGGGCAGGATTTCTGTGTGACCACAGCCCAGAGCAGGGCCAAGCTCACACCTGGGCTGTTCCCAGGTAAAAACACACTTGTGTCCAGCTGTGAGCCTGCTGGGCTCACCTCCTTGCAAGCAGTTCCTCTGCATGTATTTTAAACGAGGAAATAAAACATGCAGCTGAAGGCACAGAGGTGGATGTGGCAAGATGCAAGACAGATTCACCAGGGGGCAGATTATTCTTGTCAGAGCTGGCATCTGATTTTCCAGAGATCAGATCTGCGATAAACTTCTCCTCTCTCAGTTCCAAAAGCGCTGCAGGGCAAGGTCTGGGTTTACCTGGAGGAGGAGGAGGCTGAGATGGGCAAAACTAAAGAGATGGGGCCTCAGGCAGAGGGAGGAAGAGGCAGCAACAGAGGCTCCTTCCCCAGGATCGTTTCCAAGGCTGATCTGACTCAATAATTTTCCTCACAGCCTTGGCTCGGAACGTCAGCATGTGCTAATAAGATTTGCTGATGTCACAAAACTGGGAAGCAGCTTCAATTCAGAATGTTGGAGCATGTTACAGTAAGACCTCATGATCCAAAGCAGCAGAAAAGAGAGGAGACTCAGTAGCTCAAGGTAAAGCCTTTGGGAACTACTGATTGTCCTTCTCCAAGCAAGGAATTCATCACCTGGCAGCAACAGAGCTTTTTCCCCAGAGGAAAGGGCAGTTAGGAATGCTAGCAATGCTGATGTGAAGAGGGAACTTCAGCCTTAAAATGCTCCCAGAGAGGTGCCTCTGTTAGGGATGCCCTAGGGAGGGCTGAAGTAAGGCCACTTCACAAGCTTTTGGTCAGATTTCCTTTGCAACTGCAGGTACAATTCTTGCTTCCAGATCCCAGCATGAACTCCCAGGGGACAAAAAAATAAGGGTGGAGAAGGGTTGTCAGGATAATCAGAAGAGAAAAAACTGCATTAACAGAATACTTTTGCTAAAAGCTTTGCCTTGGGAAAAGAGCAGAATAAAAACTCAAAAGGAGGTCTGAGAGAAAGGCATGGAGCCTTCATGAGGCATGGAGAGTTTCAGAGGAGGTTTGGGGTGGATTTCAGGGCAAGGCTCTTCCCCCAGAGGTGCTGGCACTGCCCAGGCTCCCCAGGGAATGGGCACGGCCCCGAGGTTCCCAGAGCTCCAGGAGCCTTTGGGATGTCAGGGTGGGATTGTTGGGGGTCTGGGCAGGGACAGGGTGGGGCTGGATGGTCCCTGTGGGTCCCTTCCAGCCCAGGATATTCTGCAATCTTATAATTCTGTAAATCAGGTATTCTCTAGAAGTTTGCTGGGCACAAACACTTGGGAAGAGCTGCCAGGATAATTTCCTTGTAAGAACTTATGGATACACACTGGCCATCCATTTATTTAGGCTGTAAATTAGATGAAATGTTTAAATCACTGGGATAACTGAATTTAGGGAAAGGCTTCCTATGGGATCACAGAATCAAATAATCCACCTACTCTTTGGTGAGTTAGAAAAGGGAGGATATACCTGGAGCAGGTGATGCAACAATTCTTTTTTAATCCCTTCCTCTGTCCTAGCTGACTCTTCCTCTATCCATCAATAACATAAGTGATAAAACATGGATCTTTGAAGCTCCAACTTCTCTGCTTTCAAAAGATAATTGAAGGGACTTGCAAGGCTACACTGTACACCCTGCCTGCAGAGGACTGCAGAGTGTGGACTCGGGTTTCTGAGTATAAATTAGCACAGAGAGTTTGAAACTGAGATTTCAAAGGCAGGTCCAAACCGCTTTTACTGAAGGAAAAAAAATCTGACTACAGCAAGATCTTTTTTAAAAAAACCCATTTAAAGAACTGGGAGTAGTAAAGACTTCAAATACTTTTATTTTGCATGCTGTCCTTGGTCTTCTTCCACAACAAATTTTGAGCACAAGAGATTTTTTTTCCGTTCACCACTGAGTCACCTGCAAGAGGCTCAAAAGTTGTTTCCCACTTGTCTGGTTGCATTGCTGTGGTTCCACAGAGCCCTGCAGGTGCACAGTGGTGATAATAGATATATAAACCATTTTTAGAAGTTTTTCCCCATGGATTCACAAAAGCTTGAGTGTCTTGGCCTGGCAGGTTTGGCAGGAAAGGCATTTTTCCTTGTGCAGCATTCATATTTTTTTTTATGCCTACAGCACTGTCCAACAGGAGGGAATTGCACCGTTTTTCATTCTTTGGCAGTGTTCTATTTAAAATAATTACAGTCAATTATTATCACTCAACAACTGGGACTTCCTGCCCTAAAAGCTCTTTGTTTATAAGTCATCACCCACCTCTCTATTAGTGAATTCTCCAGTAATCCAGTGTATTTGAGGACTACACGGAATGGCATGACTAATGCCTCCCGCTCATATTTTCCCACTTTCCTGGTAAATCAGGAACAAGAAGCAGGGAGAGCATCTCTACCTGAGCACTGTCCAGCTCAGAGGCTCCTTTTTTTAATCATTTTTTTCTGCATCCAGCCCTGCTTTCCTCGCATCCAGCCCCACCCTGCCCCTGCCCCTCTGGAGTCTTGCGCAAATTGAAAAGAAGCCAGTTTCAGTTTTCCTTCCCTCCCCTAAAATTCCCTCTCTTTCATCTTGGGCTGAGTCATCTCAGAAGACTTTTCCTACACCCCTACAGCAGCCTCCAGGCCCCTCTGCTCACACTCACACCTTGCCAACCCTCCAGCACTGCAGGCACCGCAGCTTTTGAATGGATAAGCCAAAAAAACCTCCTTGAAGCACATTCTTATTCATGCTCCTCACTCGGCTCCCCTGGAAGCAAGCCCTGCCTCATCCCCGCGGATCTTGGTGCTGGAGATCAGAGCCCAGAACAAGAAGCACTTTACAAAGTCCCCAGGGAATACCTCAGGTGTGTTTTCACAGCGAGCCTTACATCACCTCCCAACAAGCCCGCACACGTTCCTGACTCCAATTCCAAGCTCAAAGCCAAGTGTTATAAATGCTAATTTTCTACACCAAGCTTTCCCAAAAAGTTTTAATTCAGAACGATTTTTTGTTGTTGTTGCTGTGCCTTATCAACATCATATGTAACCCCTGCTTTGTTGATAGTGTTGATTTTATGGAAAAAAAAAAAAAAAAGTTGTTTTATGTTATGCTGAGAGCCAGGGCTTGCGTGGGTAGGCACACAGAGGGACCCATCACTTCCCAGGTATTAAACCACTTTTTCCTACTCGTTCCAGTGCTCCATAGAGCTGCAGCTAAATCCTTGCTGCTTTTCTCCCTCTGAAACGTGTCTGTCTCCCTGCCACTGAAGTGAAGAGGATTTAGCTCCAGGTGAGAGCAGCCAGGAGAGCAGGAGTGCAGTGACAGTGCCAACAGGAACATGGCCAGAGGGGTAAAGTTGTCTCATCCTTTTTGATCCTCAGCACAGACAGCTTTTGAGGCAGGCAAACAACACCTCTCGTGTCCCTGAAGTGGTGTGGGGAGGGTGGAGGGCAGACTTTTCTTGAAGGGTTCTTCAGCTGTGAAGGAGACCTGTCTTATTAATACTTTCCTTACATGCTCTGCAGCAGCACTGAAAAAACACCTCCTTTTATTCCACACATAGCTGCCTTCAAAGAAGGATGGTTTGTGGAAAGAGGAAATGGTTTTTCTTAGGTTCCCTAACACAGCTGGAAAACACAGGTGAGGTTTTGGGCACAGAGCCCTTTTTATAGTTTCTTTCTCCTATAATTGCTTTAGGATGTGTAACGGATGTACAGCACACCTACAGCCAAAAGAAAAAAATTCCCTTTGAGAATATTAGCGTGGCTGTGAGCTTTTCAGTAGGACCACCCTTTCCATTTCTCTGCTAGCCTTCTGCTGAAATTAGGAACTGCTTAATTACAGCCTGCTTGAATGGTGCAGGTCAGCTGAACAGTGCCAGGAGAGTGTGGGCACTGCCCCAGCCCGGCCTACAAAGCAAAGAGCAAGGGGCACAGAGGGATGGTTTTCCCCATCCAACCATCTCAGCCTCTTTATAGACTCTCAAGGCTGAAGTCATCAACAAACCATTCTCAGACACCTCTTACAACGCAAACAACGGAGCCTCAAAACCTTCCAGAGGTGGTTCCTGTGAAAAAGGCATATTGTATGTGTGGCTCTACGCAGATATTTACTATATGTAATCTGATAGATAGAAAAGTTATACTATATTAATATTAGAATAATGTAGTGAATGTAGTTTTGTAATTAACAATAAGTTGTAGTACAATAGAAGCTGTGTATGTGTGTTATATTTTTTTGCTCAAGAAGAAAAATTCCTCAGCACAGAGATAACATTCACAGAGGCCCCTAAACCTTCTAGTGAAGAAGAATTTATGGCCTCTTATCCACAGAACCCAACTTTCTCAAGGACGTATGCTCTCATGCGTTCTTTTAATTAACAGAAAGCTTTTGTGACAAGAAACAGCTGAAAATTACTTGTTTTACGTAAGATATGAATAGTCATAAACTGAAGGCTTAAAAAAGAAGACTTCTCTTTGTTCTGGGCCCTTCTCCTTCCTAGCCTTTGTCTGGGAGGGAGGGGGGACAAAAGCCCGGGCTACCTTCTTTGCTCTTGTTGTCTCATTATTTGTCCTGTCTCTGAAAACTTTTTTTAAACTTCATAAATTTCAAAAAATGAGTGATTGGCGTTTACCACAGTTCCTAATGCAAGCAGAGAAACAGAATTAACATCTTGGCTTTCTCCTTGAATATTTCATCTGAAATATTCTGAAAACAAGTAAATCTGTTGAATTAAGCTGAGGAACAAAACACACTGAAGCCCTTCAAAAACACTCTGGGGAAACAATGGCACTTGCAGTGACTTTCCTCCAGCCATCAAGGAGGAGAGAACAAAAGGCCAATTTGTGCCTGAAGAATGGGGTTATTGTTCTTTATTTCCTACACATACCCACCCAAACAGGAGCGAGCCCTTCCTCCAAACAACACCAGGCCGTGGATGTCTCAGCTGATGTGTCTGTGCCACCAGGCAGGAACACAAAGTACTTTACCCAATTAACAAGCACTGAGCCAGCAGCTGTAACCCCTTGGCAAGTACGAAGGGTTTGGGGGGTGTGGATTAAGTCAAATTTGCATTTAGGTGTAAAGACGTGGCTCTGACTTGTCTCCACATTTGAAACCTCATTAATTTTCCTTTTGATTCATTCATTCGGTTGCCTGTTAGCATGTACCTGGCTGCGTGCTGAAACTTGACCTCCAAGGGTGTTCAAAGCCCAGACAGGAGTGCTGGCTTGATCAACATCTCCTTAAACAACAAATTTCCAGTAAGAAGAGAGATTTCTGCCAGGTGACCGTGGCAGGAGCTGCTGTGACGTCCCCCAGTGACGGCTGTACAGCCTGGCCATAAATCACCACCCCACAAAAGCTCTTTTCCAGGTCAGGGCTTCATCTCTGGCCCCAGTGGCTGCTCACTGAAGCTGCTCCGTCCTTCAGGAGCTTCCAGGAGGAAAACATCAAACGTGTGATCGCCACCAGCAACTGCTGCTGCTCCTGTGATGAATTGGGACAGGAACTGTCTGCGTGCTGCCTGACACAGTGGTGGCCTAACCCAAACCTACCCGATAATAAACTGCAGCTCCAGCTCCAGGAATCCTGGATATCCTCATTTCTGCACTCTGGCCATGGTTTCCAGCCTAATGGGTGAATCTAGTGGAAAAGTAAAAGCATATGATGGCAGGAAAAAGACAGCCACCTCTGAAGTGATTCTTTCACTTCCCTCTGTGTTATTGCGATTTGCTGTGGGACTCTTTCCACCAAAATTCTCAAAGAACCTTTTAGCAGAAAAATCAGATTAATACTAGGGAGCATGGCAGCACTGGCGTCCTCACAGCTGGCCTTTGGTTTCTGAGCACTGATTTGTCTTCTCTTCACACAGAAATAAAAAATAAATTGTCAGAACTCAGGGATCCCTACAGGCTTTCTTGCAGCATGAGCAAAGCCAACTGAGGTTATGTTTGACCAGGCTAGGGGAGGGCACATGGGTAGCTAACAGTAATTGTGGGATGGCCATTCATCAACCCACTGGAAGCATCTTTTTATCTGAGCTAATGTCCCTTAGCGGCCAACAGAAAGGAGGAGGAAAATCCAGAGAAATTCACCTTACCCTAAGACAGAAAGCAAAATTAGTCCAGTTGACTCATGCCCAAAACACACCCATTTCTCCTGCTGCCAGTAAAGGGAGCCTTGGGTGATGGAGACAGCCCAGGTGGGTGAGTCAAATCCACCCCCACCTGGGGCCCTCAGCCACCAGAGCCTGGTCCAACCCCTGCCCCCCAGCTGGCTGTGAAAGGAGAATGTTCTCATCCCTTCTCACACTTCATAAAGAGCTACAGAGGGCCTTCACTTCCCAAAGGGAACATTCCCACACCTGCAGGAGTTGTGTGGGGAGATTTCCTACCCAGTTCTTGCCCCTCTGCCACCCCCACTGCCTGTGCCCAAGCTTCGCCAGTGGGAGAAGCCTCCAAGGAGCAGAAATATCTAAGGTGGCATGGAACCACCAGGATCCCCTGCAGCCTGGGGCTTGGCAGGCTGTCCCCAGCCCTTGGAGGGATGTAGAAACTCGGGGAGGATGTCCACACTCACTCCATGCATGTCCCAGCTCTGCCAGGGAAATGTTTGAGTGTGTACACTCACACTATTAATTAATGTAGGGAAACAATTACTGTACATGAGCCTGAGACCCATAAATGTGAAGCTTCTCAGACAAATAGGTGGGATTTCAGCTAAGAGCCAGCAGGGGAAGGAGGGGGGATATCACCCAGCAAGCACACGCACCACCACGGCCACTCAGCACGGAAAAGGAAAAAATAGCTGCTGCGTAGTTCGGAAATATAAAAATAGTTTGGCTGTTCCCTTACCCTTTCCTTTCAGTCATCACTCCACTGCAGCCCCGGGGTTTGTTTGTCTCCGTTGCTATGTGGAGGCTGTGGCTGCCAGGCCCTGCTGGGGAGCAGTGTCCTGCTGGTCCCTGAGCCCAGGGAAGTGGCTCTGTGACAGCCCCAAGCCCGGCTCTCTCCCTGTCCCTGTGAGTGCCTGACCCGCTGCCTCCCGGGGCAGTGAGGCATCAGCGCATCTCCCCTTCCCTCACAGCATCTCCTGCCCTTCTAGGAGAGCTGTGGTGGCTGGGGACAAGGCTGTTGGGCTTGCCAAGAGTGCCACCCACCCCGTGAAAGCCCTGTCACCACCACAGAACTCATGGAAGGATGTGTACGTGGCCAGTGTCCAACCTGGGTACCTGGGAAACAACCTGGACCAAATCCTGCTGCCTCAGGCTGTGAGTGTGCTGGAAGGGTGACCCTGCAGAGGCAGGGAGAGCAGAACAGGGAAGGGGCTGAGGCTGGAGAAAAGGAGGCTCAGGGGGGACCTTGTGGCTCTGCACAAGTCCCTGACAGGAGGGGACAGCCGGGGGGGATCGGGCTGTGCTCCAGGAACAGGGACAGGAGGAGAGGGAACGGCCTCAGGCTGGGCCAGGGGAGGCTCAGCTTGGGCAGCAGCAGGAATTTGCCCATGGAAAGGGAGCTCAGGCCTTGGCAGGGGCTGCCCAGGGAGCTTTGGAGTGCCCATCCCTGCAGGTGTCACCTGGAGGTGGCACTGAGTGCTCTGGGCTGGGGACAAGGTGGGCCTGGGGCACAGCTGGGACTCCCTGGGCTCATTTTGCAGCCTCAGGGATTCTGGGATTCTCTGATCTTTGTTATGGAAGGTAAATAGCTACAGCATGTCAGTATCTAAGTCAGGGGAGAATCACTGTCCCTGTCCTCACGCTCAGGGCGGGCTGGGGGCTCAGCACAGCAGCCAGAATGTCCCCAGGAGCAGTGCCAGCTCCTGGTGAAGTGGCAGCACTTGCAGCCCTCACCAGCCCTGCAGGAGCACAAACACCTCTCACATGTCCCTGATAACAAGTGTCTGCAGGCAAGGGCTTGTGACACCCTCCTTTCCGCTCTGGCTGTGCTCAGGGGTGACTCCTAGGACACGGCAGCCTCCTTTCCACACTGGCTCACCCCTGCCCAGCCCCCTCCCGACCATCCTGTGCCCCAAATCACTGCCCTGGCGCGGTGACAGATGTGACAGCCCCCTCAGGTTGGCCATCCACCTCTCCCCCAGTGCCAGTGGCCAGCAGGGCCGTGCTTTATGGAGTGCCTGCAGTCCCTCACCTCCTCATAAACACATTTTGGCACCCACCCCTGTATTTGTGAGCTTAAACATTCCTGCCTGCAATAAACCTGTCGTGCTCGCCCCACAGGTGTCTGAGCACCCTGTTTCCCTTTCCTGCAACATTCAAACATGCTGCTGGGAACCTAAAGGCTCCACATTTTTCTAACACCTTCTATGTTTGCAGCACTGTGCAGACATTCATTGCCATGTCCCAGCAGCCCGGAGAGGGAGGTGAGCAAATATTATTCTCTTTTCTTGAGTGGGAAGACTGAAACAAAGTGAATGATGCCTTGGGAAGGCTGACCTGGAACAGAGACTGGACAGAGCTAAGAGAATAAAGTAGGGATTTATTGAAAGGCTTCTAGGATACACCTTGGGCAAGACAAGAGCCTGGTCAGGGCTACACCCAAGGTGAACCCAAAATGGTCACAAAATGGACACAAAACAGCCGGCCGGTCATGAGGTCTCACACTTTTATCAGTTTTGGTCCATTTGCATATTGGATTTAATTGTCCAATTACAGCTTCAGGTTATGAAGTCCCATCTTTCTTGTTCTCTCCCTTCAGCCCCCCTTGTTTGTGCTTTTGGGCCTGAAAACGTGTCCCAGCTGTCCTTGGTGTGCAGCAGGAACAGGATTTGTTTTGTGTCCCTGCTGTGTGCAGAGCTGAGTGACCCTGAGTGTGAGCTCAGAACTACACACCTAGGCAGCACAGAATCTGGAAAACATGAAAGCTAAAACTTTCAGCAGCTTGTCTGGGACCACAGGGCTGATCCTGGTAGCTGCTGAGCCTCCTTTCCCTTTTTGAGAGCGCCGTGATTGCTCCTAACCCACGAACCCTCTCACGCCTGGAGCCCATCCCTGCTGCTGGCAGAGGCGTTTGCTCTCCATGAGCTTGGCTGCCAGGGCAGAGTAACTTGTGAGCAGAGCATGAGTAAGAAACGTTTCTTGCCAGGGACTTGGGTTAGGGCTGCTTTTTCACAACCTATGGTGTGGAAACACCCAGCTTGTGAGAGCAGCCTCGACCTTCTCTGCTGGCTGGGCTGGAAGTGCTGGAGCTCAGCTTTTTGAAACAGTGAGTGTGAAAAAGGGGAGAGGACTGCAGGGTGGGTGGTTTGGCTGTCGTGAGGAGCAGGAGGGGCAATTTACAACCTCCCCATCTCCAGTCCTTTGCTCCTCCAGCCCTGCCTCAAGAGAATCTAGCCCCAAAAGCCAGGTCTTTGCTAGCTGTTTCACAGAATAAACGAGGTTTTGCACTTGAGTTGCCTGCCCATTTGAATTTTTAATTGACATTGCCTAAGGATAAAGTACCAGCTGACTCAGGGAAAGAAGAAAGCTGCAGTTGCTGTGCCACCTCTTCTTGCACACTTCCATTCATTTCTGACCTCTGTGATCTCAAACACCAAACCATGAATATCTCCAGCCGTGCTGATAAGGAGGGTGGCCATCAAAGGGAAGTCTGGCTGTAAAAGGAGTGCTCTGACTTTCCCTAATGGCTCCCAGGCGGGGAAAAAGAACAACTTCATTGTTTTTCTGTCGGGAACAGCATTTATACAAGCTGGCAAAAGACCCAAGCTCCCATTCCTGGCAAACCCCCTGGCAGCTGGGCTGGCACAGGTGAGCAGAGCCCAGCTGGCACAAGGTGTGCCCTCCTGCAGCACCAGAGCTTCTCTGCCAGGCTCAGAATTCCAAGCACTTTACAGCTGGAAACTCTGAGCAGGCCACCCTTCCACGGCTTTCTAGGCATTTTTTATCTTTATTCTTTTTTTCAATTCAAATCTTGGTTTGAATGTATGGTCAAGGAACTTTTTATTTTTTTAATGAGCAACAATCCAACCTTTCCTCACTTCGCTCTCCTGCAGGTCCCACCCAGGTGTCAGACACAGGTTTTGGACAGATTGCTGCAGCCCTGTCCATGAAAACTAAATGGAGAATAATACACCCAAGTGCACTAGAAAGTTTTTCAGGAATTCTGGTGCATCAGCAGAAATATGATTGCGTATCTATGCCACAGGTATCAAAAATACCTGTGCTGGAGTTCAGGGTTTCAGATTCCAGGGCACATTATCTAGGCTAGGGCACTGGTTCAACTTATTGGTTTTACAGCCTGCCTGTAACTATGGACAGCAAGTTAAATAATTACATCCACAAAGAGCTGGAAATCTCAGGTGGCTGGGAGAAAGGAGAATGGGAAGGTGTGACAACACTGCTGGAAAAGAGATTAACTGGGGAAATGGGCCAGAAGTGACTGGAGACACCCTTGGCTGCTCAGGGATCTTTGCTGATTGGGCACCTCACACACCTCCCCCTGGGCAGCCTCAGCACTGAGTGGGCACCTCAGGTGTGCTGCCCTTCCCTTTTCCCTTTTCCCACCTGGTTCCTCTCTAGGAATTGTGGTGAGTCCTCTGGCAGGGCTCTGTCCACCCTTCCCCCTCCAAGGCTGGGCCTTGACAAGCATTAAGCTATTTATGGAAAAACTGGGCAAATAAGTAAAAGATCTGCATGCAAGAAAAATGGGAAGTATGAGGTGGTTGTTGAAGCAACCTGGGGTAAAACCTAGTTAAGGTGGTGTCCTAGGGTGACAATTTGGGTTTTCTCCCAAATTTGCCCTAAACCAGGACAGGTGGCACTGTCCACAGGTTGGGAGGAAGCCTCAGAGAGCTCCAAAGCCCTTCCCCTAACCTCCCCAGTCTCTCCAGCTGGATGGAGCCCCTGCTCTGCACCACTTCCCAAAAAACCGCAGGACACGCTGTAGCCAGCTCCCACAGGCACCATCCACCTGGGAAGCCACGGAGCAGGGAGGGGAGCAGTAAATAATCCATGGGGAGGAGTGGTTGGCACTGCAGCTGTGCTGTTCCAAGGTCAGGAGAGCTTTCCTTGCCTGGCCATTTCCCCTGCAGTGGCAGGGATGAGAGGGAGGGGACACTGGCCTGGCCAAGGTCACCTGAGTTACAACTCTGGGCAGTGCCAGCACCTCATTTGCCAAGAGAAAGGCACCAGGCCCATTCAGTGGAAAAGATGAGGGTTCATAGTAGAAATCTCTGTCTAGGGCAGCATTAGTCATCTGCTGTGGGTGTGATTCAGGGCCAAAGTTAGCTGACCAAATTCCCTATATAGTCAAGAGAGAGACCAAGAAAGAGGATGGTGTGATCCAGAGTGCCTCCACTACACACCTGAAGTCAATCCTGGCTTTGTGGACACAGTGGTATTTTAGTTTCTGGCTGCAGTGAGGGGTTTTTTTTTAGGAATCTGTAAAAGTAAACCAACCTTTTAATACTTCATCAAAGCAGTTTTCCTTTTTTCAGCCACCAGCAGGAGGTATTGCACATGTTTTGCTGGTATGCACTGCCCCACCAATAAACTGCTCTGTTTTGGCTATGCTTGCCAGCTGTTCTTGAAGCTTTCCTTGAGAATCAGTCCAAAAAACACCTCAGGAGCAGCATTTCTGTCCTCCATCTCCAAAGCAGGGCTGGCAAGGAGTGCTGCAGGGCAGATCACAGAGAAGGGTTTTTCAAAGGCCTTAGAAATCCAATGGAAATACTCAGAGATTAAAGTAGTGGAGTAAGGAGAGAGAAAAAAGGCACAAGAGCCTTCCAAGAATTCAGGGCATGGCAAACTATTGGAGTGAGGGAAACCCTGGGCAGTCACAGTCACTGCACAGGTGAAGGGAGCCAGAGCCTGGGAGATAATAGGAATTAGGATTAGTGAAACACAAATGACGGAATAACTGAACCAAAAATACATCTGCAGGGACAGGGGTCATCCACTGCCAGCTGCCAAGGAGCTGCGTAGGAAAGAGCTCCTATCTTTAGTCACCCATCGTCTGAGGAGGCAGAGAAAATGATGCAGTGAGGCAGCAGTGCTGGAAAAGAGTAAACACCAGGAAAAGTTCATCCATGAGGGAGGAAGGGGCAGGCCAGCTATCCTAGCACTGGTGAAACAACAGGCTATCCAACCCCTCAGCAGTTCTACAGCTGAAAAGAGCACAGCCAGAAGTGTCATGCCAGTTTTCTTACCAGATTTCTAAATTCCCTTGTTTTGTCCCACCATTGCCTTCACAATATACTTCAAATTCTGATTTTCTTCCCACATCACCATTAATCCCACTTCCCCCCAGCTGAAGGTGTTTGCCTGTTAATGTCAGCTTAAACAGTGACCCCATGACTTTCTATCCTTGGAATTACCAACAACAGGTCTATTTCCATCGGTGCTTTAGTGACTCAAAGTGATGCAGTCACTCAGTTAGCATCCATCAATTGTTCTCAAGCTGTTCCCTGGGAATATTTGCCATTGGCAACGAAGTTTTGTTGGTCACATAAAGCTGTGTGCCATTGTTTCCATTTCCTGGCTGGAGGAAAAGGCAAGTAGATCAGTGCTAACATTAACACTGATTTTTCCATTTGTTTTTGCAGATACTGGTAGCTGCAGTTTTGGTGGCATTGTGGCTCAGCTGGCCAAACTCAGGACTGGCACTTGCAAACAGAAGGCAAGAACAGATCAGCAAATTTCCTTAATTATATGCACAGATATGAGTGGATTTTTGGTTTAATACTCTACCCAGTTCTCTATCACAACTGTTAGCCTCTGTTCATATATTTGTGTTCCCTGTCTTTGATCAGCTTCATTTCATGGTGGTTTCCTTTTCTTCCCATATTCCCAAGATCTCCTCTATTCATTTTGCTATCTAGTGAGCTTTTCTCCTTCCTGATATGACTTATCCTTTGCAACCCTCAGAGCAAATACCCTCTATTATAAAATCTGTTACTACTTGAAATCTAATCTCCTGTTCAGGAAAGTTTATTTAAGATGGGTCTGGCTTCTCCCTTGAGATTTGTTTTGCACACTTTTTTTTTTTAGCAAAACTTTTTAACCAGTTGGGAAAGACCTCAGCTGAAAATTCCCTCTAAACAGGGACAGCAACCACATTATTGAAATCAGAGGCTGCAAAGGAAGAAAATTGTTGTTAAAAGGAGGAAAGCAAACATGTTTCACCATCCATTCTGCTTTTGCATCAGAAGGGATATCTGGTGTGGAATGAAACCATCCTGATCAACCTGGTCAAATTGGCAAATTTTCCTGGATATTCCCTATTAAAAAATTGTGGAGGGGAATCTTAGGAGTCAAACTTCTCTATAGAGGAAATATCTCCTTTTCTTAGGGGAAGAGGTGTGACTTGCAGAATGAATGCCCTTCAAATAAACACCCTGGGATGATCAGCATGCCCCGTTCCTTCCTGCCATGCCCCACCTCAGCAGAGCCACATTTTCTGCCTGCTCAACAAGTGAGAGCTTGTGGGCACCCTCTTCCTCCTTCAAATGAGACACTTTCCAAACAACCTGAGCGGGCAAACATGCCCCTGGTGTTGTGATATCAAAGGAGAAAGGTCTGCACGCACACCAGTAAAAAACCGCGTTGTGAAACACTCGATGTTGACACACACCAGCTGAGGAAACACACATCCACCAAATGGAAGGAAATCAAAATGGAATTACCCAACACTGTTATCTCCCTGTTCATTCAGACCTGTTCCTACCCAATTTTCTCCCAGTTCATTTACCGTGAGACTCAATCAGATATGGACTCTATTTATAGCTCCTTTCTGGATTTTAGAGCTTGATAAAATAGATATATTAAAATAATAGTCTGGTTTAAGCACAGCTTTCATACTCTTACTGCACAGTCTCATTGAAATAATGTCTGGGGATACAACATCATCTCTTTACATCTTTTATTATCTCTTATTACAGCAAATTCAACACACAGGAATGTACAATACACCTAATAATAGAAATCAGGAACCTGAGACAGCAATGCAAATCCCCAAGCTCAGTAACATGATAGGCACTTAGAAGATGCAAATTTGCTTATTTGTTGGGGCAGGCAGCCTGCCCATGACCAGGGAGGCAGGCCAGGGCTGCCAGACCCACACCAGCACTCCCAGTCCAACCACAGCTTCCTGCATGACCTTGTTCCAGTCACTTAATCCCGTAGATCTGTTTACAGTGGGTAAAAGGAGAGTGCCTGCTTTCCCTATCGCAGGGTGAGTATGAAGGCAAAATCCCTTAATTGCCGTCAGGAATGAGAAGGGTTTGAGGGCTCTGACAGCTTCTGGCTCGGTTTTAAACTCTTATTTCACTCCTGTGTCTGCAGGAGCAGGAGGGATGGACAGGCTTGGGGTCGGGCAGAGCCTTGGATCTCAGGGCAGGGTCAAATACGCTGCTCTGGCTGGACCTGCTGTGGATTTAGAGGTGACCTCGCCTCTAAAAAGATGATTTTTCAAACCAGGGGAGTTGTGCCTGTGCAGAAAGGGAGTTCGAGGAGAGCGGCTCGGAGGGTTTGGGATGCTCGGCGCTGGAATTAAGAGTGATTAGTGAAACTGTTGCGCCATCTATGCTCAGACAGGGCTCGTGTTCGCAGCCTGCTCGGTCAGCGAGGGGTTCCAGGCACAGCCAGGGGTTCCAGGCACAGCCAGGGGTTCCAGGCACAGCGAGGGGTTCCAGGCACAGTGAGGGGTTCCAGGCACAGTGAGGGGTTCCAGGCACAGTGAGGGGTTCCAGGCACAGCGAGGGGTTCCAGGCACAGTGAGGGGTTCCAGGCACAGCGAGGGGTTCCAGGCACAGCGAGGGGTTCCAGGCACAGCCAGGGGCTCCAGGCACAGCCAGGGGTTTCCATCACAGCGAGGGGTTCCAAGCACAGCCAGGGGCTCCAGGCACAGCCAGGGGTTCCAAGCACAGCGAGGGGTTCCCATCACAGCGAGGGGTTCCCATCACAGCGAGGGGTTCCCATCTCAGCTCAGCTCCCAGCCAGTGCTGCCCCTGCACTGACACAGCCACGGAGCATTGGGGGGTGACACCCATGTGGGGAATCTTCACAGAATCGAACAACCCCAGAATCATTTATGTTGGAAAAGATCCCCAAGATCATCATGTGCAAACTTTGATCTCCACCTTGTCCCCAGCTCAGAGCACTGAGTGCCACCTCCAGGTGACACCTCCAGGGATGGGCACTCCAGAGCTCCCTGGGCAGCCCCTGTCAAGGCCTGAGCTCCCTTTCCATGGGCAAATTCCTGCTGCTGCCCAAGCTGAGCCTCCCCTGGCCCAGCCTGAGGCCGTTCCCTCTCCTCCTGTCCCTGTTCCTGGAGAAGAGCCTGAGCCCCCCGGCTGTCCCCTCCTGTCAGGGACTTGTGCAGAGCCACAAGGTCCCCCCTGAGCCTCCTTTTCTCCAGCCTCAGCCCCTTCCCAGCTCCCTCAGGAATTCTCCAGCCCTTTCCCAGCTCCCTCAGGAATTCTCCAGCCCCTTCCCAGCTCCCTTCCCTGCCCTGGACACGCTCCAGCCCCTCCAGGGCTCTCCTGCAGGAGCCACAACTGGACACAGCCCTGGAGGTGCAGCTTCTCTTGCACTGGGGTTGTGCTCACGTTTGGGTTGGCAAGCTTGTAAGTCACATTAATGCTGTGGTTGCCATTCCAATGCCTCGACCAACATCAGGCAAGATCTGTGAGGCTTTGTGTCTGGCCACCTGCAAGAGGAAAGTCACACACCTTGGTCCATGGAGGTAAAGCTCAGACTAAACAACTGTAGCTGGCAGGAGAATCAGCCTCTCATTCCTCAAAACCAAGAGACACCCAAGCACATTTTTTTCTCTCACCACTTGCTTTTTAAAGTACTGTGGTTTCATGTTCTCTTTCCTAAAACGCCAGGCACTGCAGGGTCAGGTGTCTCTATTTTGGAGTTCCAGACTTTTTCCTTACTGTCTTCCTCACAGCTGAATTCGGATCACTGCAGTGAAAGGGTGTGACAAAGGAATCACTGCCTGTGCTGGTTTGGGCTGGGGTAGGGTTATCTTTCTTTGCAGTGCGCTGTTGTGGGGCTGTGGTCTGGATTTGTGCTGGAATCAGTGTTGATAATTCAGGGGTGTTTTGGTTATTGCTGAGAAGAAATTACACTTTTTCTGCCACACTGATGAGTGGGCTGGGGGTGCACATGGATTTGGGAGGGGACACAGCCAGGACAGCTGACTCCCGATGACCCATGGGGTGTCCCACCCATGCTCAGAGTCTGGAGATGGGAGAAGAAGGAAGGTGGGGTGTTTGGGGTGATGGCTTTTGTCTTCCCAAGTCACCATGGAATGTAATAGATCCCAGCTCTTTGGGGGATGGCTGAACACCTGCCTGCCCAGGGGAGGGATAGGATTGGAGTCCAAGATTTGCTTTGCTTGTGAATGTGGCTTTTGCTTTGCCTATTAAACTGTCTTCATCTCAACTCACAAGTTTCTTACTTTTGCTTTGCCAACTCTCTCCCAAATCCCACCAGCGGGGAGTGAATGGGGCTTAGGTGCTGACTGGTACATGCTGTCCTTCCCATCTTGGAAGGCAAGGGCTTCCAGCAGAAGCATTTCAGATATTTTCTTCTCAGAAAAGCTCTCCAGGGGTTTTTCACAGTATAAAAGAGATAGTTCAGGTCATACCACCCGTGAATGCCTCCTTTTAAATATGCACAGAGTCTCTCCCAGGCACATCCCACCCCAATGCCAAGGTAACCACTTGCAAATACACTCAGCAGAGCAAGTTGTCTCAGGGCTCTGCACACAGCCAGCAGTGCTTCATGCCATTCATAAAACAAACGAGCACTTTACCTTCAAATGAGCAGGCTGGGTGTGGACCTGGCTCTGAATTAAGTGATTCTTTCTCTCTGCCTGTGACCTTGGGCCTTCAGCACTCTCCCCTTTGCCTCACACACTCCCTGAGCAGTGCCATCACCTCCTGGGAGCTCACATGGGGCTCTTTGTACCACCATGGAAGCCACATCCTCCTCCCTACCAATCCCTCAGTGAGTTCTTGGGAGCAGTGACAAAATGCAGAAATAGGATAACCCAAACTGGGCTCCGTGTGCTCACTGTTACAGTGCAGCCTGTACACAGCTGGTATCCAACACAGGCTCCTCCTGGAGGAGCAGCAACTGAACCATTCACCCATCACTCCCCTGCTCCAGGAAGAGCTTTACTCCTGTCTTCCTCTCCCAGCAAATCTTTATCTTGATTGCAAACAGCTTGATCCCACTCCTCCTCCCTTCTCCATGTCCCAAGGGTTAGGAGAATCACACAGACGAAGGAAGACCTACTCCCAGAGCTCAGCATTTCACATGCAACAACCTCTGGAAAAAACCCAGAGGAGCCATTTGGGTCAGCACAGGGATGCCTGGGCCAGGTGCAAGCAGCAGCAGCAGTGGCTCCTGTCCCAGTGTCCCGTGATCCCTGTGAGTGGAGCTCTCCAGCTGCCTCCAGGCTGAGGCAGAGGATGAACAGACATTTCCAGGACCACAGCTTCAAAGCCAGCCCTTGGATGGATCTTGTCCTGGTGTCTGGCTCAGTCCTAGAGCTCCTGCAAAAGCAGTGCCCCTGCAGCTGAGCTGGATTGTAAACAAGGCAGATTTTCCACGGGAATTCCCCCAGGTCCAGCAGGCAGTGAGGTACCCAACCCTCGGGGGTTTCCAGCTCTGCTCCTGACTCAACGTGGTGCATTCCAAGGCATATTTCAAAGGAGGGGATTGTCCTGGAAAGGTACTGAGTTGTTAATTATTTGTCAGTGGTTGTGGTGGGCTGGGAGGGTTTGCAAACCATTAATGACTGTGGAATCACTCAGCAGCAGCACATCCAAAGCAGCCTGGGAGATATATGAGGTGTTCAGGAAAACTGTTTTATTGTGGAAAGTGTCAAAGGCATCCTTTAAACTACTCCTCCTTGGAAGGTTTTATTAGCAATTCATTTCTGTCACACCTCAGGTTAAGCTACTGTAGATCTTGCAGCGATTTTGGGGGTTTAAAGGTGTTTTTATTTAATTTCTGTCTCGAAGATTGTTTTGAATCCTGAGTGTGCCCTGTGAGGTGCTGTCTGGGTCCTCTTCCAAACTGACCTCCACAGTGAAGCCTGAAACTTAACTGTGTTTCCCTTTGCTAAAGGACCACTGCCACACTCTGGCAAACTTTGAAATATATATTTTCCTAAAGTCCTGCTGATGGTTTGAGGTTTTTCTTTTTTCCCTATCCATCATTTCTTCTTTCCAAAGGATCTGTTTGGAAGAAAAGTTTCTTTATTTTCTTAACCAGATTTATCCCTCTGCTGGATTCTACCAGGGATGCTGCACAATTTGCTCTGCAGATGACACCACCACAAAAGCTGCTGTTAGGGGGACAGGTCTGTCACAACAAACTGAGAGTTTGCACACAAATACTCCTGTAAAAAAAATCAGCAATGACCAGGAGAGCCACAAAGGGAACTCTGTGATTGCTCTGTCTTTATGAAAATCTCTGGGTGAGCAGCTGAGCATTCTCCATGTCCCATCAGCTTCTGAGAAAGTCCTGTTGCCTTTCCACAAAGCAGTTCCAGTTCAAGGGTAAGGCTGGTACAGAAACCTCCTGCAGGCTTTCAGCGCTGTCTCACTTCCTGGGAACACGACTAAATGTGTCTGAAAGGAGGAGATGTTAACACAGCTTGTCAAGAAAAACACCACTCAGGCTTCAGGTTCAGCTTGTGCTGACACCTCTCAGGCATTAGAGGAGGCCAAATCCTGCACTGATCACAGCAGGAGATGGATGAGGCTAGAGTTTTCCTTCTGCATCTCAGCTCCATCATTTTTTCCCTCCTCCAGCTAGATGCTCTAGTGGCTCTGTGGTCTAAAGCACAGACCTGAAGGCATATTTCTGTTCTGTCTTTTATTTCCTTGAGCAAATGTCCTCCAGACATAATCACAGAAGTGATTGTTAATTGGTTTTGGTACCCTGGTGTGTCCTATTTACATGTCACTATTCTGCTTTATCTGTTTTCTAACTGGGCTTTTTTCTTTTGTGAAACTGAAGTTCACCACTTTCTGCCTGTTTTGTAAGAATTCCTGGTAGCTGTGTGCTGGGAGTTGTGGTTTGCAGTAAAAGCTTAGCCCACAGCTATTGGAAGTTAACAGGACATGGCTTTATGTCCATTTTGAAATATTATCACTTCAACATCTACTTTAAAGTGTTTTCAGGTGTATTCTGCAGTTATTTTCTTCTCCTCAGGCTATCTCTTTGAGGCTGCAGCCCTTCTTGGGAGAAACTTCACCTGATTTTTAGAAGAATTTATGAGCTGCACCTCTTCTCTCTTTCTCTGCAAACACAGACTAAACAGCTCTGATTAGAGCAGTGCCCCAAGCCTGATTAAATGGCTCTCAAAATATTTCTTTTTCTGTGGAAGTATGGCAAATTATTGCCATACTGGTAACATTGGTATATTGAAATATTTGTAACATTCAATGCTGTTACAAATAAGGGGGAACACTGGTGAGAAATGTGGTTTCAGTGTTAATTATGTCCCAACAATTCCAGCCCAGCTGAGTGAAAGGTGGAGAGAGGCCCCCCGTGCCTGTGTCTTTCTGATTCAGTACAAGATACACCCAATAACAAATGGAATAAGCTCCTAAAAATAGCAGGTAAGGTTTCTATTAATCACTCCTAAAGACTTGGACTGCTAAAGGTATCTTTTATTTCACTACAAAGCATCGTTCCCTCCTTTCTTCTCCTTTTTCATGTCTCTCACGTTGAACCCTTGAGCTGCTCTGGCTTAGAACTCACCTCCCACAACTCTTTCACAAGCACATCCCAAAAATTGATGCTGAGGCTGTGAGACATGAGGCTTTTTTAAAACTAGATGGTCACATAAATCTTTTGCCTAATAACTGTGGTCAGCTTTAGTGATGGGATTTTGTTGCTGTTGTTGTTACAACATTTTTATGACAGCAAAAGCCTTAATATAGAACCAACCCTTCAAGCACAGAGAGGATTTACTTTATGTATCCCTGAACTCCTGGAAAACAGGAGCAGACTGGAGGCTTCTTTTTCCCCTCTGGATTTAGTAATTTCATTTGGATATTCAGTATTTTTCTGCAGCATGTACAGAAGGCAAACTGCACTCTTCTGCTGAAGAATGTCAATTTTCATGCTTGGTTTTTCCTATTTTTTGCTACCTCTTTTTTGTGCCATGGTTTCCTAGGACCTCACTTTCCTTTTTTATTGAAGGACTTTATCTCTTTTCTTTTTAGAAGAATTTTAGTTGAAAGATTCTTTATTTTTCACCAGATTGTGATAGTAGGTGTTTGTGCAGCTGCTTGCTTAATAGTTAATTAGAGCTGCCTAGTAATTTAAGTAAACAATATATAGAAAACCCATTTTTCTTGGAAGCCCCTTTCACCCAAAAAGGCAAATCAGAGAGCAGCTTTTTGTGCAGCATCAGCATGATGGGACCCAAATTCTTTCAGCAGCATACCTGGGATACAAGAGAAAATATCACTGAGACGCAGCAACCAAACTGAGAGAGCTCTAGAGTAGGAAATTGTAATTTCCTTATCTCAAATGCTAATGGAGCAAAAAGAGGAGAAAAAGGAGCTACAGAGGGTGAAATAACCATCCTCTCAGGGAACCATTCCTTCCAGAATCACACATGCCAACACCAGCAAACAGCAGGGACTATTATTAGAGCCCAGACACTGACACAAAGAGGTTTTCCATGAGTGACAACACTGAAATTTCACTCACAGCAGTCGGGATGCCAATGAGAGATGAGCATAAAAATACTCTTAGGCCAAGCCCAAGCAGACTGAGCTGTCTTGCAGGTCCTGGTCACAGAAATGCTTTTTTTTACACGTGGCATCAGCACAGGGTTTTTTGTAGCATCACTTTTATGTTCAGTTTGCTGAACTCCACCTGGCACACCAGCACATTGCTGAACATCCTTTCCTCAGCTCCTTGTGCTCTGTTCCATTCATGCCCAGCAGGAATGTGCAGGCACAGCTCTCCAAAAGCCTCTCAGCTTCTCTCAGCCACGTGGCAGGATTAATCTCCTGCTTGTCTTCCCACAGAAGGAGCTGATCCTTTTAGGCCCTTTGCAGTGTGATACAGCTTTTTTACAGTTTTCACTGGTGTGGGGTAACTGGGCCAGAGCCCTCTGCCCACTGGGTGAGATGGGAGGCTGTGAAACTTCCAACCCAGCATGGGCAATTTTCCCAAGTCCTGTGTAACAACCTGGAGGGAGAGGAAGGTGCTGGAATAAGTGTTTCAACCTGGAATGTCCTGTCACAACATCATTATTGAATTTAGCACTTGGTAAATCTTGCCACAGCTCTGTGTCGTGTCACCTCACCTGCTGGGATAATTTCTAGTCCTTTTTGTCATTTCATCCCTCTTACAGCATCAGAAATGCTGCAGCATTGCTTACAGCAATGCTCAGAAATCCTCCTGTCTGTCTGTGCAGGAGGCACCAAAATGCCAAATAACAAACTGTTGTGCTGCGCTGTGCCAGGACCATCCCTGGCATTTCCTGAGGCATTTTTTAATGTCTGACTTTTAATTTCCTAGACTGGAAGCTGCTTGAAGCAGAAAGCATGTTTTCCCTTGTTTCTTAGCCTGGAACCCAGCAGAGCATGAGGTCTTTTTATCCATGGGGGACTGTGTGTGGTTGGAGCTGGATTTCCCACCTGCTTTTGGAGAGTGTGGATCTCCATACCTCACTCTCCCCACAAGTGATGCCTGAGGATTTTAGCTTTTATATTTGCCATGTATTTGTAATCCTGCAGTTCTTTAGTGGATAATTCTAAACTCCATACACAGTGTTAGCTGCTTCTTTCCCATTTTGGTCAGACAACACAATTCCTCTCCAGGCCTGGGAATCGAGGACACACCACTGCCTCAGGCCCTGAGAAATGTAAACAAAAGTTTTGTTTGGGGGAACAAATTTGGGGTAAATGACTTCATTACCTGAAGCTGTAATTGGAAGATTAACCCCTAGTATGCAAATGGGCCAAACTTATAAAAGTGTGAAAATCTGTGTCCCATTGTCCATTTTTGGCTTTATCTGCCATGAATGTACCTGCAGGCCCTTCAGTAAATGTAACCATTTTTTATTCCCTTAACTTTGTCTGGTCTCTGTTTTTAGGTAGCCCAAAAGGCATCACAAGTACAACCGAGCAGGAGAGATGGCATTTCCATGGAACTCTTCTCTGGAGGAATTTCAGAGGGATTTTTTCAATCCTGCTTTGCAGTGAGGTGCGTTTTCCATGAGGGCAGCGTGACCGCGGGCCCACCTTTCATCCCAACCCTTGTGCAATGCTTGGAAGAGCCTCCTGCTTTTTATGAGTCTGCTCTTCATAACTCATCTGCCAAAGAGAGCTAGGCACGGCCAAGCTCAATAGAAAATATTCCCCTGGGGAAACAGAAGCATTCTCCAGGCTTTGGGTATATTTACAGCAGGCAGATGAAATGCATAAATTAAAAGGGTAGGTAGAGACTCTGAGGAGCTGAAGCCAGCCAGGGTACTCAGACACTACGCACATTTATTAAGGATAGGGTTTGGGGTTTTTTTCACAGGGAATGTTACTGTTCCACGTCTGACTTTCACAGCTGTAGTAAAACACAGGGTGGCATTTTGAAAGCGGCGGCACCGCCGTGAATCCCCTTGCTTTGAGTGGGTCCTTGGCAGGAGGCCTTGGCAGAGGTGAAATCCTGGAACAGACCAAGAGCTGAAAGCAGGCACAACTAAAAAGCACAGGATTTAAGTGCTTTGAATAGGGAGTTTGTCTCCAAGAGAGTCACACAGGCTTTATCCAAAGGAGATAGCGTGGAAGCAGTGGGGTTGTTTGGGATCTTCGTCCTCTTTTGTCAGCTTAAAGCTACTTTCTACCCCCAGTGATCACCCTGGGTGCAGGCTGGAGGCTGATCAAAGTAAATAAACAAACAAACAAACAAATAAATGAGCAGTGCCTGTCAATCCCAGCACTCTGAGGGCCAAGCAGGTCCCAGTGCCAGGAGCCAGCCGTGATTCCACACACGGCCCGCGGGCGAAATGGAAACCAGACGGGAACCTCTCCAGCCCCACTGGGCTCGCCTTCCACCCGGTCTGCAATTAATTAAGACTGGAGGGGAGGTTTTGAATAACCCCTTTGTGGAACAAAATACACGCAGTCAAAAACCCAGCTGACAAACACAACAAAACTTTCTTATGAGAAAACCATTAATGGCTGGAGAAATGAAGAAACACTTTGTTCGAGTCGCTGGTGTGAATGCAGCATATTCAGATTACAAAGCAGTCTTGCCCCGCTGTAATAAATATCCTGTAGCTTTATCCATGGGTAACCAGGTATATAAAAGCCAGGAATAACACATGAGGTTTTTAGTTAGCATACAGTACCTACTATTGCATGTTCAGAGTTCACTCACAAAGAGCCAGCGCTTCAATGCCTCTGATGCAGCAAGAAAAGATGTGGCAAACACCTGACCCCCACTGCCGTGGCTCTGGCTTGATTTCAGCTCTTTGTCCATGCCCTCCTCTTGTGTCAGCACCCAAAGGAGAGAAGGGCTGTGTGCTAAAATGTTTAAGAAAGAAATCTCCTTTACCTTGGTGACACGTTCCCTTCTTTTCCACAGTGCTGATGAACTGTGGCAGGTTGCTCAGTTAGGGAGGCAGGAAGAAGTAGGAAAAATCATCATATTTGGGAAAAAAAAATAAAAATTACAGTCTCCAGCCCTCAGCTGGGTGGCATTCAACAGTCTGTGATGTGGCAGGTCAGAGAAAATTTTCTTGTGACAAGTTTCTTTCCTTCTACAGGTGGTGAAAGTGATACTCACCCTTTATTTTACTGCCAGCACCAAAAAGCAGCTCAGGAGTGTCCAAGCCTGGCTGATTCCTACCACAGATCCCACTTGCAATGGCCGGTCACCCTCTCTCTGTGATGTTTGTGAACCCACCAGCCATGGGCCAGGCAGGGTCAGTCCTTGAAGCACAGACCCAGCAGGTCCAGTCTCACATCACATTCTCCCTTTGAGCACCTGAAATCCCTGAATGTTGGATTATACCTTTTTCTGGCCCAGAGATGGGGCAACTGAGAGGCACTTTAAAAACTTTTATTCCATTTTTAGTGTCATGTCAAGAGTGAGACGATACAGATGTTATAATTCATGCTATCACAATCAGAAGCCAAACTATTTCCTTATTACAAAACATTATAAGTGTTTCTTGACCTATCAGCTTTTGGCACACAATGCTGCTTTAAAGCAAATCACCTAAAATTACCCCCGTGGGTCCTACTACAATGCATCTTTCATAGTTCTATTTTTCTAAAATATCTAGTCTTATTTGCAAGGCCATCCTTTGAAAGTTGTTTCCAGTTCCATTTCTCCCTCAACAATATCCGTCCTATTCCACAGAATTTCTAAGTCATCATTTTTTTATCTCAAAATTTGCATACAGATACAAACTATGTGAGCCTTCTGTCGGGCTTTGAGAATTCTCTACAAATCTATTTCCCACACCTGAAGTCCCTTTTTGCCTGCATCAGCCCCTCAGCTCTGTCTGGAGGTTCCTGTCCTCACCTGCAGATGAGAGTGTAAAACTCATTGCTCTTCCAGACCTAATCCAACCCAGGATCCCAAGTTCTTTGTGGGAAAAGGCAGCCACCAAGCCAGGTCAGCATCCACACAGCTGGATTATTTTTGGCAGTACTATTGTTACCATCCAGAAACACAGTCATTTTTAAGCTTAGATTCCTAAAATGAGAGAAATTCTGACCAACACACCATATTTTCATCAGGTTCTCAGATAAACCAGCACATCTCTGTGTCATCTCCATGGTTTGACAAGAATTGACTGTCCACATTTGTCTCCATCATTTGGAATACTTTGATGCCCCAAGCATGCCAGGTGGGATAACAAATAATTAATTCACGTGTAGAACATGGAAAGAATCCACTGCAACATGAATGAGAAAATCCTGTTTCTACACCTCCACCAGCCCTCAGAAACCTGAAAGATTCAACTTGCTGAGGAGGCAAGTGTGCAAATTCAGCACCAGCTTCTTTGGGCTGAATTCTGAGTATTTTGCTACTTCATAGCAAGTCATCTTTACACATTTATGACCTGGCTAACCTTTCCCAGGCGATTCCAATCCCAGGTGAAACCCAATTATCTCATACATGAAGTTAGTCCTGCCTCTTTACCTTGTCCTGCCTGGTACAAGGCTAATTCTCTTCAGATCCCTGAAATATGAGATGACAGTACCATCCTCTGGATAAGCAAGATGTGCTGAAAGCAAACACTACCGTAAGGCTTCCAATCCCAAAAAACCAACTCAAAATCTCATTTCATATCTGACCCACTGAAATCAGACCACGTCACAGCTCTCACAGGGCTTTGCTGTCTTTTCTAATGCACACACAGAGCTGTTCCCACCTGCTAAGAGGTGTGTCCTTCCTCCCTCCCCCTCATTTGAAATGTGTGATCCTAAAGGCATTGCTTTATAAGGAGGATTAGGTCAGGTCCTCCCCTAGGTGTTGTAGGAACAAGGATTTTTATGTGGACTCTCTGTCAAAACAAGCTGGGATTATTAATATCAGCCTTGCTTGAACAACCACCGTTGGATTTTCACCACAAACCTCTCCTGGCATCTCCAGTTTCTCCTGAGAGACCACATCAGCTTGATCTAAAGAGAAGGCCTGGACAGAACAGATGGGGATCACTGTGGAGAACTGAAAGACCTGTGTTGGAGTCTAGAACATTCCTCTGGCCACCCTGGAGGGTTTGGAGACCGGACAGGGGGGTCTGGGGTCTGTCCAAGGGGGTCAGAGCCTCACACAGAGCCCAGGAGGACACTGCCTCTGATCCCTGCCATGGCAGTGAATGCCCACAGTGTATGAAGAATCACAAGCTGAGAGAATTCAAAATAAGTAGTATTTAGTTTATCATAGAATGTAAATGTAGAATCTAGGATTCTCAGTATATGGGGTTGAAGAGGCAAGATGGAGGAATTGGGGAGTGGCCCCTGTGCTCCTTGTTCTTGCTCTCGTCCCCCATTTTCTGCTGAGTTGGATCTCAAGGATTGGTTTAGAGTAGAACTGACATGTTAGCATAGGTAGTAGGTATTGGTACAATTTTGTAAATAAAAAGTTCATTTTGGACAGTGGTTGGGTCAGGGGTACCGTACATAAGGTGTGGGGCTCTCTGATCTGCCCAGTCCCCCGCGTGTCCTGCTCTGCTGGGGATGCCTCACAGAGCTGAGACAGAACTGAGATAAGGTTCCCTGCCAGGGAGGCCTGGCAGAGCTGAGAAAGAACTGAGATAATGAAGAATAAACAACCTTGGAAATGTGCACTGGCAGACTCAGCTTGTCTGCTCTACCTCTGGTGTGAAACACTTAGGGCAAAGAGAAGACTGAAAACCTGATTACCTCTGGGAACAGCAACCCAGAGGAAACTCCCAGGGAACAGCAACCTTGGGGGAACTCTTAGCACCTTGGAGAACACCAACCCCAAGGAGAATCTCAGGGAATCAATAACCCTGAGAGACCTGAATTCCCTTCCCCAAAGTCTATTTGCAATATTAGCTGGTACACAGGTGGCCTGGGGAAGATTTCTGACTACAATCCATCCATGGCTTTAAACACTCGGAAATGTTAAGGATGAAGTCAGGCTTTTTATGGAGACAAAATTTAAATTTGAAGGGGACCATTGAAAAGCCAATAAAGCAATGACCCAGATCAAAGAAGAGAATTTCTTAAGGAGCACCAACATTCCTGGTTTGCACTCCTCCTCTACCTGCTGCAGGCTTGGTCTTCAGATCATTTCAGGTGAATGAGTGGAGCTGCCACCATGGGTGAGATGGGACTGTCAGGGCATTATTCCTCCTCCAAATGCACAAGATTCTTTATTTCACTGATTTGCCACTTCAAGCACTCATTCATATTGCAGTGAAATAAATGCACAAATTCCCTTCTACTATTTCTTCTCACTCACCACACCTCCAGTCAGAGCTGTTCTTTTTTCTCCTGGTAAATTTGGGTTGACATCACTGACAATCACATTGTGATTTTCTGCTCCCATCCTTTAGGAGCCACCCCTTCTTCCAGTCCAGCCACTTTTTTAGGTCCTTCAGGGAACACTAAGGAACAGGTTGTTTCTTCCCACCCCACTATGACCAAACCACAGGCTTTTTTCTTAAATATCTGCTCTGGCAACCACAACACCACAGGAGTTGCCTCCTCCCTGGCTCTGATCCCAAATCCTTGGGGTAAATCACTGCATCATCCTCTGTTACAACCCACTGAATGCAAGGACCCACTCAGCATTTTACCTCTCACTGTAATTTCTTGAGAATATTGTGAGTCAACAGGACACACCCGGCTCAAAGACCAAAATCTTGCCACATTTACACACTCAAAACTTTAAAGTATCTGGTCAGATCTGCCAGCTCAACCACACATTTGATGATCTTCACAAAATAAGGCAAGAACAGTATTTCTTCCTGAAGATTTTAAGTGATATCCACACACAAAATTTCTCACCATGACCTCTTCACCACAACAGAAAGGATAAATTCTGTTCTCTCTTCTTAAATTTCACAAAAAAATTCCCTTCTCTCAAAAAAGACCACCACTGAGTATTTTCTCAAAAAACTAGATGGACAGAGCTAGGAACTCATGGGGAATTTTTTTCTGTCTCACATTTGTTTAAAGATCAACAGCCTCACTAAGACAACAATAAAAGTGTCTGGACAAAAGTAAATCTCAGTTTTCCCACTGAAGGGAGCATTGCTTTCTACAGCTCACTGACCCCCCAAACCAGGAGAATGAAACCAGGAGGAAATGGAAGAATCCAATAAAAATGTGTTGGGTAAAAAGTGGGGGGGAAAATAAAGAGCTCTTTAACTGATAAATTTTAAGACATGATAACCTTTACAAAATTTAATAGTTTTACTCTGACCAATATTTATGCTGTTGAAGATAGAAGAACTGACCTGGGATAAAAACAGATTTCATCTCTTTGTGGAGAAATGTTCACAAAAACTCCACAAAAAGGGTTTTTTTAAACACAAACCCTCATGGTGATTTTGTCCAAAGCAGTACCAATAGCACATTGTTCAGTTTCTATGAGCACAACAGTTTATCACAGCAATTTCTGTGTGACTGTTCTTCTGTGTGAGGATGTTTCCCAAGTCAAAGCAAGAAGGTTGCAGAAATCCTGCTTCGAAGCATTTTCTCTTGTCCATGGATCATGAAAAGAATGATGTTCCTTAGAATTCTAAGGACTTGATGAGAGCACTGGAGTTTAGGTTTGAACCCACAGCAAAGTGTGATGACTTTGCTCATTCAATGCCACACGAAAACACTAAGTCATCAAAGAAAGAGCTCCTGAAATCCCTGCATTAAAAGAGATTCCCGAGGTCAGGAAAGGGTCCAGCTGCCTGTGGCAGAGCTCTCCTTGGGCCTGGGGGTTCTGCATCATGCCAAGCACCCATCCAGGGGCAGTGTGCCCTCACCTGGCATTTCATCTTGGATGGAGCTGGGACAGCTGTGGCAATCTCCTCTGCAGCCTCCAAACTGCAAAACTCAACCACAGAACCCTCAGGCCACCTGAATTTGCAGTCACCCATACTGGGCTGTGGGTTTGGGGGTAGGGGCCTCCAGAGGACCCTTGCAAGACAAATTTTTCCATTATTCCACCAAAACATTTCATTTCTTCTCTCGAATCCAGTAGCATTTGACCCCACTCAGAGCAAGTTTCCGTTATTTTAAAATACCTTTCTTTTTTTCTGGATCAACCCTAAAATATTGTCTCTCAGCCCTTTATATATTGTCTCTCTCAACCATTAAAACCATCTGACAGTCATTCAGTTTAACTGAACACCTGCTGCCTCATTGTAATGGAGAGAGAAGTACTGTGAATTACATGCTGCTGTAAAAAGAGGAAGGGACTTTTAAAAACCATTAAAAAATTCCTCTGTGTTCAGTTTCTGAGAAATACACTCATTATTTGGCTAGAAACATTAGCTGTCAACTAAATGTGACTTGGACACATACAGGAAAAAACAACTTGGAGCATTTTCCTCTGAGTATCTGAGGATGATATTTCCACACCTTTGAGAGCTGAATCATATTGCATTTCCTTTTATAAATCTCCTACTCACTCCAGTAGTCAAATATGCTTGGGAAGTGCATATATTTTTTTTAAAAAGCAGTTTTTCTAAACAGTTGAACAGCAAGGCAAGAGGTTATTGATTTCCAGCTTGCCAGTAGAGCAGAGTGATGTGGTTGGAGACCACAATGAGCTTAGCACCAAAGGAAAAAGCAACAGAGAACTTGTATCTGCTGCACTGATTGCTGTTTTGATTTTGTTTCTTCCTTCAACAGGAGCCCTGCAACAGAAATACATCCAGGGATGTGCTATTTTGACCTCCCCTGATAAATAAAGAACATTATATTTGTATTTTTACTTGGATATTACAATAGATCATGTGCTGGTTTCCACCTGTCCATAATCTGCTCACAATTAAATCAAATTCATCTCAGACACACGAAAGTAAAGAATTATTTCTCTCCCACAAGTCCTTAAACATGGGTAACTCACTTTAGATTTCAGCACAATTAATGCCATGACTTCCTTGCTGTTGGGAATTCAGAATAATAAAATGGGCTGGATTAGAAGGACCTGAAATAAAATCTATTTCCAACCCCCCTAGCATGGGCTGGGAATGCCTCTCTGGAAGTTCCTGACTCTCTCCATTGATTAGAGAGGGGGTTTCATGAGAGGTATCACAGTGATGTGAACAACAACCTTTTGTTGTGAAAGCACAGTCCCATTGCAGATATTACCAAAAATTCTGTTTAATGTGGTCATCAGAGAGGGTTTCCCCCAGTGTTGCCATGGAAAATGTGGATTTATGCCACAACCAGTCCAAGAGTGGATGGAGGACTTCTGCATGACCTCCTGTGGGGCTCCAGCTGAGTCAGAGTTGCTCATCAAGCAGTTCCTGATGGCCAGAGAGCCACTTGCCTCATCCTTTTTTGGGTATAATCTGCACTTCCCACCCCACTCTCCCCAGAACTTCCTCTCAGGGCAGGCTGTGTGGTGCTTACACCACCCATGAGCTCAGCTGGCTTTTGGCGTGCAGGGAAGAGACAGAAATGCCAACCAAAGAGCTCCTCCATCACTGGGTAGGGATTCTGAGGGAAGAAAAGCAAGGGGAGTACAAGAAGTGCTCGCTCTGCTCACAAAGCTTGCACTTGCTGCCTTTTTCAGGCAGACAGGGCTGCAGCTAATCACAACTGTGCAGGAATCCCAATTTCTTCTGAAGAGACACACCTCCCTCTGGCAGTGAGAAAATTCCAGCAGGAGCAGATATTCCAGGTGCCTGAGCTCACGTGGCCCTGTCAGCTGCTCTGCAGAGGGCTGTGCTTCGTGTTCAGGGATAAAATGCAAACAATCATAACAAAAATAAAGGTAATTTTCAAATAGAAACACCTGTTTCCCACAGAACCACAAAAATCTCCAGGGCTGCTCTTCTCACTGGAGCTGCAACTCATTATCAGGGACAGCCTTGCAAAGAGTGTTTGGAAAGAGATCAGCAGATGCATGAGCAGGCTGCTAAGGTGTTTAAAAAACACACCCAGAAAGGTGCTGGTTATTTGAGATTGTTCATAAGGAGAAAAGTAACTTCACTCCTGAAGCCCCCAAGCTGCAATGAACTTGGCAAACGCAATCCTCTGCCTCCTGCAGGTGCACTCTGTGGGGAAAAACAGGAATCAGGGTGCAGGGAAGCCCAAACCAGTGCCTTAGACAGCAGAGAGGGAGTGCAGAGACAGGGGAAGAAAGGGGAGACAGCAAAAACTTCTCATATTCTGCTCCCAGCTCAGCCAGAAAGCAACTGGTGGCAGCACCTGTCTTGAACCACTGTTTGTTTGCTTAGCTTTTTAAAAGACAGATGTCACAGGTTTTTGTTAGGTTACAGTGAAAGATGTAACCAAAAGTTTGTGTTCTATTATCATCTGCTAAACCCAGCTGGGGCAGGGTTCTTTATCCCTTCCAGGACCCATCCTCCCTGCAGGGGATCTCTGCTGTCCATGGGCCATCCAGGCTCCCTGCAGGGCTGATCCAATTCCATCATCCATGGGAGATGCTCCACCCAGGGGAGGAGCCCAGCATTCCCACCTGGATAAACCCTGGCATTCAGAGCCCAGCACAGCCTGTGTGCACTGCATTCCCACCTGGATAAACCCTGGCATTCAGAGCCCAGCACAGCCTGTGTGCTCTGCATTCCCACCTGGATAAACCCTGGCATTCAGAGCTCAGCACAGCCTGTGTGCTCTGCATTCCCACCTGGATAAACCCTGGCATTCAGAGCCCAGCACAGCCTGTGTGCACTGCATTCCCACCTGGATAAACCCTGGCATTCAGAGCCCAGCACAGCCTGTGTGCACTGCATTCCCACCTGGATAAACCCTGACATTCAGAGCCCAGCACAGCCTGTGTGCTCTGCATTCCCACCTGGATAAACCCTGGCATTCAGAGCCCAGCACAGCCTGTGTGCTCTGCATTCCCACCTGGATAAACCCTGGCATTCAGAGCCCAGCACAGCCTGTGTGCTCTGCATTCCCAATGGATAAACCCTGGCATTCAGAGCCCAGCACAGCCTGTGTGCTCTGCATTCCCACCTGGATAAACCCTGGCATTCAGAGCCCAGCACAGCCTGTGTGCACTGCATTCCCACCTGGATAAACCCTGGCATTCAGAGCCCAGCACAGCCTGTGTGCTCTGCATTCCCACCTGGATAAACCCTGGCATTCAGAGCCCAGCACAGCCTGTGTGCTCTGCATTCCCACCTGGATAAACCCTGGCATTCAGAGCCCAGCACAGCCTGTGTGCTCTGCATTCCCACCTGGATAAACCCTGGCATTCAGAGCCCAGCACAGCCTGTGTGCTCTGCATTCCCACCTGGATAAACCCTGGCATTCAGAGCCCAGCACAGCCTGTGTGCTCTGCATTCCCAGAGGAAGGCTGGACCCATCTCACCCCACTGCACCTTCAGAGGAAACTGCCCCTGCTCCAGGATCATCTCTGCTCCCACAGAGCCACAGCTGCACTGCAGGAGGGCTGGGCTGGACCTGACCAACAGGGGGTCAGGCTGTGTTCAGACTCTGTCAGTGGTTTTTATTTTTACTACAACATTTTTAGTTTCATTTTCCTAGTAAAGAACTGTTATTCCTATTTCCATATCTTTGCCTGAGAGCCCCTTAATTTCAAAATTATAATAATTCAGAGGGAGGCAGTTTACATTTTCCATTTTCAGGGAGGCTCCTGCCTTCCTTGGCAGACACCTGTCTTTCCAAACCAAGACACAGGTACATCAGCAGAGCTCAGATTCCACCACAACCAAAGCAGTGGCATCTCAGTGGGATTTCCTTGGGCCAGTCATGGATTCTGGTGGGAAAATGACCCTTCCCAGTGCTGTTGTTGGGGGAACCATCACCCAGCTTGCCTCTCCCTGGCAGTTTACTCCCTCACTCAAAGTGGTGCACACAGGGAAGGTGACCCACCTTTGTCCCTTACAGAAACCGTGTCCATGCTGACACAGGATGCCCCCCCAGTGCAGAATCCCCTTGGAAAACCTTTTTTCCTCCTCAGCTTGCACTCCCAAAGCTCCTGAATCTAGCTCACAGGGGGATTTCCCACTGCCTTGCCCCCAGGATAATGGGTTTTCCCTGGCACATCCCTGGCCAGCTCTGCTGCCCCTTCCCCACCATCTCCTCCTCAGTGACCCTACAGAGCCTCCTCAGCACGCCTGTCCCCACTGGGACTCCTCCAAAGCCTGATTAAGGAAATCAGAAAGCACCACAGACCCTTTCCTGGGGTGCCCTGGCATCGATCTCCTTTCTCTGGAATGCAGCATCCACCTTGGATGCTGAAAACTGCTGAGGTTGGATGCTCTGTGGAGGCACTGACCTGCAAAAAATCAGATGCTCATCATGCAGGGGAAAACCCTAAAAATGCCACCTCCTAGGGCATCTGCCTGGATAGTTCATTAAATATTCAAGGATTTAGGGGTTTTTTTAATACTTTGAGGAATAACAATGCTCTGTAACCCTGTCCCAACCCCCCTGACAAATTTATTTTTGTCTTGACATCATATTATCATTTGGGGAATTGCTCACTTCCAGTAAGATTGTCCTTAAAGGGGAAAAATGTGCAGTGAGAGAGACCAGATCAGCACCCACTTGTAAAAGAACATCATCCCCACCACTTTATCAGCTTTTAAAAGCAACGTATGCCTGAGAGGAACAAAAAATAAGAGAGGTTTTGTGGTTTGAGAGCTAGGGACCCACAAGGATCATGGAGTCCAACCCCTGGCCCTGCACAGAACAGACCCAAATTCCCACTCTGTGCTTGAGAGCATTGTCCAAACTGTTCTTGCAGTCTGGCAGCCCTGGGGGTGTAACCATTTCCCTGTAGTGATATTATGGGAATGACATGAGTGGCATCTGATGCCAGTTTGTTCTCCAAACTGGTGAGTGTGGACTAAGAAGTCACACAAGACCCCTTCCACTTCACTCAGTGTGCTCTTCTGGTTGATGTTGTGTCTTGCACAATGAAAAACACAAATTTTTTTCCTATTTTTGTCCAGCTGTGGACAGAACAAACTTTCCAGGGAGATATCTGGGAGAGAGGAATCCCATAACCTCCTTTGCTTCATTCAAGGCCTCTGTCTCTTCCCTGCACAAATAATACACGCAGAAGTTTTTAATTGGTTAAAAGGAATTAAATGAAAAAAAAATAGAGGCAGGAAAAACCCAGCCCCAAAACCCAGGGTGAAATTTAAGCAAGTAGAAGACGTGCACGGCTTTGCTTTGAGCTGCTGGAACCTGGTTCCATTGGGTTCCACGGATTACTGCAGCACCCAAATTTTTCCAGAAATCTCAGACAAGTTTACCACAGCAATTAAGCTGTCTGCCATCTGCAAAAGATTTGCCCAAGAGTTTTCCTAATGTTCCCCCCACACACCCCCTGAAATACATTTAACTTAATTCTTTCAACATTTTGCCTATCATTCAAGTCCATGTACATTAAGCACTGCAGAGCTGGCTGGATTTTTGAGGGCAACTTTCCCTTCTAAGGATTAGTTGTGCGCTGGTGCACTGAAATTTTATATACAGAGTAACACTCTGAATATGAATTATTTCTCGTGGAACACTGCGCCTATTCTTGGGGAGCGGAGAAGTAAAAACTTTACTGGGAGTTCCAGCCAAGGAGCTGAGATTAACACCCTTTATTCTCCTCCCAAATGGTGAGTTATTTCGAGAACACTGGCCCAGGCTCCAGCTTGATGTCTCCATCACACTGTATAAAAGTGCCCTGCGAGTAAAAACGTGCACTCAGCCAGTGACAACGAAAGACGTGGACCTGAATTCTTCACTGGAGAAGGTTTCCAGTTTTCCCAGGAACATTCAGCGTGCCTCGCCGTCCAAGGAAAACAGTGGTTAGGAAAACTGAAGGGTATTCTTTAAGTTTCTCCTCCTTGCACATAAACTGGTTGTTCCCGACTGCCTAACGCTGGTGGGTGTTCTCACTTTTCACTATGGAAACTATATTTTTTTTATGGAGCTCTCTAAATACAGATTTGCTTGTGTGACAAATAATCAGCCAGTCTGCGGCACGTTATTTTCTCTCTCCCTCGGTGTTTGTGCTTGCATGGCAAATTCTGTTCTTCCATCGTGTACCCAAATAGTGAGTCCCTTAAAATAACCTCCAAAAAAAGTGATTTGTTTACAACTAAAAGGCAGGAGAGTTGGTGGCACGACCTCTCCCTTCTGGAGACTGATTTTGACAGAACTGGGAACAATTTTAGGGTGGTCAAACATTGGCAGGGACTGCCCAGGGAGGTTTGGAGTGCCCATCCCTGGAGGTGTCCAAGGAAGGGCTGGAGGTGGCACTGAGTGCTCTGGGCTGGGGACAAGGTGGGCCTGGGGCACAGTTGGGACTCCATGGGCTAGGAGGGCTCAGAACCTAAATGGTTCCGTGATTTTGTGAGTTTTATGCTGTTTCTATGACTTTGCAGAAGCACAAGATAAAGGTCAGGCCTTAGAAGAACTGAGAATTAGAACTGGGGTTTTCACAAAGCCCTATAAAATACTGCATAATGGAGAAGAGTAGCAATTGTGAAAAGAAATAACTCAGTCCCTCACCTGGGTTCAGTGTGGGGCCTTTGTAATCCTTGACTGACAAAATCTAACAGTAAAATATAAAACTTTGCCCTTGAAAGCACATGTTGAATTTTAGGATGATGAATCTGCATTTTAAAGTCATTCATCAGCCTCTAAAAATCATTTTGTGACTCTGTGATTTTATAGATAATATTTTATATTCATTAAACAAATTAACAGCTTGGTTTGCTCTTTCAGTCTCTTGTGGTGTGTTTTTCCTATTTCTGAGTGATGAAGCCCTTTGGACATGTTGTCCTTTCCCAAAATCCCAGAACGGTTTGGGTTGGAAGAAATCTTGAGATTCCAACCCCCTCCCATGGGCAGGGACATCTCCCACCATCCCAGGCTGCTCAGAGCCTGACCTTGGACACTTTCAGGGATAGAACATCCACAGTTTTTGTGGGAAAGTACCAAAAAGCTCAGAAATGTGATCACAGATGAGTAGTAATCTGCATGACCAGTCCCACCACACTCAGTGGGAACACTGGGATAGCAAAACGCTGTGCAGAGTTCTCAGATTGGGTTTTAGCCAGCAGCAGCACACACAAACTCTCCCAGCTGCCTGCCCCATGTCATCCTGTCCATCCTTATCCCATCAGTCCCAACCTGACTGCAAAGCGTGTCCCATCCTCCTCCAATCTCCACCATCCTCCACAGCTGCAAGGTGGAGCTGTTTGTTCTTCTTTCTATATAGAAAGTCAAATTTACAGCACTAAACGAGTGCTGTACCCACCCTACTTACACACCCTTTCAAAAATACCACTGCTATTCAAAGCAGTGGATGTTGGGCACCAAAAAATAATAACCAACAGTGTGGAACACATAATTTCCATGATATTTTTTTACAGCCCATGGGCCCAGTGCTGGTCACACCAAAAAGAACACACACAAAAATACAGCAAAGCCATCAGAGAGGCTGTGAGCTCCAGCAGCCCTGCAGAGGAGCAAGAGCTCCAATCCCCTGCCATGGCAGGGACACCTCCCACTGTCCCAGGCTGCTCCAGCCCCAGTGTCCAGCCTGACCTTGGGCACTGCCAGGGATGCAGGGGCAGCCACAGCTTCTTTGGGCATTTTTTGTTGGCATGGTACTCATGGGAAGGAAACACAGAATTTGTGTTTTAGTCCAGGGTGCAGAATAAGGAAGGGCTACACAAACACCAAGTGCTACCTGCCAGACCTTACACCACAGATTTTGCTTCAGGGATTGCTCCTCCAGCTCTCTGGAGACATCCATCATGTCCAGCATGGCAAGGTTCCAGCTCAGGGAAGTGTTCAGACTGTGCTTACATCGAACAGGAGCCAAGGGGGAAGGGGGAACCTTGGGAAACAAGGAATGGTGGGGTTACCACAGACACTGTGACCTTTAAAATCTGTGGGACACAAGCAGAGGAAAATGAACAAACTTGTCTAGAGGGTCTATGGGGAAAGGCAGTGCCTACAGCACAAACAGAGAATCATAGAATCAAGAATCATCCAGGTTGGAAAGGAGCTTCAAGCTCACCCAGTCCCATCATCACCAGCACCAGCATCCCCCCAAACCCTGTCCCCAAGGGCCACCTCCAGACTCCTCCTGAACACTCCCACAGACAGTGACTGCAAACCTCCCTGGGCAGCTCAGCCCAAGGCCTGACCACTCTTTCAGTGATTTTTTTTTTTTTTTAATATCCAATCTGAACCTTTTCTGGTGAAATTTGAGGCCATTTCCTTAGTCATTTCCCTTGGGACACAGCAGCAGAGCCCAACCCCCCTCACTGTCCCTCCTTTCAGGGAATTGTGCAAAGAAGTGAGGTCCCCCCTGAGCCCCCTTTTCTCCAGGCTGAGCCCCTTTCCCAGCTCCCTCAGTCATTCCTCATAACTCACATGTTACAGACCCTTTCCCAGCTCCATTTCCCTTCTCTGGACATGCTTTAGCAACCCTTCCCTTCCCTTCCCTTCCCTTCCCTTCCCTTCCCTTCCCTTCCCTTCCCTTCCCTTCCCTTCCCTTCCCTTCCCTTCCCTTCCCTTCCCAAACCTTCCCTTCCCTTCCCTTCCCTTCCCTTCCCTTCCCTTCCCTTCCCTTCCCTTCCCTTCCCTTCCCTTCCCTTCCCTTCCCTTCCCTTCCCTTCCCTTCCCTTCCCTTCCCTTCCCTTCCCTTCCCTTCCCTTCCCTTCCCTTCCCTTCCCTTCCCTTCCCTTCCCTTCCCTTCCCTTCCCTTCCCTTCCCTTCCCTTCCCTTCCCTTCCCTTCCCTTCCCTTCCCTTCCCTTCCCTCTGGACATTCTTCTGGCTTGAAATTATCCTGCCTAGGAATTCTCCTTCCAAAAAGTCTCTTCCAACCTAGTGATTCTGTGATTCTGTGAAATCCAACTGCTGTGCTGCCTCCCCCCCTCTCCCCTGCTCTGTCTGCACTCTGGGATTTTAATGGACTCCTGGTCTCTCTCTATATCCTGTGTATAATTTTCCCAATTCCTCAGACAGTTTTATTCTGCCACAGCCTCCAGTGGTCTCTGCTCACAGCCCCTGGCTGCCAGGCCAGTCGCTCCAAACTTCTCACCACACCTGGAAAAGCAGCAACAACCAGAAGTCCTGAACTCAGGCAGTATCTGGAGGTGCCAACACCCCATCCAAGCCCAGAAGGACAAAAGCTGGTGCTGAAAATCACCTTTTGCCACTTCAACTCGGAGTTCATTCTTCATGCCCACCACAAAATTCACTCACCAGGTGCAGGACTGGTCTGCCTGTGTGGTGTGAGGAAATTACAGCCAGGTCCATGGCACCTCTGAGTGCCCCACACCAGATCACTTGGGCAAACAAATTCTTCCTGATTTCACCAGCATTGAGGGGAATTGAAGCAGGAAGACAGCAACAATAATTTCAAATATTGGCTCTCTGTTTCTCTAAGAAGTGAATAATTTTGAAATTGACAGTTTGCAGCCAGCAAAAAAAAAAACCAAAATAATTCAATAAATCAGCCTAATATGCCTTGGCATAGCAGGTATGTGCTTAGGTATGTGTCTGTTCACAGGCTGGAGGTCTGCTAGTTGAATTCATATATTATTTTAAAGTGAGCTAAAATGCTGTCACTGAACAGCAGTTTATTTATTTTTTCTCCCCAAATGAAACCTCTGGCAAAAGCATATGAACAAAGTAGATCCTATCTATTTCACGTGTATTTTCTGCATGAAATCATCCCTGGAAGTGTCCAAGGCCAGGTTGGATGGGGCTTGGAGCAACATGGTCTAGTGGAAAGTGTCCCTGTGCGTGGCAGGGGGTTGGAACGAGATGATTTTTAAGGTTCATGCCAACCTAAACCATTCTGGGATTCTATGGAATTCATTTTGGGAACAATAGGAAAGCGCACACTCATGGTAACAGCAGTGTTGCTCAAAAAGCGTATTTTATAAAACGAAGAAAACATCGAGAGCAAATGTGTGGGATAAAAAATGTCATTTTGTACTAGAGACCAAAACAAAACACAGCTCCATTTTCAAATGCTGCCAGAAAGAAAAACTTTGAGTTGTGGATGTGAGTTATAAACCACGATTTCATCTCACAAAGATGCCCCAGCAGGGATCCGCAGCTGAACTGGGAGCACTGGGACTTTGCTCCGTGGTTTCCCTGTGGCAGGGCTCTGAGAGCCAGAAGGGTTTAAAGTGGAGCAGCAAAACCAGAGCACTGAAACTCAGCTTCAGAGCACTGAAATTCAACTCCAGAGCACTGCAACTCGTACAGCGTGGCAACACTGCCCTCCTGCTTCCGAGAGAGTCCTGCCCTCTGCTCTGTTCAACACACGGATGCTGAGAGGTGTCCCAGCAGCTTCTTCTACCGCAAAAGTGTCAGGGATTAGCTCTGTGTTTCCTTCAGTCTATTCAAATCAACTTGTGCAGGCAGTAAAGACACAGCTGGACAGGGAAAAGAGGATGATAAAAGCTCAAACCTTTAATTTTGTGGTTTTCTCAGGGGGAAAACATAGCTGGAAAAATCAGCTCAAAATCCACTGATTTCTGGGTTCAGCTTCAGGCTTTGTGAGCAAGCTTAGCACTTTATAAGTGAATTAACTATGAAAAGTAACTAAAATAAAATAAGAAATAATTATAATTAAGCACAGAAACACAGAATCATCAAGGCTGGAAGAGCCATTCAGGATCACCCAGTGCCACCCCAGCCCCACCAGCATCCCCCAAACCCTGTCCCCAAGGGCCACCTCCAGACTCCTCCTGAACACTCCCACAGACAGTGACTGCAAACCTCCCTGGGCAGCCCAGCCCAAGGCCTGACCACTCTTTCAGTGATTTTTTTTTTTTTAATATCCAATCTGAACCTTTTCTGGTGCAATTTGAGGCCATTTCCTCTCATGCTTTCACTCAAGACACAGCAGAAGAGATTGATGCCTCTCCTCCCGCACAAATAAAAATGATTTCTATCTGTTCTTTTCATGAGCTTAAACATAGTGGAAAATATTTCAAAAATAGGGGAAATGGTTTGTTGGATTAGACTAATCCTGTTCTTTCTGCATTCTGTTTTTGGGGGTGGCAGGGAGGGAAAGATGCAATATTCTTGTGCTGGCCAGATTAAAATCTAAATTAAAATTATGTAAATCTAAAAATAAATGAGAATTAAATGAAAATATTAATCCCTCTGACCTGTTCCTACCTGCTCCTACTGAAATACTTGTCCTGGGCCAACAAAGCTACTGAGAAAAGTGAGGAAGAGAAGAGAGGACAGCCCTTGCTCCCTGCACACTCCAGGTGCAGCCTGAGCACAGGATGACTCAGAGGGTTAATTTAAGCATTTGATGAAGAAATTAATTACTGATTTACCTGGTCTAATGGAATGTGTCCCTGCCATGGTTGGGGGTGGAATGAGATGATCTTTAAGGTCCCTTCCAACCCACACCATTGTGTGATTCTGTGATTTATGATGCTGTAAAGTAAGATGATGATGATGGAAGCCTTTGATTCTGTTCAACACTTTACTTGAGCCTCTGTGTTTTTCCCCTTGCAGAAAGAACAACAATCTGAGATGTGCAAATAAACCAGGAAAATTGGAGGGAAGGAAGGAACAGCTTGCAGGGCAATTGTGAAAAACAAATAACAGCAGTAATGAGGAAGGAACAGAAAAAATCTCCACAAAGAGAGGACATGGGTCAGGATTTAGAAAACATTGGAAAGACTCAAAAGGTACATGGAAAAAAAGCTTGAAAAGGCTTATTGAACCCAGGAGGTGAACAAGACTGAGTAACAAAATGAGAAAAAAAGAGGTTTACAAGGAAATAAATCCCTTTGTTTCCAAGATCCCACAAATCAGGCTCTGGGTACTGCTGCTGACAAACCCAAGTCCCAGGTGTTCATGTGTCCCAAACTTCCCTGGACTTCTGTCCTCCTTTGAAAGTTGTCACATACACATTCACACTTCAAAGATAAAAGTTTCCCTGGTTAAAACTGGCTGTGTGCTGATCCCTTAGGAAGGATATTTCCTCTTCCAAAGGAAGAAAAAGAATTAGAAAAAATTGATCTGCACATCTGCCCCATGCTGGCTGTCACCTTCCAGGCTTCCCATACCTGTTGGGTTTTCCTGACATGTGGCATCTCTTTGATGCCCAGGAGCTTGGCTTTGTTCTGCGCTCCAAGGTCACACAGAGGGCTTTTCTCAAAGCATCCTTCAAAGCCAGCTCCCTGACAATGACAAATCTCGGTTTACTGCCTGTCCTGAGGCCTCACAGTGTTCCCTAAGACATCCTAGTGGTGCTTTCAAATCCATCACTCTCCAAGGCAGATGTAAAGTAACCATGGAAAGCTGTACACAACCATCAAACCATATGAGCGGTTTTATAACTCCTGGCAACCCACTGAATGTTAAATATTGGATTAACCTTCAGCAGCTCTGCTGGTGCTTCCTGCACTTTGGCAGAGAGCTCTCCCCACCACGGAATGTTCGTGGAATGGGCTACAGCTCTCACTAAAGAATTTGAAAATGGAGGCCTTTGTTTGTTCTACTCTCAACGTGCAGCCAGAGGGAAATGGAGCAGCACAACAGGATCACAGCCTGGGAGATGAGGCTGCTGCTGCTTTTCAACCTCTGTGAAATTAGTTTGTAACTCTTGACTTGCATGGCTGGCCCAGGGAAAAACACATGCTCGAGTTGCTACCAACCCAAACCTACTCTCTCATGAGTTTTGTTTCCCTCTCCTCCCTTCACTCCTAAGTGAGAGCTGTGATCCCTTTGGGATCAGGACTGGTTTTCCTTGTGCAAGGTGATTTTGCCTTACATTTGCTCGACCTTTTCTCCCTTAGCATGAGTGTTTCTCCAAGCAGGAATAATTTCCTCTGAGAGGTGGCTTCGGGTCTCTCCGCTCCACAGATTCAAGCACAAGTCCCAACACTGCCTTGCACCTCCTGCCAGCTTTTCATCAAGGAATTTCCTCAACTCTGCATCCTTCCTTGCAGGGTGAGAAGCCTTGTGTAGGACCAAAGCCATCTCTGGGGAGAGGATCTGCAAAACCACAGGCACCAAAGGGACCCAGTTACAGCTCCACCTCTGTAGGGCACAGATAGAGGAGCTGCCACGAACGTGACAATCCTGCCCAGACACCTCAGGCACTGCAGTTGTCACCTGCCAACTGTTAGCCCAGATTGGGGCAAAATAAATAAACTCAGCTCAAAGGGGCTGCTCCACCCCTGGAGGTGCTCAAGGACAGGTTGGATGGAGCTCTGAGCAATCAGGGATACTGGAAGGTTCCTTGCTCATGGCAAGGAGTGGAATGAGATAATCTTTAAGGTCCTTTCCAACCCAAACCGTTGTGTGGTCCCGTGATTCTGTGAAAGGCATAGGGAGAAACCTGATCCCAGAGGATGCCAGGCAGCTCTGCTGGAGAAACTCCTGCATGCACATTCCTCCTGACTTGTGTTTTGCATTCAGGCACAAGCTGCAGCATCCTCAGAGGCAGGAGGACTGATGGGCTCCAGCACACAGCCCTGCAGAACATGCCAGCAGCCCCGTGACAGGGATAATCACCACGTCCCAAACACCATTTAAAGAAAGGCAACCTGTCAAGTTTGCTTATACTTTGAGGCTCAGCCCCGGAGGACTATGGCGAATTTCCAACACATCGAGCTAATTGTAGTTTACATTCGCTTCACTCTCCATTAGACCTGCTCCACTTTCCAGGGAAGCTAATTGGATCCACAGCGCTTGGGCAGCCGGAATTTTCTGCAGGAAACCCGAGCAGCTCTCCTCACTGAGCAGAGCTCTGGGTACCAGGCAGAGGGAAACATGCACACGGGCTGTGGCGTGTCACCCTCGGCATCGCCACACGCCCAAAACAGCCCCAGCTTCCTCCACCCTGCTGGAAATAAAACATATGGAGTTAGCACGGCCGCTGATTGGATTTTGATTGCTCTGAAACGCTGCCAAGTTTAAAGTGGGGAGTGCGGCCTGAAAGGAAATACAGTAGACACCAGACAATTTATTTGTTTCTGAGCAGGGACCTGGCTGCCGGGCGGCTCCGAAGGTGGCTAACGAGAGCAGCATGTTCCCATATGGAAACCAGATGGCGGGACCGGGCGGGATCCGGGAGCGCGGCACGAGCGGCGTTATCGTGGCAGAGGGGAGAGCAGAGCCCTGTGAAACCTGTGCCAACCACAACAGCAAACTGCTGATAAATGCCTGCCACGGAGAACATTCCAGAGGGGTCGGGATGGTGTGGGAGGTGGGAAGGGAAAACACCCCTGGAGACAGGAAAGGGATGGTCATCGTTGTCGTCAGTGCCATGGGTAGAGCTCTCCCAGCTCAGCATGGCAGCCGATCCTATGGATGTGAGAGACTATAAAACCCTGGAAGAGGAAAAACCAATCCCCCAGTGCCACAGTGTGGCAGCTGATCCTATGGATGTGAGGGACTATAAAACCCTGGAAGAGGGAAAACCAATCCCCCAGTGCCACAGTGTGGCACCTGATCCTATGGATGTGAGAGACTATAAAACCCTGGAAGAGGAAAAACCAATCCCCCAGTGCCACAGTGTGGCAGCTGATCCTATGGATGTGAGAGACTATAAAACCCTGGAAGAGGAAAAACCAATCCCCCAGTGCCACGCCCATCAGAGCTCTGCCCACCCAGGTGATTCAGCCCCATCCACAAGTGACACCACCAGGGGAGGCTGTGGCACATAATATACAGGAATGAAGTCAACAGAATTCCCTGAATTCCTGGATTTAGCACAAATTAATCCATCGTTTTGACAGAAGAACAAGGAGATATCAACCTTCTCCCCCCACATTTTGGATGTTTAAGACCAGAATGCTCTCACACCTTTATATTTCCAGTTTTTTTAAACAGCAGTGTTTTGATGATGGCATACAAAAAATAAGGACAAGTTTGTCTGGATTTTTTTTTAAATTAAAAAAATCCCACCAAACCAAACCAATTTTGAAAATTAACTCTTAGCCTGAATGCAAATTAATCTTCTCTGACAATTAAAAAAAAACCAAAAAAACCCACCCCAAAAACAACCCCCCTTAATAAACCCTTAAAGTTCAAATTGTCCTTTTTATTTTGCTGAGATTTTTTGTCATGTTTTCCCAGACCCAGAATAGCCATTTTTCTGAGGCTGCTTTGCTTCAGCCAGTGAAGGGGAAAATAAGAACTATCCACACGGTTTCAACTCCAAGGACAGAAAAAGAAGGAAATAATTGACCATGTCAAATCACGGTCCAGCCAGCAACCTGACAGTGACCACAGGCACATTCCCCACTGCTCATTAACTGCTGAAATGCTTCCAGGACAGGAGCATTTTGTGGAAAAACAGCATCCAGGGAGTCAGAGTCCATGACTAAACAAAGGTTATGCTGCTACAGTCTGTTTTCTCACCTCAGGAGCTAACAACTTTTCATTTCTTGATTTTATGATTTGACAGATACAGGGAACAGGGGGTTTTGAGCCATTGTCCACGGAAAAGGCATCAGCTTTTCCACATTAAGTGCTCAGGATTTACAGCTTTCCCATTTGCCGGTGACAGTGCAGGAAATGTTTCACTGGTTTGTTGCATTTCTACACATTCACTGCATGTCCTCAGTGAATCGTGAGAGCAAAGCTGTGATTTTGTGTTTATTAAATTTATGCTTGATTTATGCAAAAGGAGGGCCGTTCCAAAGCCCACAGAAATCAAGTGTTTACAGAGACTCTGAGGAAAACCCTCTTGGGACAGGAATGTATTTAACGACAGATTTGAGCAGCCCCAAACTGAGACTTGGGTCAGTCTCCCTGGAAGATTCCAGGGTGCTCTGACCCCATGTCCTTCCTGTGGTTACTCCTGGGTGCTCCTAGAAATACAAAGTTCCTAAAAATGCCATCCTAACTCATAGCTGACTCTTGGAGAATTTCATGCCCTGTCCTTTTGGGCCCATGATTGTCTGAACACAAGTGCCTGTGTGTGCCCTGCTTGGAGGGTTTGAGCACCAAATACAGAATATTTAGGGAAAACAGAGTAGAAGAGATAAGGGAGATGCACAGAGAAACCCAAACTAGCCACACACCCATCAGAGATGGAGTAACTCCTGAAGGCTGGCAGAGGCAGGCAGAAGCCAAGGGGCCCTGGGGTCATGGAATGGTTTGTGGAGTCATGGAATGGTTTCAGTTGGAAGCAACCTTAAAAATCATCCAGCTCTACTCATGGGCAGGGAGACCTTCCCCTATCCCAGGCTGCTCCAAGGCCTGTCCAACCTGGCCTTGGACACTTCTAGGGATCCACAGCTGCTCTGGGCACCCTGAGCCAGGGTCTGCCCCCCCTGCCAGGGAACAATTCCTTCTCAATATCCCATCTAACCCTACTCTCTTTCAGTTTGAAACCATTCCCCCTTGTCCTGTCACTCCAGGCTGTTGTAAAAAGTCCCTCTCCACCTTCCTTGTCATGCTCTTCAGGTACTGGAAGGCTAAAGTTGTTCCCCAAGCCTTTTCTTCTTCAGGAATCTTTAATGCCAAGCCCTAAGAAACAACCTTAATGTTGAGCTATGTAGCCAGGAAATCAAAATAGACACCTCAGTCATTGCTTGTGATGCTCTACCTGGCTAAATAAACCAGCCTTCAAATGAAAAATAACACTTATTTCACCAAAAGATCAGAAGCTGTCAGTGTCCAAAGGCCTCTTGATATGATCTCAGCAACCCAGTAAATCAGTATTTGCATGTCAAAAATCTCTGAGTGGTTATTTAAGTCTGTATATACACATACAACCATAATTTGGAACAAAAATAAAAAGCCATTGGCATGAGTTTTAGTTTATTTCAGGGTAAAGCAGTGGGTATCACTTATTTCAACATCATCCCATGCACCACAAAGCTACAGGATGATGCAGTCTTATTCTAATCATCACAGAAGTTTTGCACTGATTTATGATAAAAGAGGAAAATTTGCCCCATCCCTGTCTCCAGCTGCAGATATTTTTTTTCCCTGTGTAACACCCATGATCTGTTCTCCTGCAGAAACAGGTCACATCCTGGCTGACTCTATACCTGCAGCTGGAAAAGCCAACCAGGTGTGTTTGTGTGAGCTCCAGCAGCAGAGGAACTCAGACTTTTCACTCTCTAAGCCAATTTTTCAATGGCAACCCCTAAATACACCAGGCAGGAGGAGTTCCCTGAGTGATGCTCCTGTTTCATGCTCAAAAAATGTAGCAAAACTCTTCAGTCCATAGTCTCTAGAATATTCCAGTCTGTTCTTTAAGGAAACACAACTCTGGGCCAAGGCTGAGCACCTGCCTTTTCACGTCCCACTTCTGGTTTAGTTCACAGAAGCACAAAATATTCAGAGTTAGAAGGGACCCATTACAATCACCAAAGTCCAATTAATGTTAGAAGTCCAACCCAGTCAGACCTGGGTTGTCCAAAAGTTAGCACCAAATATTTTTTGAACAGAGACAAAGTTGAAGTCTCAACAACCAGTGGTCTCTTGAAAATTTGGTGGCTTTAGGAGGAAATTCTTCTCAGGGAGGGTGGGCAGGCCCTGGCACAGGGTGCCCAGAGCAGCTGTGGCTGCCCCTGGATCCCTGGCAGTGCCCAAGGCCAGGCTGGACACTGGGGCTGGAGCAGCCTGGGACAGTGGGAGGTGTCCCTGCCATGGCAGGGCTGGCACTGGATGGGATTTAAGGTCACTTCCAAACCAAACCATTCTGAGACTGTGATTCCATGACTTTGCCACAACTTTTCATCACAAGGAAAATCCAGCCCTCATGGGGTAAATAAAAACCTCAGATGGCAACTAAAAGCACCCCAAAACATACTCAGTTTTTAAAATTGATTCTAAAATCAACTCACAGCTACCTACACTTGGAAATACCTACACCAATGGAGACTGTATTTTTATATATATACAAACATATATATATATATGCACTTGCTTGCCAGCAATGTCTTAATCTTTAAAAGCTCTTTAAAAGCTAATTCACTTGGCTACCTAAAGAAATTTGTTGCCCAGTCACATCAGAGGAGGACTTTTGCCTTTTTCCAGCAGGTTTTGCATTTCTGGCTCTCAAGTTCTGACCAAAAGGGTAATTTTTCAATCATTAGAGAACAGGTTTGACATTTAGGATTTAGTGCCCTGTAATGACATCTTTAAAGCTGGAGAGTTACAGTGTACTGAAAAAAAAAAAAAAAAAAAAAAAAAAAAAAAAAAAAAAAAAAAAAAAAAGTTGGCCAGACAAGTAACAGCTAAGAAACTTACTGGAACAAAATGCATATAATAAAAGGCTTTTTATCTTTTAAACACTCAAATAATTTTGTCCAACTGTAGTAAAGACCAAAACTCTTTTTAATCCTCTCACTTGGAGCACACCTTTAAAACAAACCACAACAATGGACGGAGCTTCCTGCATCCACTTCCTCCTATGACCCACTCTAATTCTTTGAAATAAATGTGTTTCAGGTTATTTTTGTAAGGGCAATGTTTAGTGTCTGTCCCCCAGTGTGTAAATGTGCAGAATACACCAAAGATTTAACATCTGCTATGAATAATTTTACAGAGGATCTCAAGTTCTCCTAAGGTTATTAGGATATTGTACAGGTGGCCAAATTATTAAAGTATGGTTTAAATCCAACACTTAGGCATTTTCATAACGTGCATTGGATTTGAGGGTCTGGAAGCCACATGTCAACACCAGAAAACACCAGGCTGGCTCCCTGGAAGTCCCAAAAATCAAAGCCACTTCCCAAACATTACAGCCTGGCTCCACAGCATCGCAGCTGCGGCCACGGCACCCCCGGGGTGGAGGGGATGGAAAACCCAGGGCAAGCTGCTCTCCTCTCAGACAAGTGACCTTTTCCATCAGCATTACAGCATTGCTTTCTCTACCCCACACTGATTAAGTCGAGACTTCCTCCAAGTGAGCTGGATTTTAACATCTGACTCAGAGCACACACTGCGGGACAGAGTAAAGGCTGAGGCGCACAGAGCCAGCCAGCTGCTGCTGCTCCTGGGTCTTTGTTCAAAAAAGGGACAATTAAATGAGGGAAAACTATTTAAAAATTACATGAAAAAGCCCTGCTTGCTGATAACACTCAGTATTTGCTTCTGGTTTGAGCTGCTTTAGGAGGAATGAAGGGGAGACTCATGCCTGCCATGCTCAGTGGGGCAGAGCTCTGGGAATTTGGGTCCCAGCTGGGAGGAAGGACATGGACACGATTCACACCAGCACAGGCAGCATGAGAACCCACTTCTGCAGCCTAGGGTTCTGCTGGGCTGCTCTGGAGACCACAGAAAGTGGGGTTTAGTGCAGAAACACTTATTTAAGGGAAGCACTCGCTGTATTGCAGCAAGGGAGAAGTTCCTGTAGCAATTCCCTCTGTCCCATGGAGTAGAGGTGGACACCACAACCTCAAGAAGCACCTAAATGATCACCTGAGCTCCTCAGGTCTGAGGAGGCTCCAGGATGAGCAGAGGGCTGGAGCAGCTCTGCTGGCAGGAAAGGCTGGCACAGCTGGCATTGCTCAGCCTGGGCAGGAGAAGCTCTGGGCTGAGCTCAGGGTGGCCTTGCAGGGCCTGAAGGAGCCCCAGGAAAGCTGCAGAGAGACAATTGCCAAGGGCTGCAGGGACAGGAGCCAGGGAATGGCTCCCAGTGCCAGAGGGCAGGGCTGGATGGGCTCTTGGGAATCAGGAATTGTTCCCTGGCAGGGTGGGCAGGCCCTGGCACAGGGTGCCCAGAGCAGCTGTGGCTGCCCCTGCATCCCTGGCAGTGTCCAAGGCCAGGCTGGACACTGGGGCTGGAGCAGCCTGGGACAGCAGAAGGTGTGCAGGGGTGGAACAAGGTGATCTTTAAATCCCTTCCAACCCAAACTGGATTGGGCATTATCTTTGTAGAGCATTGCTCTCACACCTGTGGCCTGCACTGCAGTGATTCCAACAGGTTGCAAGGCAAAAGCAAAGGTGTAAAATTAACCTCAAATCCAGGGCTTTTAGGTCAGGCACATCACCTTGGAGTCAGACCCTTCAGGAATGGATAAACACCTCTGCGTAGCAAATAAATTCTGCAGCATGACAAAGCAGAGTGGAATTGAGAAGAACCCTTGGTTTGGAAGACATTCAGATCAGTGTTATCTAAAAAAAGTTTAAAAGTGGCTTAAAATGACTTTAAAAAGTGGAAAAAAAGCCCTCTTCCAGTCTCACAGTTTACTCTGGTTTCACAATTTGTATGTAGCAAATACCTCAGGAAACCAAGTCTTACACAATCTCATTTTAAACTTCTTCCCCCAAAGCTTTGAAGCCATCTGCCACATTTGACAAGTCTGAAATTGGTGAACTCCTACAAGCATTAAAGCCACTAGCTGTTAGGAAACAAGAAAGTCTCTCTGCAGGCTCTGATACTGGAGAGCACAGAAGGGAAAAAAAAAAACCTGCAACATTCTAATACGGAAAAAAATCTCCAGTCAGCACTCACATCTTATCAGAGACACAGTTCATCATTAGGTCAGCGGATCTCAGAGTACTTAAGGGGTGAATATGAGCTGCTTCCTACATCAAATTTTGGAAAAAGGCAGAATTTTAAATGAAAATCATTCTCTCATTTCACTGCCCTACAGTACTTCCCCACTACATCCTACCCAAACATTTCCTGCTATGGAGAGCTTTAAAGTAAGAATAGTGAACCCTTGAAGAATTCTGCCAAAATACCGAGTTTCAGTCTGATTTCACCTCCCAAGCTGCCATGGTTTTGTTTGCCACTTTTATTCAAGGTGTTTAAGAGCAATCTCGCACCTCAGCATAAAGGCAACTAGTAAAAAGTGAATTAAATGTAATATAGTAATTGTTTTGAACCATTGAAAACTGCCTGGATGATCACACCAATACCAGAAATACATTCACAATTCCTCTAAGGAATAATTTGCATAATTTACCATTAAAGATATTTCTTGCTATCTGCTTTATTTATTATGAACCAAACCAAACACGGAAAAGTAAAAAAACATGGTGCAGCCAACTTCCAAACAACAGAATTCTCAGATCACACATAAAACCAATTTCTGAATTATAAGGATGGACAGAAATGGGGAAAAAAACCCCAACAAAGCTTCAGAATTTGGTCCAAAATCCAGTTCCAAAATCCAGCACCACTTTAGGCAAGATCTGCTCATCTGTAATTACCTGAACTGGAATCTACATCAGTGACAGTTCTGTGAAGGAAAACACTGTTAAAAAATATCCACTGAGCATTCAGTGTAAGTCACACCCAGCCAAGAACAGAATTACCTGGGAGCAGATTCATACTTTAACACCATTTTCTTAAACAAAATGTTTAATTAAACAGAGTACAACTCAGAACTGCACCTCAATCCTAGTTAATACTTTAAATAAACTGCTGAACTTTTTACTAACTTCCAGAGAATTTTCTGAGACACTTTAAAAACTTTTACTTTCCTCTAACAATCATATGCTCTGCCTAAGAGATCTTTTATTATTCCTACCATTGCCCAAATGTTGGTGTTTTTTAAGTGAATTAAATCAGTTTGCTCTGGCAAATCCAGCTGAAGCAGCCTGTGATCCTGTCAGCCCCTTTGGCCAGGACAGCTTATTTTTAGCAAGTTTTAAAGGCATTTACCATACTTTAATTACTGCATTTTGTACCAATACATACATTAAAAAGAGCATGTGGAGCCATAAATAGGCATAGACAAAATTCTCTGTGGATGGAAAAGGACAGAGTGCACATTGTCTCTATCACAGACAACTCTTTGAAGACCATCAAATATTAGAAAAACCTTCAGGTCTCAAAGTAAAAAAGCAGAGTTCTTGTTAGATACAGACAGAATTCCTTATTTGCATTTCCTCTTTTACATATAAAAGGAATACTTTTAGGTAAGAAAATCCCTTTAGGAGGAGAAAAAGGAGATGCTTTTCCATATCCAAGGTATCTTCCCTAAAATAACTCCAGAAGAAAGTCTCCCAAGCCGTGCAGAAGGGTGTTTGCAGTGATGAAGTTAAAAGCAACAAAAAATGAGTGGAAAAGTAAACATCCACTGGAACTTATTCTACTTTTATGGAAAAAAAATCCCAAAAGTCCTCTAGAGAAGAAACTGGGGTTTACAAAAGTGCAGCATCAATGTTCTGGTCAGATGTAGATATTATTGTGAGTTTCACTGGTTGTCAGGAACTTCTTCAAAATTTTTGTGCTTTCAGAGGCATCCTGGGGAAAGGAAGAGAGGATCAGCATCACCCACAGTGCTGGGAACAAAGTAAGAGCCCCATTTTCATTACTCTGAACATCACTTTCAATAAAATATTAACTGTGAACAAACCACAGGTCTTCTGAATGAAGTTATCCACAGGAATCTGCAGTTCAGCAATAAAATGGGATTTATTATTTTGCATTCCTCCTTGCTTGGACATGAGGGGAAGAATCTTTGTTTTGTCATTGTTCTCGTTCAGAGTTTAAATATTTACGTCTTACTCAGCAGAACAGAATGAGCTGTACTGAAAACTGGTTTTAGAAATGAAATAAACACCTCAGTACATACAGATCTCTTTGGCATTTAAATCTGGGTTCAAAGTGTTTTCAACCAACTCAAATTCAATTAAAAACATTTCAGGAAGAGTAAAACATTCATTTTAGGAGCTGCACTGGGAATTCACGGGAGCAATGGGATTTACTGTGAGGGCGATGAGGCCCTGGCACAGAGAAATTGAGGCTGCCCCATCCCTGGAAGTGTTCAAGGCTACGCTGGATTTCACAGCTGCTGGATTAGTATAAAAATGTCTTCAGAAATTTGGTCTTTCAGGTCCAAAAAGAAGTTACAGGTCAAAATGGGTATTTTAAGAAGCTTTCCTGTATGCCAGAAGAGAAGCAGATACAGAGGTAGAACAGAACCGTGAATAGAAAATGTAAAAATAAAAAAAACACACAACAAAAAGCTTAAAAGTTTTAAATGGGGCAACTCCAAAGGAAACTGCAGCTTACACAATCACAAAAAAATCCCTCCCTGATATATTCCTACCATTAGAAGAGCCTGAAAATTCAAAATGAAGTTTTGGAGGAAGCTGTAGATTCGTAACTTCTAAGCCACACAGATACTACAGCAGGCACAAAGCACTGTCATTAAAATCTGTCTTTTTCTGCCTCTTCAGATGAAATCCTCACAGGGGAACAAAAACAGCAGAATGGAGGAGATGAAGACAGACAAAACCAGGCCACAGCTGCCACTAATTTTAGACATGGAGTTTTACCTTGGCTAAACTCTTCAGGACTTTAGAAGAAAGCAGAGGCTTGAAGGCTTCAATGGTGACCGTGTCCAGCTTGATGACATCGGTGTAACACTGATAGAGCACTGCAGGGATCTGCCACACCTGGCAGTAACTCAGAACTGAACACAGGGCAAAAGAAAATCTGTGTTAAATTCAGCAGAAATGCAATCTCAGTTCTGTGGATAAAAATCAGAATTTTAAACCCACGGAAGTTTCATTACCAGCTCAGGATGCTGACTGCAGGAGCAGCCTTTCCTCAACCCCCAGCAACACAAGGAAATAAACCACCAAAAATTAGTTAAATGCAGGTGTTTCTTCCTGGTACATACCTTAACTGGAAACTGTAGTATTGGTAAATAAAAAAATAGCAACATCTGCAAAAAAACCCAAACAAAAAAACCCAAACAACAAAAAAACCCGCAAACATAAAAAGTGTGAACAAGAGAAAATCATCCCCTTTTAGCTCCTGCCAGACAAGCTTTTCCTCATGCTGCTACCATTAGGGATTTTAAACTGAAAAGCTCGAGTTTTCTATTAAATTACATAATAAAACTGAACCTCACTTCTCCATGAGGTTGACCAGCAGCTCTGTGCAAGCTTCCTTACCTGTAATATACAGAAAGGACTTTATGAGCTTTTACTGGGGATGCTCAAATGAAAATAATCCTTCAAAAAACTTAATTAATTACTAAGAAAAATTCCCCAAAAATCCACTGTACAATATGGTTTGTAAGGCTATACTGAAGCATTTTCCAGTACTTCTGTCCCATACATAATGGGTAAAATGATTTGTGGTTGGTTTGGAAAATGGTCCCTATTTTCCAGGGCAATGTGTAAGATGGGAATCTGTCAGTAATTAAATTTTAAAAAGCTGACTTGTCAGAAAGTTCCCACAGTTAAGCATAAATTCTAATTGCAGTGGAATGCTTCTCAGGGGGAATTTTGTGTTTCCAGCAGCAGCCCTGTAATTAATTGGAATTGCAAAGTACCAGCAGCAGGAAGATCTCTCACAATGTTGGGCTGCTCCAGCAGCGGGCAGCAGACTTCCTCCTGGAATTCTTTGGTCTTCAAGGCTTTCAGGAATGGAGATACAAGTGTCAGAGTGGATTCCTGAGTTTTATAATCAGCTACAGGACACGTGGAAAGGATGGTTACTTGCAAGCCTTTCTTCTGCATGGAGCCAAAAACCTGAAATTAAAAAAAAAAAAAATCAGTAAAATTTCTCTTCTCACAATAAAAGAAGAGAAACCTCAAAGATTTCAATTTCAGAGTGAAGGGCACTTGAACTCAGGTTTGCAGGACTAAAATCACTTTGAATCACAGCCTGGAGGTAGAAATTTCCCAGGCATTCTGCTGGGATGGAGGTAAAAAACCCCAAAATAACAGCTGACATATTTAGCAAGTCTAGTGATCTTCTGGAGAGGTTTTAGGTTTTCAGCACTTTCTATTCCATATATTAAGAACCACTGCTTTAATTAATGGTGATTGTAGAAAGAAAAAGGATCCCAAAGAAAAACAAGCAGTTCATTGAGCTGCATAACATTTGAAATGAAAATTGTGCTCCCCAGATGTCCTACAATATTGTAAGAGTCTTCATTTTAAATGCACAGATTTTGTTTCATTCTAATCGAGTTGAATTGAGAAAGAGAACTCTACATTTTCTTTCTCAAATTCAAAGAACTGAGTTTTGAAGAACCTTCTGGCCATCATAAAATACCAACAGGAGAAAAGAAAATAGAAAATTTGGAAGCAGTGGCAGAAAAGTGCCAACAGTTTCTGTCTGTGTGCCAATTCCAGGAGGGGAGCTGCCTGTGCCCCCCTGTCACTGCGTCACCACTGTGACAGAAATCTGACAGAAATATTCAGAAGCCCACAATTTTTCCACTTGCTTTGTTGGGAACACCAGGTGGAATTCATGGCTGCAAAACTCCAGCCTGTGTGTTCTCGTCTGTCAGTGATCCCTTACAGAGAAAACACACCCAGATGTGAAGGTCTGACTTGTGGAGATGGGAGATGCTCAGTAAATCAGGATTTACACACAGAAAAAGGTCTGCAATTCACATTAAAAGCAAAAAGATTGCTAGCATGTTGTTTCTGCTGCACATTTAAAAATACCAATAACCACAAAGCCTAAAAATACTCAGGAACGTTGACTTGGTACAACCACACTCCCCCTGTTTAGGAACACCCACAATGGAAATCACACATATCCAAACAACTGGGGTGGACAACAACCCCCCAGTCATCTTTCCTCTGCAATCCCACTTTAAATGAAGAGCAGGAATGTGTGGAATACAGCAAAATGTTCGAGATCTCAAGGTTTTTAAACTTCCAAATGGGCCATGACCCCCCTGCAAAGCCACACTTATCTCTAAGCACAGCTTTAGAACCCCTGCTCATCCCTCAGCTCAGCAGAGATTTAAAGGCAGGCAGGGAGACACACAGCAAGACAAAATAAGCCACACTTCCTCCAGGCAAAGCAGTGACCCAAATCCATCAGGAAAATCAAGAGGAGGAACATTCCCCCCCGTCTTTATCTCGTTAAAATCAAAATGATGATATTTGGAGGGACTTCACTGAGGCAGCAGTGCTCCTGCACCTGGCTGATGCTGGGAATGGCAAATCTGGGAACAAATGGGACAAATGCTGCTTGGGAGGCACCTTCCCCTCCAGCTCCCTCTTGGGAAAGGCACAGAACACACCCAGCAGCTGACACCATCCACCAGGAGCTCCTCAACTGGTTTGTCTGCTGATCCTTTGGCAGCTGTCCAAACTGCTGTTGTGGGTTTTTTAAGGAAAACTTCTCCCAGGGGTGAAATGCAGCTGATATAAATCATGGGAAATGAAAAGCAAGCAGGAAAAAGGTTTGGGAAGTGCTTAAGGGCCAACAAAACTGAAACTGTCCAAAAGGAGTGACTGCACTCAGCTGGGAGGTTACAGCAGAAACAGCTGGCAGCATCTAGAAAGGGATTTCACAGAACCTGCAGAGAGTAAAAATTATCTATTTTTGAATATTTAATAAAAGAAAGCCAGAGGGAAAACTTATTTAACACTGTCATGTTTAAAGTATCAGAGAGGAAGATGGAATCCCACCCTCAGGATTTTATTACTCCATTTATTTTCTTGCCAGTTTTACCTTCTCAAGCCACTGGAACTGTTGGTCCTCAGCCACGTAGCAACTACACTGGCACAATAAAACCTAGAAAAAAAAGTAAAAACTTGTGTAAGCAAGTGGTTTAAAAGGCACAACAGCAGCTCATAATCACCTGTACGGATGATGTGGCTGCAGACAATAACTTGGTTATTTTGGGTTTCTTTAACTCTGTTTCAGAGAGGATTTTTTGCTCACAAATGCAGTGAAACTATGAGGCTGTGACATCTTTGTGCTGAGCTCCACACAGAACTTCAGAGTTTCAGTGGGAATTAACCCTCCAGATAATTTATGAGTTTAATCTGTGATCCTGAAGTGCCTTGTTTGGGGGTGGATGAAGGCTCTCTTTTTCAGAAAGCCAAAACACAGAGGAATTGATGCTCGAGTCACTTACTGTGGGATCTGATATCAATCTGTAGAACAAACAGAAAGAGTCTGTGGGGAGGACGTTTGTGGTGCTGGATGTTCTGCACCACTCATTCCACAGCTTCACAACTCCAACCACTTCCCAGCACACAGAATCCAGGATAAAAGATGACAGGAAAGCTAAAAAGGCCATAAAAATACTGTTAATTTATAAAAAATAAAACTTCCGTTTTACAAATAAATAGATAGACTAAATTAGATTATTGCAATCTGAAGGAAGAATAACTAATTTTTATCAATTTAGATCTACTGACCAAATCTAAGAATATCAGCAATGTGAGTAGCCCCACTGTACCCAAACTTAAAAAGATGAAGAAATGTTCAATATATACATATCCCTATCATAAAAATCATTTTTTCTTAGGAATTATAGCATTAATATCAACTTCAATTTCTTTAATATTAATTAAGGATGTGAAATATTAAGTCTCTAATACTTGCAGATATAGCAGATTAAAAACAAAAATCACTGAAGCAGCAAGGCAGAACTATTACACTGATTCTAGAAAACAGAGGCAAGAGTGTGGCAAAAATGTTCATAAACCAGATTCCTGTCAAAAGCTACAGAAGACAGATCCAAAATATCTATTACCATTTTTCAAGGAAAAACCTAACAAAACCCAAACAAATTTCCAAAGTTAACTTTGATAAAATCTGAATGTCACTTAAATGCAAGCAAGACAACTTGGTACTGTTAGAACAAAACTTTTGCAAATTAATAAACAATCCCAGAGAGCTTGCCAAACAAAAGCCAGGTAAAAGAAAAGGGGATTGTCCCAACTAAAATCCCAAACTAAAACATACTTCACTTCTCCTGTTCACCTGAAAATACATGGGTTTTTAGCAGGAGCAAACAACTGTAATAACTGTGTTTTACACGTAGAGAGGAACTTCAGCTTTCTCTGGACAGCTCAGCTGCCTCCAGGTTTAACCTCTGCTCCTAAACGAGGAGCTGCACATTCAGTAAATAGAGGGGTTTAAAGAGCTGGAGAGGGACTTTTCACAGTGTAATGGGGTGACAAGGGGGAATGACCTCAACTCAAGGAGGGAAGGGTTAGATGGGATATTGGGAAGGAATTGTTCCCTGCGAGGGTGGGGAAGAGCTGGAATGGAATTCCCAGAGAAGCTGTGGCTGCCCCTGGATCCCTGCAAGTGTCCAAGGCCAGGTGGGACACTGGGACTTAGAGCAGGGAATATCCTGGCACATTTACACCTCCCTCCCAGTTTCTGCCTCCTCAAATTTACCCCCCAAACCCCCAGCAGCATCTGGTTCTGCACGCACCCGCAGCGTTCCTTCCAATGGCCACGATGAACCTGGAGCACACCAAGGGCTCCTCGGCACAGCCGCCCGCCTGCCAGGTCCACAGCACATCGATCTCCCTGGGAAAAGAACCACACAACACCCTGAGCTGGCAGGGATCCACAGGGACCATCCAAACCCAGCCCCTGGCCCTGCCCAGACCCGCAACAATCCCACCCTGGGCATCCCAAAGGCTCCTGGAGCTGTGGCAGCCTCGGGGCCGTGCCCATTCCCTGGGGAGCCTGGGCAGTGCCAGCACCCTCTGGGGGAAGAGCCTTGCCCTGATCTCCAGCCTGAGCCTCCCGCGCCGCCTGTACCTTTTCTTCTCGATCTCCCGGCGGATCTCCCGGTCCTCGGGCGTCTCCTCCCGCGCCTCCTCCTCCTCGTCCAGGCCGGCCCGGGACGGCGCCACCACCACCTCCCCGAAGAAGGTCGCCATGGCCGCCACCGCGCCTGCGCGGGCCCGCCCTCAGCGCCGGAACCGGGCCCGGGAGGCTCCGGGGCACCGCGGGGGGAGAGGCGGCGACATCGCCGTGTGCCACCGCCTTCTTCCGAGGATTAACCATCCTCTCAGTGAAGAAAATCCAGATATCCCATTTAAACCTCCCCTGCCTGAATCGATGGCGTTTTGTTCTGTCCTTGTTCCTGGAGCACAGCCCGACCCCCCCGGCTGTCCCCTCCTGTCAGGGACTCGTGCAGAGCCACAAGGTCCCCCCTGAGCCTCCTTTTCTCCAGCCTCAGCCCCTTCCCAGCTCCCTCAGGAATTCTCCATTCCCTTCCCAGCTCCCTCAGGAATTCTCCATTTCCTTCCCAGCTCCCTCAGGAATTCTCCAGCCCCTTCCCAGCTCCCTGCCCTGCCCTGGACACGCTCCAGCCCCTCCAGGGCTCTCCTGCAGGAGCCACAGCTGGGCACAGCCCTGGAGCACAGAGGGACAATCCCTGCCCTGCTCCTGCTGGACACACAATTCCTCACCCAGCCCAGGGGCCAGTGGCCTCCTGCCCCCCTGGGCACCCCTGGGCTCGTGTCCAGCCCTGTCCCCAGCACCCCCAGGGCTTTTCCAGCTTTGCAGCCCCTCTGCCCAGCCTGGAGCCCCACGGGGTTGTTTGAGCCCAGGGCAGGGCCCGTCCCTTCGCCTGGTTGAACCAAATAAGAGCACAGTGACATTCCAGGTGTATGTACAGCTTTACTTTGGTCCACTAACACATGTACATCATCAAAGCCTTCAACAGGAAAGAATTTGATTCCTTTATGGTTCTGTCCTGCACTTTAATGTTTCCCTCTGTTCATGCTGCCTGATCACCTTCACAGATCCAGGTCCTGCTTTAAAACAAACCAAAACACCCCCCGAAAGTCACATTATTAAATAAAAATCCTACTTTTAAAGGTCTACTACTTTACTTCCCTGAGTACAGCTAGACCAAACCAAAACTGGTCACACTTAAAGGAAGGTGAGAGGACTCCCAGTTCTGTAAGAGTCAACATGCTCCTTTAATAAATTAAAAATAAATAAACTCTTAAAGGGTGAAAGACTCAAAATACCTTTCCGGTTTAGTAACTCCTCTTCCTACTGTCTATGAGTATAAAATTAAGAAATACAGACCAGCACACGCTTTGCTCAGAAAATAAAAGTATTAGGATTCCTAAGGCAGTGATTCCCTCTGGGATCTACAGCTCCAGAGGCCAGACCCTTCTCCAGCTTTCAGGGATCACCATGAACCTGTGCGTGCAGTGACAGAATACAGCACCTGAAAGAAAATCTGCTTTGTAAATCTAAGCCTAGATTAGAAATATAAACCTACCAGCCAAATTTTAGCTGTTCAAATTGAAAATTAATAAAAAATCTGATGTTCACTTCAGTTACTCCCAAATTGGATGTTGTACTCCAGAGAACACTGAGAATAAGCAGCTGCTAAACAACAAAGTTTATGGAAAATACAAAAAAAAATAAAATAGTGGACTTACTACCTTGTAACAAAGTTTGCTCCTCAAAAAAACCCCACAAACCCACCTTCAAGTTTCATCACTAAACACAACTGTGTTTGTATTTCAGAAACCAAATAAAGAACCCAGATAAACATTTATCTTGAATTTACAAAATTCTGCTGAATCCTCTCAAACACTATGCTCAAAATAAAACTTCCTGGGGCAAGAACAATTTAAATTATTTTTGGACTTCATATGGAAGTTTTAAGGAAGAAAAAAAGGAGTATTTCTCTATGCTGAGATAATAGGCAGGATAGCAGAAGTGATGGTAAATGCAGACAATGTCAGTGAGGGTGTTGCAGAAGTGGCTCTCACTGATGCCAGCTCCCTTTTCCATGATATTATTTCCATTTGTAAAAGGAGTTCTGTTGTTATTCACCAGCACTGTGCAGCTGCACTCAATTTCTTTACCCCCAAACCCTTCCAGATCCCACTACCAGTCCAACCTGCTGGAAAACCAATTCTCAAACTTGTTCTTTCAGTTCAAATAAGCCAGTTTAGGATAAATCTGATATTCTGCCACATCTTCTGCTGAATGATGAAATCGGGAATCACCAAGTTTTCCAAAGTGTTAGAAAGGGAAGCTGCAGAGCAGAGGAGGAACCCTGGAGTGGGGAAGGAGCAGAGATTCCCTGGTGTTGGGCTGGGGGCAGCCATTGTAGGGCTCCCACCAGCACAATTCCAGTAAAAACTAAGAATTCAGAATTGCTGTGTTTTTGTCGTCGATATGTGTTCAACCAGGGATTTCCACATATTTTCCTGGAGAAATTTTCTTTCTTGTCAACAACAGCCACCTCAAACATTGTGAAAACAGGAGATGTACTGCAATGCTCAGAAATTGGTAACGTTTAATCAAGGGGAAATCCAACATTCAAACACTTTAAATATGGAGGAACAACGGAAATGTACCAAAAAAAAGTCTGGAATGTCGGAATCCTGCACCTCAAGCTTTCCACGCATAAAGAAAACAGAACAAGTGTTTTGTTTGTTTTTCTATTTTATAAAGAAAACACACAAAAACCCTTTAGGCCCAAGAGTTCCCCTGCATTTCATAATCTTAAAGTTTACAGTATAGAAGTCACATTAATGATGTACTACCTGTCAGCAGAACCCTCTGGTCACCAAAGCCTCTGGAACTGGCAAATGAACTTCTTTGCTGGTAACTGCTTGTCAGCAATACAAGTACAGAACTTTTAACACCTGCACTGAATCAGGCTGTGAAGTTATGAAAAGCCTTTTCATTCCTCTTTCTCCACCAGGTTTTTAGAGTGTGTACTATTATTTAGAAGCCTGTTACTATTGTGGATGATTTCATACAGCGTTAGAGATGTTTGGAACCTGTTCTTGAATGTTGCATGACCTAGGTAGTATTTCATTGCAGCACCCATAACAATAATACTCAACATACTGCTATTAACCTGTTTGCAGTGTTTTAACATTTTTTTAACTCTTGTTTATATGTAATAAAATACCAGTAAAGACAAAAAATTGCCCCTATAATGAGGCACATTTTGGCATCTGTGCTAAATGCTGCTACATGGGCAGGCAAGTGCAAGTCAAAATATGAAAAAAGGAGCAAGTCATCATCTAATCACATTCATAACTTTTTCATAGAAAAATATAAATATATTCCCTGAAATGTAGGACAAAGAAGAGCCAGCACCCATCAGGAGTTCTAGTGCTATTACCATTAAAAAAAAAAAAGAAAAAAAAAAGAAAAAAAAGGAAAAGAAGGGACGGGCTGGCTTTCCTTTTGTTAAGGTTACGTTTCGCACGCGGCGTCCTCGAGGGCTCTGTCGTCGTCGTCGTCGCCGTCGTGGTAGCGCACGGTGCGCCGGCCGCCGTTGCGCGTGCGGATCTTGGAGCGGCGCCGCGCGCGCCGGCACTCGCCGTACTCCACCTCCTCCCAGTCCTGCTCCTGGCTGCCTTTCCGCCGTTTCCTGCGCTGCGGCCTCCTGGAAGGCTTCAGCGAGTCGTAGCTGAGGGTTTCTCTCCTGCTGGGTTTTGATCTCCTCTTGCGCTTCCTGCTGTCCGTGGCGTCGCTGCAGATGGTGCTGTCAGTTCCCGACTCCGAGGTGAGGTTGGCTTTGGAGCTTCCTGCAGTCCCGGCTGCTTCCCCGTCCTCGGACACAGAGCTTTTCTCCTTTTTCTTCCTCCCCATTTCGGATTCTGTTGTTTCTCTCAAGTCCTCCACCGGTTTTAATCTCTTGAAAGAAGCTCTGGGTTTTTTATTTGCTGCTACTCGGGTATTTTTAGTTTCAAGTTTAGTTAATTCAAAATCTACCTCCTCTTCGGAGTTACTCGTACAATGGTTGTGGGCTGAAGCTGCCTGCCTCGAAATTGCCCAGCTTCCCCCATTTTCTACCCTGTGGTTTGTGGAATTCTCCTCCGAAGAGTTGTAGTCAAAATTATTTGGAGTTGCAGCACAGAGGGGTTTCTGTGGCTGCACGTGGTTATCACTCTGCTTCTGAGTCTCTGTCTCCGAGTCAGTCCTTTCATTCTCAGACTCAATAATGTATTTCCTTTTAGAAACAGAAGGCTCTGGGCAGGAAGGTTTTTTCCTGCCACAAACCTGCTCGCTCTCATTTTCAGACCTGGAACAAGCCTCCACCTGCGAGCTGTTGAACAGCTTCTTCCTGCAGGCCGAGGACGCGCTGCCCTGGAGCTGCCTGCGGTTCTTCCTGACGGGGTAAACGCTTTCTGAGCTGGACAATTCCTCCTTTGCGTGGCTCAGGATTTTGATTTTGTTGGCTGCCAGCGTGGCACACCTGCGGGGGTTCTTCTTCTCCCCCACGCCGGACACCTTGATGTGCTTCTTGTAGTTGATGATGCACGTCCTGCTCCGCAGCACTTTGGCACTTTGGCCGGCCTCCTCTGATGCTGGCTCTACAAAAAAAAGAGTTACAAGTTCTTTTTAATATCTCACACTGCTGAAATTATTAGTTTATTATGCCCAAACACTGCCAGCTTTAATGAAATACAATATGAATATGAAATGATATTGAATGAATGAGATTTTCTCTGTTAACAAATTATTGTCTCTATTAAAAAATAAAGAAAATAACTTTACAATGAATATGAACAATATGAAATACACAAATACTGAATTTTCTTTTGATTTCAACTGTTACGTGCAATTTATCTCAATTCTTTACTAAAAATACCATTAGTATCCCATTAACTCTTGAGACTGTCACTTTCCATGGTCTCAAAACAGCTTTCTTTAGCATCACCCTGTTAATTAGCTCAGAAATTACCAATTCCCTCACTTAGCCAACAAATGCTGTCATATTATTAATACTTGTAGCATTAAAAGTCAAACTTTTCCTACTAGAATAAAACTTGCAATGATAATTACACATTTTAGACCTTTTTATCTTAAAGAAGAAACTCTAATATTTCATGTGGATGCAAGTTCCACAATTTTAGACAGTTTCAGATGGAGAACATTGAAACTCCTTAGTGATCCTTAGTGACTTTAACACTCAGATTGCTGCTAACAGTGAATCTTCCATTCAGTGTTTTTGTAATTAATATAGAACTTGCTTATGTTATAAACCAAATATTCAATGTGTAAATCATATACTATGAAGATCAGTGTTTCCCTTCTAAATAAAACAATTCATATATATGAATAAAAAAATTGAAAGTTCTTGAAGTAAAATTTAAAAAATAAACAAAGAGGGAAAAATTACGAGGCGTAAATTCCAATGTCCAGCTTGAGTACCAATATTAACAATCTTTTCATATACCAAATCTGGTCTTATGTAAATGTTGATCCCTTTATGCGCTACTCCAGTATATTCCTATTTTTACATTTTCAAAGGATAATTGATTTCCTTTCTTTGTTAAGAGTTTCCAGAAATGATACATGAATATTACTACTTGTAGTAATTGTACTGTGTCATTTGATGGCCAAAGCACAACTCATTTCTGCTGCACATCTGCAAAATGCTGTACAGAAGGTGAATTAATCCACAGACTAAAAAGAAGAGTTAGATCTTATATTATACACTGTCCTCCAATATTATTAAGTAGCTGGAACACAAGGGTAAAGAATAAAGAAGTCCAGTCTTTCTGCAACACTGCCAGAATATTAAAATTATACTTCGTATACAAGATCGTAGATTTGGAACAAATCTACAATAAAATGTATTGAAATTTCCCACTGAATATCCAGAATTTAAAGCTGCAAAGGTGCAGCCAGGTGGTACAAGCAGAAAGAGGGAGCATTAACCAAGCACCTCCAGAAACTGGAAGAGCTTTTAAAAGACACAAAGATGTCAAGGTCTGGTTCATCAGGGTGTCCTGGAGTTCAGGCCCAACTCCAAACCTGGAATACTGGGCAGGAAAATCCAACCTTAGCTCCAGGCAGCTCAGCTGCAGGGGGCACTACAGCCCACAAAGTGCTGCCACAATTTATCTCAAAACTTGGCTTTCAGTCTTTTCTGAGATATAAAATCCCATGCTGAACAGTACATATCTATAATATATATTATCTATAACATAATATACATTACAGAACTACATACAGAATGTTTTGCATATCAAATAGATGTTATTTTTATTAAATGTATTTCAAAAATAACTGAAGCAAAGCTTCCACATGAATTGTTTAGCTGGCTAATTGAGCCGTGTGTATATACACATCTAGAGTTACAGTTATATATATACACAAAAAATACGTATTTATTTGAAAAGGAGAAACTCTACCAGGATGCCCCTATATATGTATTAAGTATAAGATCTTGGGACAAAACAAGTAAATTTTCCTCATGGAAAACTGTCAAGCCAGAGTCATCTTAACAGACAATAATTTTCTTAAGATTCTTGAAACTCATTGACAGGTTTGGAGGGATTACACCAAACACCAACCTCTGAATAGTCTTTCAAATTCCAAATTAGGACCAATTCCCTGCCTATATAAGGCACAATGCACTTGACCTGGTTTAATAAACATCAGCATCATCCTCATAAGCGTAAAAAAACCCCCAATCCTAACTGTCTACATTAGGATCAGCCAGCAGACAAAGATCTGAGTGACAAATAAAATTACAGAATAAAACCCAAAAAGAAAATAATTTAACTTTCTGAAACAAGTGGAATATAAATCTTACTTCTGCCAAGTGCCTGTCTGTGTTAAGGACTCTACATATCATTGGCAGAATAAAATCTCAAAGTCAAATCAAATTTCAGGTTCTGGTACACACCACGGATGTGAGAATAATTTAAACTCCTTTTTGTCAAATTAGTTTTGAAAAATTATCAATAAAGTTACTTCAAACTGAAAATAACACTTATAAATGTGCTCTAGCACAGAAAATCTCAACAGAAAACTAAAGCAAGTAACAGAACTGCAAACCAGAGGGTTTTGGTTACCAAAACCTTCAAAACAAGGAGCTGGACAAAGAGAGACAACACTCGGCTCTCTTGGAGATTTTCTCTGTTAACAAATGATTGTCTCTATTAAAAAATAGAGAAAATAACTTAAAAAATGTTACCTTTTCTAACGATTTTTGTTTTTCCTTTCCTCTTTCTCATCTTTGCTTTCGCAGAAGTTTCACAGTAATTGCTGTTATTGGAGTCACTCTCCGAGTCCGAATCAGGAGAGTGATGGAAGCTGGAGGCAGCTCCAGATTTGGAACTCCTCACAATCCTAGTGGGCACCAAGCTCTCCCACACAAAACTCTTCTCCTCCTCTCTGGCTTCTGCTTCAGATTCTGCTGTGTCCTCTAAATCACTCAGGACTTTTGCTTTTTTTAAAGGAGGAGACAGCTGCAGCCCAGAGGCTTTCCTGCCATTCCACCTGTCCGACTCAGAGTCCGCCTCATCCTCAGAATTGCTCGCTGCAGGCTTGTGATGTGCAGGTGTTGAGTGGTCAGAAACCTTTTGGCTGCTCCCATCCTCAGAATTATGGCTTTTGGACTCCTCCTCTGAAAGGTCTAAGGTGGGACTTTTCACTTTGGGGGAAACAGAGCAGGCGGGGCCCCGGAGCTGTTTGTGCCCGTTGCTCTGCCAGCTCTTCTGCTTGGCCTGCGTGTCGGGCTCAGAATCCGAGCTTCCATTCTCAGATTCACTGACAAATTTCCTTCGTGGAGCAGAGCAGCCACTCTGAGACAGAGTTTTCCTCTTGGTGAGCTGCTCTTCTATTTCCTTGTCGCTCTCAGACTTGAGGCCTGCCTCATCCTCGGATCCCTCCAGCAGCATTCTCCTGGCGGCGGCCGAGGCGTTGCGGTGCGGCAGCTTCCTGTTCCTGCAGATCCCGATGCTCTCTGAGCTCGACACCTCCTCCTCCACGTCGCTCATCAGCCTCAGCTTGTTGGCAGCCACGGCAGCGCTCCTGCGCAGGGTTTTCCTGTGCCTGCCCTTGCTGTTGCTGAGGGACTCGGATGTCACCGCTGAAGTATTTTCAGAGTCGCTTCCATACAGCTTTTTCCTGACTGTTTTCCTTGTATTCCCGTTCTCCTGAAGAAGTGAACCTGTAAAGGAAAGCAGGGATTAATATCTTAAATATGAAATAGCAGCTTTGAAGTCTTGTCAAAACTGGGACAGGTTTAACCCACAGACATGATGCATTAAATATATTCCTAGTGACAGTCAGGTGCTTTTGCTGTCATAAATTTCAGATTCATTCTGCTTTCATGACAACTAAAACTTCTTTATGAGTTGCTGCTTTTTTTCTTAACTTAATGTTGCAAGTTGTTCCCTCTCACCAGGCTCTTATTTCTGCCCTCTTCCCCTAGTCATGAAAAAATCTTTTTAAAAGTTGAGTGCAGTATTTGAGAGCTTCAAAATTAGCACAGATTAAAAAATGAGTATCTTACACATACAACGATTTACAAGAATACTAACTCCACCCAGTTATTTTTATAAATATAAATATATAAATATAAAACCTTGAGCTTTTCTTGCTGTTCTGCTGAATCTCCTGCCACCCTACCTGTCTGTTTCCTCTGAGCAGCCCTGTTCCGAGTCAGCCTGCGGCTGCTGTTCCTCCTGCACACCCCGTTGTGCAGGGGAGGGGACACAGGAGCCCCAGAGCAGCCCTTGCTGTCTTCTGAGCTGCTGGAGGAGGATGAAGATGAAGAAGATGAAGAAACCACAGAACCTTCTATTTCACTCTCTGTTGAAAGAAAGAAAGAGCAATTAGCAGGTAGAATTCTCAATAGCTTCCAGTTAAGAGTTACATTTTGCTAATCCTGGAATCTTTAGGATTTCCTCACATTATCTTCAAATACATTCTCATGCCTAAATGTCTTACAGGGATCAAACTGATAAATCAACAAAATCTACATTCATGCAGTGTTCAGTGACAGGAAGCTTCTTTAGCCTGTATTTAAGTTTCAATTAAAATAAAACAGCTCTTTTCAAACACCAGATTTAAGTGAAAAACATGTTTAAGAAAACTCCAAAACACAGAACATTTTCTAACACATATCACCAGAACTTGCATTCTGATTCTCTGAAATAAGCTGAATTTTTGTCAAGGGGAGGTGTAGGGAAAAAGACAGGAAAGTTTTTAAGTCTCAGAAACTTCTGTCATTTGGTAATTGTGAATGATAATTATTATATAACATATATATACATATGTGGGCATTTAAACTGTATTTTATATAGGATCAATTATCAAATACTCTATTATCAGATACTCAATAATCAAATACTCCAACTCTTTCCTGTTGACAGATTTCCTAATTAATAAAAGTAAGTTTACTGTATTCTACACAATTTCAAAGCAAAAAATATATATAGTACACAAATCTTTTTGTAGCAATCACTGTAAATAATGTAATTGTCCAAAATCCAGTAAAACACACAAAATTCCGCATCACACAAAAAATCCCAGACCTTGTTTAAAAAAATTCTGCGTTAAGAATGCAAACTTCATTGAACAACTCAGAATGCAAATGGGAGCAATTCTAAATTCTGACCTGATGACAAAGCAGAACAATTAGTGAGTGTTGTGGATCTGGCTTTGCCATTCCTCTCGAAGGAGGCCAGGCAGGCGGAATCCGAGGATTCTCCCGAGGAGCTCTGGTTGTAGGAGCCAGCGTTGGGTTTATGGCTTGCGACACACGCGGCTCTGCTTGAGGTAGGCTGAGGAAAGGAATCTTCCTGCTCAGATTCGAGTTTGGCCTGAGACTTCAATGGTTTCTGCTTCACATTTCTAGGGAGAGTGAAAGTAATAAAAGCAACACAGGTTGTAAAACTAGGAGAGAGAAGGCAATTATGTGTTTTAACAAGATTTAATATGATTTTCTATTTCTGGGAGGGTATTTTATGAGCTCATGTGGTGTGGGACAACTTTAACTCTGGCCAGGATAAAAATGAAATACTTTCATTAAATTAACAGTCTGCCCTCCTAGGGAAGTCACACAAGAGGAGACAATCTTTCTCTGCTCTGAGAACCAGAATTTAATGGTGGATGTCCTCCAGACAATTCATGTTCTCTTATTTTCACTGCAGCAGCAGCCTCAGTTCCTGTTGGATTCCCAGCCTCTGGTTTACTGCACATGAGTCTCCAACTAGAAACTATCCAAACAAACATTATTCCACAATAAACTGAGCTCCCAACACACACAGAAGGTGGAATCTTACAGACAGTCAGTGTTTAAAATAAAGCAAACCTCACTAATTTAATCTTTCCTTGCCTCAGTGCTACCTGCCATCCTGCTCAGTCCATTATTTTCATCTACAGAACTGTTCTGTCAGTTTTTTCCTTGCATTGCAGGTTTTCAAACATTCATCCAGGTGCACAAGGTGTGTAAATTCTGTTATCCCAAACCTCCCTTCTGCTGTGCCCCACTGAACAGCCCCACACAATTCTCCAGGTACGAGCACAAACAAGATTCAAAAGACAAATTCTGCCTATTCTGGTGTGTGGTTATGTTAAAGTATAAAAGTAATCTCCTGAAATTAGAGGGTTTTTTAAATTAAACTCTTACTCCTACCCTCTCCTTGCCAGAGAAGGAAGACTGGACAGCAACAGAGGGGAAAAGCTCAGTTTCAGTAATTTAGCTTTTGTATTTTGTCCCACTTTGTCACACAGGCAAATTAAGAACAGGAGTAAATCATGTCAAACAGCAATTGTGTCAAAAGCTTGCATGCCTTCAAAAGAGAAAAAGCAAATCTGGCTGCCAACTGAATGCTACACCAAGTGACAATTTCTAGAAATTCCACAGGACTCACTTTATTCTGTCTGTAAAAAAATACGTAATTTATGCCAATTTTCACCTTTGTAATATATCCAGAAAGTAAATCTTTGTTTAATTTCTCATTAGTTTAGTTAAATATTGATTTTCTGGTTCAGATATTAAAGAAAATCCCAAGCTTTTCTACTCTTCTGTCCCCTTGTATTTCTCAGTTTTATAGTATTAAAAAGCCCACTGGGTTTTTTTTTTTTTTAAACATATTTTTCCTGCTGCATGAAAATTATAGGAAGTCTCACTGGGGTCACAAATAATTTAAAAAACCAAATGTGAGAGTCAATATGAATATCAGCCAGATGAGATAAATGTTGATACCTTCACAATTTGATTACCTGAGCGTTTTGGTGGGCTGTTGCACTGAGCTTTGATTATTAAATCTTCTCGTGTACCTCTGGTTTCTCCGGAGCTTTTCGTTCTGTTTCTGGCCATTTTTGAAATCTGAAACAATTCTTCGGATTTTCTCTTCAAACAGTGCTGACAATCTCAAGGTCATACTGTAAATCTAGGTAAGGAAGTGGTTTCTATTAAAAACAGAGCCTTTGATCCAAGAGCAGTATTTGTAATATCACAAACTGCACAGAAAAGCAATAGTAAAAAAGCACAGGCAGTCCTGTGTAACACCAAATAAACAGGAAATGAACATATTAAATATTTTTATCCTATTTCTCACCCAGCCAGCAGCTTTATCCAAAGTACTGATAAACAAATTGCAAAATAATACTGAATTTCATTAAGACATTCATAAATCCCCAGATATTAACAGCTACCTTTGACTTTTTGTTTGGAGTATAAGATTTTGCATTACTAAATATCAGTCTGATATCTTTGCACAGTTCCATTGGAGTGTCATAATTCCCAGCTTCCAGAGTTTCCTTCACTGTACCAAAATCCATTGGAGTGTCTATAATGTGTCTGTAATCCTATAAAAAACATATGAAAAAAAATCAGTGAAAGTATAAAGAAAAAAAAACACTTTTGAATTTATTTCTGTCATTTAGGAGGAGCTAAAATGACACAAATTATCTTCAGCAGCAGTGGAAAGAGAAGCACCACAGCAGAAAGCAGTACTTTTGCTGAGACATGTTGATTTAAAATCTCTTTTTTCATTATTCCCTGAATTTTACGGTGAGAACCAACAGATCTGATGTAAAAAAACAACCAAAAAAAGCCCCAAAACACAATGACCTCACAAAAAATCCCCATATTAACCCCCATCAAAACACCCCAATCTTTCTTTCTACTCATTCTTTTTCTTTTTAAGAGAACCTGAAGATGTTTTTAAAACCTGAAGTGAGACTAAAACTCAAAATGTGGCATCATCAGGAAAAGTTATGTGCTGCAAAAAAGTTTTGGTCCTTTAAATTAAGTTTGTTGGGTTTTTAGAGAAAAAAAAAAGAGACTGAGGGGGTACTAAGGTTATCATGAATACCTAAAAGAGGGGGAAAAAATCAAATTCATAGCTCAGGCTCACTAAACAGATTTTAGACCTTCAAGAAACTAATTTTAATTAAGAAATTACAGATTTTTCTAAAATAATTCCCTTACAATGCACAGGAAGGCAGCAAGAAAAAAAACAAGCTCTTAAGGTTATCAAGTACAACTTACAGGATATTGATCCAAATCTACTGGTTGCCTGAAAGGTTCAGAATCCTCACACTGGAAAATTAAATTCACCAGTTCCATGCACTGCTTCTTCCAACAGTTCTCATCATAACCACCTTTCAGGTTTTTTCCTTTTTTTAAGCCCCGTCCCTTGAGGGAAAAAAAAAAGTTAGGGAAAGCATTAGTGAAATACAGCAAGAAAAAATTCAACCTGTTTGGGTTATAAGGTAAAGATTGGCCAACTCACTTTTCTTCTTCTGTAAGATGTTCTTGGAACACATTTTTCATCATCCTGCACAAAATAAAATCAATTATCTTAAAAGTGATGTAGGGAAAAACACTGGATGGAGGCTGAAAGTGTCATTAGATTTGAGACTGTGGTAAAATTAAATTTTCTTCTTAATTCTTTCAATAAGACAAAAGATGAGCATAAAAAATACAACACAGCATCTGGGAGACTTGGAAAGCAATATCCTAGATAAGGACAGGAGCTGGAGTCTGGAATCTTCAGTGGTTTGAGAAAAGGAAAAACCACCATCAGCAATTGCAATTAGAGGTTACCCAACAGCTTTGAACTTTGGTGACTAAATATTACCAATAATGCAATTCATTGATAATAAATGACATAAAAAAAGCCATAAAAATTCCCAACATAGTCCATGTTTGTATTAGCTATGTAAATAACTCAGCAATTTCACCAACAATATTTGAAGGTTGCTGGTATTTTCTTACCACCATAAATGACTGGAATTTTCCACAAAAGACCACCCCAACTTACCAGATCAGCATCATGACAATCTTGTTCATCATCTGTTGTGCTACATAATTCAAAAATGTTTGTACAGTCCTGGTCACTGCAATGCAATTAAATCTCTGTTACTGGAACAGCAAAAACAGAGCTGTTGTTTCCTAAATTAAACTCAGCCACAACCAAGTGCTCCATATAAAAGGGAAGACAGTAACTGAGTATTAAATGGAATATAAAGATCAGGATTAGGGATTTGAAAGGGGCCTGCCCAGCTGCAGCAAGGCTGCCCACACTCATTTCAAAATAAATCTCTCTGTTTATTTTAAGCTTTCAATTAAGTCAGACAAGCTGCAACAGGAACTTCTGCACAGGACAGCACAGAAGTTACATTTACAGGCTGAGCTACTTAACACACTCAATGTCAAGTGACATTTTGGGGCTGTAATACCAGGGAAAAAGGTAAAATGCCTCTAAGCTAAACATTTCAGTGTTTAAGGTAACACTCAGAATTATGCACCTGTCCTTACAGTGCACTGAAAAGAGTCAAAGCAGGGTTCACCACAAAGGGATATTGAGCTGTTTTTACTCTCCACTGTTCAAAAGCACAAGGATTCAAGCAATATTTAGATTAAAATGCCACTTACTTAATAAACTTTAGGAGCTGGGTGGTGATTTTTTTTGCAGCTCTGGCAATAGCACTCCCAGGCTCGTTGAAGGTTCTGGCATTGCTTTCAATGTATCTGACTTCCCAAACCAATGCTGAAATTCTCCTTCAAATTAGAAAATATTGCACCTTTAATACTAAAGAAAAGCTTAAAACCAGCCAAATTTTATCTGTAATTTTCTCTCCAAATTAGATTTAGATGTTTTTCTGTTTTCTGTTCCTTTAGGGCAGTCTCAAACTTTTCCTTCACATGGAAAACCCTCAGAAGCAAACCCAACAATGTACAACTCATTTCTCAGCTCATTATTGATAATTCATCCTCAGTTTGTGATATAAACTCAATTAATTCAGCTGACCAAGGAAGCAGTAGCATTTGTTACCCCTAAATCATAAAATACCACTGAAATCACCCAAGGACTATGGATTTCCTGGAATCTTTAAAAACACAGGCATTTTTAAACAGCTTACATTTGATTTATTCAAAAGGAGGGGGAAGAGTATAATTTAATCACTGTTCTAAATTATCACATTTCTTCTAGAAATATCAGAAGTTGCTTGTTACAAAGCCCTGAGAAATGGAACACAAGCTGAGTCGTATCTGAGGAACTTTTAATTAATAAATACAAAGCACAAGCAATTAAAAAGGAGTGACAAGACCTTTGGCCAATTGTATTTTTAAAGACATCCCAGCTATGATGTCCCTTTCTGTCTTCCCTTAAAGGCCTTGCTTTGAGGCCAAGTGACCACTGAAAACAGTGCCCCTGTAAAATAACAGATTTGAGAAACTGCTATAAATTGAAATTATAGCTTGAGAGAAATGAGCTGCCACAAATGTGTAATTTCATTTTTACAACTCATTTTCCCAATTCCTTATACCTGTGAAGGAGATACCAAAAGTCTGCAGTTTTTCACCTGCAGAATTTCCAATTATTTCCCAAGATATTTTTTCCATTTTATAGAGGAGGAAAAACACGAGTTATGTCTCTTCACTGTATTTACAGACACCGAATGTAGGTCCAGATGAAGAATATACTTAATTTTATTTTCAAGCTATGATGTACCAGCACATCCAGCAAACCAGAGCTTTGTCATCATTACACTCTTCCCTCTTCCTCTTCTGTAAATTTTTACCATTTAAAATGCTGCTGTTAATATTTAACATTTCCCCTCTGGTGTTTAAGCTGATTTCTGAAAATAGCAGGAGCTTAAACCTTCTTCGAGTTCAAAGTAACCGAAGGACAGCATTTCAAAATCTGAATTGTCATCAGCACTGAAGTAACTTCAGGGATTTTTTTTACTACTTGCTGATTTCAAATGGTGAATTCCTCAAAGAAAGAATGTCAGGGTTTACTGCAGCTCTGCAGAGCCCCCAGATGAGTTTCCCCTGGCAGCACTGACCTGTAGAACCTGTTGGCCAGGCGGGTGCGGATGGTGGTGAGGTCGGTGGGATACGCGATCACCGTGCAGTACTTGGGGTACGTGCACAGGTCCACTGGGCCAGCGAAGGCTGCTGAGATGTCTGGTTAAAAAAAGAACAATTTAAGAATTTAACTGTCTCACCTCATTTTTGGCCTTCCAGTGCCTGAAGGAGCTGATAGGAAAGACACAGAGAGACAGCTGCCAAGGGCTGCAGGGCCAGGAGCCAGGGAATGGTTCCCAGTGCCAGAGGGCAGGGCTGGATGGGCTCTTGGGAATCAGGAATTGTTCCCTGGCAGGGTGGGCAGGCCCTGGCACAGCTGTGGCTGCCCCTGGATCCCTGGCAGTGCCCAAGGCCAGGAGCATGGAAGAACCTGGGACAGTGGAAGATTTGGTCTCCTGGATTGGCTTTCAGGTCAATCCCAATCCAAGCCCTCCTGGGATTCTATTTCAAAGCCTGTAGATCCATGACAAGTGAGCTGAGTGTTATAAAACCAATGACATGTAAAACCATAAAGATCTCAATACAAAAACAAAGAACTACAGAGAAAAACATTTGCTCAGTAAAATACTTTGTCACAGGGAAATTTTAAAGGATGCCCTGGGTATTCCAGGCTCTGTCTATAAATGTAACAACAGGAGAAAACCACCTGAAGCTCAGCTCACACTCACCAAGAGTCATGAGCTGGTCAATCCCACGGATTATCCGTTCACAGGCCTCATCACGGGACTTCAGCCCCCACTCCCCCTCCTGGGGTTTGTACAGGAGCTTCTCCACCTCCTCCAAAGTCACAGAGACACTCGCTCCTAATTCTTCAGGCTGATCGACTGAAGAGAGCAAGTAGGGGCAGGAGTGAGAACAAGAGAAATTGCTGAGCACTCACAGTTATTAAATAATTGTATAAATAATAATATAAATAAAAAAATAATATAAATAATTGCAACTGACAAGAAAAACCCTCGCCTTGAAGTAGAGTTTAATGCTAAGGCTGTAGGAAAAAGATTAAACAAAATGGATACAAGCAGCAAAATGTTATAAATTCTGTTTATCTGCAGTTTTGAATTAAGTTTATCTTTTTGACAGCTTATTCAGTAACTACTTCCTCAGTATCTCCCCAGCTTTCCTTCCTGCTCCCAGCTGCTACTGACAAGTACTGGAAAAGTGAAATCTTAAGACAAACCACAAATGCCACTCCTTTATTTACAGATAATCTGGATTTGACCAGCAAACTTTATAAATTGCTGGTTTTAAACTATGTGCAGTAAGGATTTGCTGACTGGAAATTATTTTATTTATATTCTTCTTACACCCCCTTGTATTATAGTACACAACAAAACCATAGTTTGAAACTTGAGGTGTTTTTTGAAACCTGACATTTGGAAGCAGCAGGTTTTATTCTCTAAGTCAGAGCTACACCTTTAAAGTATTTTTTTTCAAAATTGCTCTGGAAGATGCAAAGGGAAAAAATATAGATATATTCAAATTATTTCACTAAATCTGAATCACGACTATCTTTAAGACAGGAATCACCTCAGGTCCACAATCTGCACGAAACAAAGGAACTGGAAAGAGGTAAAAGCACATTAAACTGTTTTATTAAAGGGTTTCTACCTACCATTATCAGGGACTGGTTCCATGTCCCATGGGCTCAGCTTTTCAATTTCACCATTGTCCCATCTGATTCACCAAGTAAAAAAAAAAAAAAAAAAAAAAAAAAATTAAAGTTACCTTGACTGAGAACTGTTCCCTCCAAGCATATTTAAATCTCAGCTATAAGCACATTTAAATTACAGCTATTTGTTGATATTGACCAAATACACTGTAAAAACATGCACATAAACAAAGGCATTGGTTTGCAGTCAGCAAAAAGGAAATGTTCTTCACAATCAGTTTCAGACTAAAATTGTGCTTCTGATTTTGGCTGTATGTAATTTACCCAATAAATACATAAATCAATTTTACAGAGCTTGTATCAAGAAGATGAAGAAGAAAAAGAAGCTGCACATTTGGAGAAGTGTGGCAACATCAAGGGGAAGATTTGAGAAAAATACAAGAGAGGATTTTTCCTGCTGATCACAGCAGGAATTATATCCACAGCAGGCAATGGATTAAGGGAGAACAGGAAGTGAGGAATTTCATGTGCTAGCATGCAAATTTATGGGGCAGAGGACATTAAGACAAAGAAAAGAACAAATATAAAATGAAGAAACTGAAGTTAATTGAAGTCCAAGACAAAGCAAAAGCAACAGTTCAAAGTGTTACTGATAGTTCTGGATATTCACTCTGATATTGAAGTGTTAGATGTGAACATCATTCTGAGAGCTCTCCAAATCCCACCATATTTGGGCAGATTTTTACATGTTTTTAAAAACACATAAAATACCAAAGAATACTGCAATTTTCAAGGTAAAAGCCATCTGACTGGATCAGCTTCTCACCTCAGTGATCCAGAGAGGCAGAAGTACCCTGTATGCAGTGCTGGATCCTTCCTACAGCTGGATTAATCCTTATGTTCCCATTTTTAGTTTTTATTACAAGCACATAGCAGAAACAAATAGATCAGACTGCAGCTCACAAGTTTCCCTCCAGAGCTTTGCAGCTTTGCCAACAGTTCCCTGTCAGAGTTCTCCAAATTCCTAGGTCCACTTAATAAACTCTGATATTTGGATTGATGCCTCCTGTGTACTTATTTCAAACCAAGTGGAAACTGAAATGATCAAGCTCAGAGTATTTTATCACTAAACCCCTGCTCTGGCAAGAGCAGCTCTCTGCTGTTTTGGATTTCTCAATGCCTTAGGAAAACTTGGATCATTCAGCCTGTTTGATTTTTATGAACTAAAAGTCCTAAAGGTTGGTCTGCTCAGTTCTCCTCCCCAGTTACTGTACAATACTTCACAAGTTGTTGATATTCACAAATGGATATATTAATGCATAATTTTGCATGTAAGACTTTATCAGGAGTTTAGTACAGCTTAAGCCTCACTTAGTTCTGCTTAAGTTCCACTCGTTCAGGTAATGCCACCTCATAATAAATCAAGCTGCCTCTACACAAACACCTATTACTGTCTTGACAATAAAGTAACAAAAAAATTTGAAAATTATCTTCAATTCATTTATTTTCCATACAACAGTAACAGTGATAAACTGAAATAAGTGTGACAAAAAGAGCAACAGACCCAGCCACATCACAAAACTTAAATACAGCTGCCAAACACTACAGATATTTTCATACACGTATCTTGGGATTCTGCTCTCAAAGAGCTGTTTGTGAGGCCAGGCAGAATAAAGTCCTTTTGGAAAGGGATCTTAAGGAACACATTATTCCTTCCTTCAAAGCAGCTCTAGACTTTTCTGCTGAAGGCTGATGCATTAAAATATTGAAATATCCTTTAGGTCTTATAGGGGAAAGGAGCCCAGGAAATTGGCACCAGGCTTTTGTTCATAACTGGAAACCTGATTTGGAACTGGCCAAGAAAAATCCAAAGCCCACCTGCACTTGCTCCTAAGAACATCTGTGGTACACAACAAAACACATGGAATGGATGGGATATGGAAGGGAAGGTAACAGGCAAGAACTTCAGTGTGGGAGTTACTTCCTTCCCACTGAGGAAACATCATGAGAGGGAAGACAAGTAGATGAGACAAGGAATCAAAATATGTAACACAATCTTGGCAACCTCACTGGATTGTCTATTAGCTATAAAATTTCCCTTCTTTGTGATGAGCAAGAAGTTCAAAAGCCTTTGAGTGAAAAAGCAATTAAGAAGCCCTCCAACAATGAAACTGTGACTATTAAATGTACTGTATAAGACATGAGAAGTATCTCTGAGCACGATGGAAATAGGAATATTGAACATTAACTGTTTTTTCTCTTTGCAGTCCTCCCTTGCTGGGGGAAACCAAACCAAGCAAAATCCCAGAATGATCCTTTCAGTGCCTAAAGGAGATGACAAGAAGGCTAGAGAGGGACCTTCACAAGGGCATGGAGTGAAGGACAAGGGGGAATGGCCTTAAGCTGTACAAGGGGAGGGTTAGATTAGACACTAGGAAGGAATTCTTGACTCTGGGGGTGGTGAGGCCCTGACACAAGTGGCCCAAAGAAGCTGTGGTTATCTCTTCCCTGGCAGTGTCCAAGGTCAGGCTGTTTGGAGCTCTGGGTAAGCTGGGACAGTGGAAGCTGTCCCTGCCCCTGGCAAGGGGCTGGACCAAGATGATCTTTAAGATCCCTTCCAACCCAAACTGTTCTGTTTCTGACTCTATTCCAAACAGCTTGGACAGGTCAGGACAAGGTCAATATCCTGAGTCTGAACACTGAAGTCCAGAGATATCTTTGTTTACCATTCTCTCCTTTGTGTGAAGGCCTTTTTGTGGATATGAAAAAGGGTGCACAATGTGAAAGACAATGTGTGAGGACTTGAGGCGTAAGGGCCTTGATGTCAGCAACCACAGAGGAGATTCAGCATCCCCAAACCAGCTATCAGTGCAGACCAATAATTAATGTTCACAGAAAACTGCAATGCTTGCTTTGTGGAAGGGACCCAGAATTACTCAGTACAGGAAATGTGAAGAGGTCAACAACTGCTTTCACCATATTACTACTCATCAACAAGTTTCCACAAGTTATTCTATATTCACACTGTGCTACAGCAGCAATTTAAAACCATTAAGAAGTGACAATATCAGGAGTAAAATAATTTCAGTGAACAATTTACACGTTCTCATAGCAATGAGGCAGTTGTGTGAGAGCAAAGACACTCTAATAACATTGGAAATAAAATCTTTTTGTACTCACTTGACACTGTAACACTGGAAGTGGCTGTCTGGATACTGAGGCTGGTAAGGTTCCTGTCCCAGCACTGTCCCAAACCACCAGGCATCGTCAATAATGGAGCGGAACCTGTCGGCTGCAGCAAACACAGACACTGCTGAGAGAAGGGTTCAACTCTGTGGCTGCCACAGGCAGCCAGAAAAACTTCTGATAAATGTATTGATTGATTTCTCTCCATAATTAAAGCTCTAGACCCACTGACATGTAAGACTGTTATTTAGCTTTAAAATAAAAAAGAAAACAGAACAGTCTGGATACATATTTTGGTGGCTGTATTTACATCCTGCAGTCCCTCCAAGGTTCAAATTTCTGCCTCTTGCCTACCAGAGAACCCTCTGACCCTGCAAACAGCACATGCAGCAATTAGCCAAGGACACATCTGGATTTCAAAACTGTTCAGTCCAACACTCAGCAAACACTTACAGGCCTGCCAGTTCCTCTGCCGGGCTTCGTCGTAGAACTGACGTAAGATCAGGAAGTCGATAACGTCTGGCATGTCGTGGTACCTGGATAAAACAATCATCACTCACGTGTGTCTCAGGGCTTTAGGAAGAAGAGAAACATATTCTTAAACAATTTTCAGGAAACTAGAACTGCACATACCTGATGGAAAATGATTTGTCTGTGTGTTTCCCAGTGGCGTGATCTATAAAGGCGAGTTTGAGGCAACACAACGTGGGAGGACCAACTTCGTATCTAATTCCAACAATTTTCACCAATTCCTGATCCTACAGGTAAGAACAAACAGCTTCAGCAAGTTTTATCTTAGGGACCATGCAGAGAACTGTTAGTTTAACATGAATTAACCAACTGTACCCACATGCAGAACTGAAATTGGATTTGAGATTTCAGTGGAAGGCAGTCTGTCAGCCTTAGGATTTTAACACAGGTATTTCATTTGGCTTCTCACAGAAGATTCTGAAGACAATCTCATAATTGCAAACACTTTCCCAACAGGGAAATATTAGTAACCTCACAAATCCAAGTTCTGCAAGTAGAGTAATAAAACTCTTCTGTCACAGACTCTGTTATAAACCCACAGAACCTTCAGTGCAGACCTACCCTAAGCACCACTTTCCTCCAGGGCTCCTTGTGTGGATTCAGTTCATAAATGTTATTTCTTCTCACTGCTTCAATGTAAGCTTCATGCCCTTGTCGGAAATAGATCACCTAAAAAACACCCCAACAAGCCCAAACAATGAATGCTTTCCTGTATTTAGCAATCACAATGATCACAAGCATTGGAAGATTTTAATCCATGTTCCTACCTCATCTCCCATCTGAGGGACAAATGGGGACCTTCGGAGCGCCGTGTCTGTGATCCACACTGGGGGGTGCCAGTCATAGGACAACTCCAAGTTCAGTGGTTGTGCTGCAGCATCAGCCTTCACAGAATCAGACAAAATGGACATGAATTCTAAACAAATCATTCCATTTTGACTTGGCAGACAACAGTTTAACTTATGAAGGACAGATCTGCAGCATTTCCAAACAGTATCAGCAGAATTCCTCCAAGGTTCTGCTTGAGATGTAACTGTGTGTGTAAAATTCTAATACTAAACATTCCTTTCCTATCTGGAGATTTTAGGGAGCAAGTAATTATTATGCAGGTCTTAGCAGAAAGTTTTATAATTTAGATGGCAGTCTCAGTACCCAATAAAAAATTAATCAGGCTGTAAGAAACTGCTTGAGTCTACTTAGAAGAAAGTGAAAGGATAGAGAGAAAAACAGACCAAATGTATCAAAATTACCCCAGGCTTAAAAAAAGAATTTGCTCCTTTATGAGAGAAAACAACTACCAGTAGTTATTGTAACTTAATTTTTAAAATTAATTTTAAAAATTCAGTAGCTTAAAATAGAATAATTATAGTAACTTACAAAAAAATTAAATATTCAACCTAAGTATAAAATGGCCACCATCAATGCAGTGACTGTGTCCCCTATGCATTAAAACAGGTAAAAAAACAGTTTAACAAATTTATAGGGTTACAGAATGGGCTGGGTTGGAAGAGATCTCAAAGATCATCCAGTTCCACCTCCTGCCATGGGAAGGGACACCTTCAAATACCCCAGGTTGCTCCAAGCCCCAGTGGCCACCCTGGCCTTGGACATTTCCAGGGATGGGGCAGCCACAACTTCGGTGGACAACATGTCTCAGTGCCTCAGCACCCTCAGAGTCAAGAATTCATCCCTAATCTAATCTAACCCTGCCCTCTTTCAGTTTAAAGCCATCCCCCTTTGTTCCATCCCTTGGGAAAAGTCTGATATTCTGCACTGATATTTATTAAACACATTTCCCCTTTAACACCATCAACCTTGAGAACCCTTTTCATTTGGAAAATGAAACTGCCTTCATTTGGAATGCAGATTCTTCCCTACAAATCAGCAGATCCCTCTCCTTGGGAATCCCAAATCAATTCCATGTACTCTGTATGATGACAAGAAAGATCCTTGCCTAACAGCAGTAACAATTCCTTTAACAGCTTCTAACGAAGAGACCAAACCCTAAGAGAGAATGAACCGAAGATTACGCAGAAAAAAATGAAGATTGTACCTCGTCCTGCTTTTTTGGTTTGGGTTTTTTCCTCCTCTTCCTCCTTCTCCTCTTGGGAGGAGAGGATTTCTCAGCGGACACCTCGTCCTCGGAGGAGCTGCAGTAGCGCAGCGCCTTCCTGCGCGAGGTGCGCACCGGCGGCTGCAGGTTGATGCCGGCGTCCGCGATCCAGTCGGAATATCTGCTCGAGGAATCGCTGTGCACGAGGGCAGGGGAGACACAAACACAGCTCTCACTGCTGCAGAATACTCAATTCCCTCACAGAAACACCAGCACATGTTGGTGAAAGCAAATTCAAAATCACTTTGCCCGGTTCTAAACATTACTTGAAGCTTAACGTGAATCCTTGGGAGAATCCAGTAATTCAAAGTACATTTCTTTAAACACCTAAATCTGGTGGTTTCTAGAATCAATAATTTTACTCAAGAAAGCTGTGCAATGGAATTCTGGCCTAATTAGGAGCCCTCCCTAAGGAACACACGAACCAAATGCTGCTTAAATTCTTTACACTTATCCAAATCTCAGCTATGTTTCCACATTCCCTCTGAGTATTTTTTACTTCTAGTACTACAGAATTCTAAAGGAATATCTAAAATAACCACAATGAAGTGATTAAAATCTTATCTATAATAGTTCTACATAAAACTAGAAATTTCTTAAAGTTCAGATTTTTCAAAAAAATTTTTAAGAGCAAGGAAACAAAAAAACACCCCACAATTCCCCAAATGAAATTAGGAAAAAAAATTCCCAAATGACATCTTTCATCCCTCTAAAACCAGACCAAAACACACTATAGAAATATTCCAGACCCTCATTTCTCTTTGCCATTGACAAAAAAAGCAGAGGGACTTGGGACTTACATTAAAAACTAGAAATGTTTTGGTGAAATGGAACATTGTATTGTATAACAATACAATGTGTCAGTGAAGTATATGAATTATACCTCATATGATGATTATTATTATTATCACATGATCACATCTGAAGCACAACAGAGCTTTCATACAACTTCTAATTTGTCAAAATTCAAGTAAGATTCATTATGGGATGTGTTTTTTCACTTTACCTAGAACTATTGCTGTTGCTTTTCTTGTCACTTCTCCACTCTTCCTCTTCATCAGATGAACCAGAGCCCTCACTTTCTTCAGCTTCCTAAATTTAAAAATACAAAGTCAAGCCTCACCCATGTTTTAAGGGTCTGAAATTTAAAAACATGTTGTCCATATTATCAAATTTAAAAGAAGTTTGGTTAAAAGTTGTTAAAATGGAAAGCGAAGTAATCAGGTCATGTAAAACACATATAATCTGACTGACAGGGCAGAATTTACATTACAAAAGGAACAGATCAAGACAAACGGTCACATCTTCTCTCCACACACAAGGGGATATTCTGTCACTGCTATGATTTTTTTTTCATTAGTTATGAATCAGATGAGGGTTTTTTTCCCCTCTCTCCTTTTAGTATGAATTGATTGACCAAGTACCAATTGGAGTACTCATGCAAGTATTTAAATGCAACACTAAACAGTAGAAATACACCGAAATATGTGACAATTTTACTAATTTCCTGATTGTTGCTCATCAACTATTTGCATTAATGTAACGTTTTAAATGTGTTTTTCATAACTGAGTCAGTATGATGCACGGCTCATGTGTCAAGTTGTATTTCGTCAAGCAAAAATTAAAAATAGCAGGAAGTCTGATGAGATTTCAATTGTAGCTTTAAGTGTTTGACTTAGCCCAGCTCATTGGCATTTTCAGAGTAACAAAGCTAACAGTCCTCTCACTAAAACCTGCTCATACACTGCATAGATGGACAGGACTCACTGAAATTCTTATTCAAGGGATTTCCTATTTTTAGCCACACTGAAATTCTTTATTAAGAGGCAAGGAAAGGACAGTCCATTCCCAAGGAATATAATTCCTCATCTTACTTGCAAGATTTCCTGATCTCCTGAACCTGCTCCCTTTTGTTCACTGTTCCTCCTCAACAAAGTGACTGCTCCAACAAGTCTGAGCTTCTCTGCTCCTTCCACTTCTCCCCTGCCCAGTTCAAAACTATTTCCTTGTGGGCAAGGCCAGCCAAGGGCAGTCCTGTCACCCATTTACAATCTGGTAACACATCAGACACAAACAAAAGGCTCCTGCCACCCACAGAGTCCTGAGTCACCCCAGCCCAAGAGGAACAGACCCTGTGGAGAAATCCCATTGTGAAGAACCTTCAAAATTTCCACCGAAAAACATTAAAATATCCAAACATTTAAACTCCAAATGTGACCTGAAGACAACCAACTGTGCATCAGATTTTTGCCTTGGGCTGTGGATTTGGTTTAGAAGATTCTCAGCAAAACCAGCTGAGCCATTTATAAACTGACAGGAAATATTGTCTTTATGAAAGCAACACAACGGGTTTGGGAAGTGCTAACAACCATCCTGCTCACAGAAATACTTTCTCTGGAAAAACAAGGGATAGGGTTTTCTGTTTGCTTGTTTAACAGACAAAAGGCACACCTACAGGAAATTTCATTTATTGAGCCACTCAGTCCAAACTCAGAAAAGAACTCACCTGCTCTATCAGGCCAAAGCAGTTGTCCCTCTCCTCCTCAGAAGACTCCAGCTGTTCGATGTTATTCCGTGTCCTGTAGCTGGAATATTTCCGTCTGTGCAGTCGACGCTTCGATTGGATTAATGACGACTCAGAGTCACTCTGATTTATAAAAAAGGGGAAAGGCATTAATAAAAATACTTATCTGGCAATTTGTTATGAAGGAGAAAGGGTGGCTAAAAGCCCTGCTGAATGCAAAAACTGAAACAGCATTATTAAGTTAAAACTCCCTTTCACAAGAAATAATTGTCATGTAAGCCCGAAGTCCAAAATTTGCTGTTCCAAATTTAAGACTAATTGTTCTAAGAAATTTATAAACTCTTTATAAACTACTGTGGCAGCTCCATTCACATCACCTGATAAATGTATTACAGAATCAAGACTTTAACTGTCTACAATGTGCAATTATAAGAGCAGAGTATGGTTTGTAGGTTGGAAGGGACCGTAAAATCATCTTGTTTCAACCCCCAACTCCCCTCAGGAAAGGGGATTGTGCAGTAGAATTCTTGTGTCGTAGTGTTTTGTACTCTAAGACACAGCAAATCAGGCATAAAAACAGCCCAATAACCCATGTTTCCTTCTTGCCAATCTCTCCTACAAAACAAGCAATGAAAAAAGCACTTGAAAGGAGGGAAGTCTGAAGAAGTTTCCCCACACACAAACTTAGCTAAAGTAAAAGGACAAGGAACAGCAAAATAAGCTGTGATTCCTCAGGAATAGGACCTTGAATGCTCTCACTGCTTTAGCAGGACTTGCAATAACTGTGTGTGTAAGTAAGTCAAACCACAACTGCCTGAAAGCCACCCTGCCTTTAAAAATTACTCCTAAATACCTCACAGACGCAGGCAGGACTGAAATCAAAAAGAATTCCAAGTATCCATTAAAATCACTCAAACCTTGTTCTGCAATAATTGGGAGCTGAATAATCAGGGTCCTTGGAAGACCATATCAGAAAACTCTTCATTTATTTTCTATGCCACCACTTGTCCTTGGACACAAAATGCTCACTTCTCCAGAAGCTGCCACATACCTTTTCCAGGGACTCAAATGACTTTTTCTTCTCTGTTGCATAAAGATCTCTCTCTTCTTCCCCTTTTGCAATCCGATATTCTTCCTGTTTCCTACAAGAAAGCCATGAAAATCTAATTCTACACCTGTTTTGACAATGCTGGCCTCTTTAAGGGCTCTCTCTCACGCCCAATTCCATTCCATTTTTAATTTCAGATGTTACTGTTGCTCAATTAACTCTAAACCATCCTATCATTTCCACATGAGAATAAAAAATATGGATGCTAAGAAAGACTTCCTTCCAAACATCAAAATATAATTTATGTTTTCAACCTCATTTTTAATTCACATTTTTCCATTTGCAATCATTCTACCTCCCAACCCTAGGAATGCTTCTTAAAACCTTCAGAGATGTGGCAGCACCTATGGCTGTGGCTTTAAAGAGATGTTTAGTTACTAATTCTCCTTTTCACAGTTGAATCCTGATAGTACTTTTGAAAGCAATTGGTTTATCAATTCAAGGGGTTATAACTCATCACCTCCAGAAGTCTCACAGACAGCACAGTCTCACCCAACTGTTCCATGGAAAAGAATTCAACCTGTATCTTTTATTTTGGAGAAAGCAAGAATCTAGGTGACCTAGCTGGCCTGGAGATGATTGAAAACACTAAAATAGAGGAGAATCATTCTGGATAACTGTCCTTTCTTCTCACTGAATGAACTTTACAGCTGCAAGTTTTTAGCACATCTGCCCACAACACTGAACTATTCCAACAGCGTCCACTCTACCTTTGGTGTAACTCAATTTAGACAAACCAAACTGCTGTGCTGTCCCTAGTGCTGCCTTGAGTTTTAGCTTTTATATTTTTCAGATTCTGTACTGCATTAGTGTGTAACTCTGAAGTCTGTATAATATAAAGTGTTAGTAAGCTCTCTTCATTTGGTCAGACTACACAATCCTTCTGGGCCTGGAAACCAAGGTTACACCAGCTGCCTCAGGCCCTGAAAAGTATAAACAAAAATGATTTGGGGGGGAGAAGCAAACCAGGGGGAAATTACTTCATTACCTGAAGCTACAATTGGACAATTAACCTCTGATATGCAAACAGACCAAACTTTTATCTGTCTGAAAACCTCGTGACCATCGTCCATCTCAGCTGTAGCTCTGCCAGACTCTTGCACAGCTCAAGGTGTATCTGTTAAAGGCCTTTTAACAAACACCTTCTTTATTCTCTAACTCTGTCTACTCTCTGCCCTAGGCAGCCTCTCCAGGCATCACCTGAGCAAGCTGGGGGGGATCTCTGGCACCACCACCCTGCGCCTCCAGGCCTGCAGGTCCCTCTCAGTGGCCATCTGGCTGCGCGGGGCGTTCTGGTGCATCTGCCGCACGCCCTCCACCTGCCCGCTGCGCCGCAGCCCGATGTTGGGAGGGGACTGGATGTCCAAACTCGGCCTCCTGAAAGCTGAAACACACAAAGCAAAACGGTTCTGCCATGCTGCAGGGAACTGGAAGCTCGTTGCTGCCTGCTACAAGAGAAAAAAAAAGAATAATGGCCACGTATTTATCTCTAAGTATGTGACTCGTGGCCTTCAGGGGATGATGTGTCATTGTAGAAACCATAGAGAGTATACAAAGGATTTTTTATATGGTTATTTCTGCTACTGTTTTCAAAAAATCAGGATCACAGAGTCATTCAGGCTGAAAAAGACCTCCAGGATCCAGCATCTGACCAATGATCACCTTGTCAACCAGAGCAGAGCACTGAGTGCCACATTCCAGTGGTTTCCCAAACACCTCACAGTGAAAGGAACCGTGGTGTGACAGGTTCCTCTAAACTGCTTCAGACAGCTCTGAGGCTCTAAGAAGCACTTTTCCTAGAGCTGAGTGCATACAATTAAATATATAATTGTGTAAGAAAATACAGATTTTTCCACCTATGTTATGTAATTTTGTAACTAAAACTACAAAGACACAGCTTAGGAAAGTGTCTTGTTTAAATCTGTAAGGACGGCTCAAGGGAAAGCAGTTTGAATAATGGCACAATACTTACTTTGCAAAAAGTAAGGAAAGCAAAAATAACTTACATTGGCAAACATTTGCAAAAATTTCTATTGTATATATTTTGCATGTTGTTAATGATCTTTTCCTTTTAAAGTGAAAGGCTTTGTAATTTAATCACAGGAATGAACAAAAATAACCACGTATCACAATGTTAAAGGAATCTCAGCCCCCAAAACTACGCTGAAGTTAAAATCTGTTTCAGTATTTCACACAGCACAGTAAAACTGGAGACAGAACAATTACTGAAGAATTTCTCAGCAGTCCTCACCTCTCCTGGGTGTTCCCTCGCCGTTCTGGGGCCCACTTGGAGCAGACTCTGGATCAGCTCCGTTTCTCTGATCCTGTTCCAGCTGCAGCTGTCTGATCATCCCGTCCAGAATGCTGGGCTCCAAGCCTGCCTCGTCCTGGTCAACTGTCTGCTGGCCAATCACCTGCTCAACCACTTCTCCATCACCTTGCAAGTGTAATACAGATCAAATGAATGGAGTTATTCCCATTATTTATTCCAAATAAGACATTCATGGAATGGGCAATCGAACGGTTTGTAAACATCACTGCCCACAGAAAAGAACTGCAACATCCATTTGAACAACTGATTTTTGTTTGTTTGTTTAAGTTGTATTCACTGTAGGTCCTTCCAGCATCTTTAGTGAACATAAATACAAAATATCAAGTGAAAAAAAGAGGTATTTTTAAATTGCTGATATCCCCTTAGGAATTAGTGCATAACCTACTTGTAAATGTAGAGCTATAGTGATATTCTTACTTGTTGCTACATATCCAAGCTGAGGAATCAAATGCTCATCTGCACAATTCTCTCTTCCTGGCACCAATCTTTGATATTTTGTTGGATGAGGGTTTCCATCCACGTCCACCAAGAAGGGAGGGGGCATGAGGTGAGGGGCCTGCTGAGTCTGCTCATCCAGCACGTAATTGTTGGAGTCCCGGATCAGCGGCCGATAGTCCGTGTGGAAGAACATCTGATCAGGGATCTGAAAGGAAATTTTATTTTTATGTTAGCAATCTGGAAAAAAGAATATGCTGAAGAACAAAGAACAAGGACTAAAATCTCTAAAATCTACTTAAAGTAAAAGAAAGGACAAGTTCCCAACTAGAAGATTTACGTATAACTTCAGTTAACCTGGATGGGTGTTGCTTTTGCAGGCAACAAAATTCTTTCAGAAAACAAAAAACTGAGGTAACTTAATGCAAAAGGACTGTTTTACACTTAAAAATATTTATCTCTCGTTCTGCATTTTCCCCCTACAATTATCAGAACCACAGAATATTCAGAGTTGGAAGAGACCCACAAGGATCACCAAGCCCAACTCATGAATGGCCCCAAGTTTCCTTGCAAGGAAATCTTTGGCTAAAGTCCAACATCAAATCTCAAAGTAAAGTTTTCCTAATCATGATTTCTTTCTTCATCTGTGTCGACCTCAAGTTTTTTTCTACAACTGAAAGTCTGCTGAGTCCATGAGGCTGAAGGAAAATGGTTTCATAACTATAGGATCAGTCAGAATGTTTGCTTCCAGCAGTGATGGGAAAGGTGAAGGGAACAAGTTTCAATTTTAGCTGAGAACGTAGAGCAAGGAAAAAATAATTTTTTAAGATACACATAGAACTAGCATTGCAACCTGAAAAATGGAAGAGAAAAAAAAAAACCAAGGTGTATTTATCAACACAAAAAAAGGAGGCTGATAAATTCAATAATTTAGGATAGGATAAATTCAGACATTTATCCTACTCACATTTTTCTAATATTTCAAAATCCACAGGGTTGGATCAATAATTTACTTTTGCTTAATTTAATCAACTACAGTGAATTTGGGCTTGAGTAAGGAAAGGCCCAAAGAACTGCAAGATAAACCAGTAGAAATCAGAAACAGAAGCATTTTTAAGGTTGAACAATTAATGTGAATTAGCTGTCTCCAAGATGGAAATGTATTCCAGGAGGATTCTTGGGAGCTACTCCCATGGGAATGTTAAGACATTGGTTTTTTTACTGCTGTGCCAGGATCATATAAGCAAGACAATTTACAGACATCAAGGAATCCATTATATTTAGATCCTCTAACCACACAGATGATTTTTTATGTATGAACTTTTAAATTAATTCATGTAATAATGTAATTTCAGTTAAAAATTCGATGCAGAGATCTGATAAAAAGCTGAACTAACCTTTTCATACGGCCTGCTACAGCCAAAGCCAAATATCAGCAGATGTCCATGAGAATCTGTGCATGCAAAATGCTGCCCATCTGGTGAAAATTTACAGTCAAAAACAGCTCCATGTCCCTGGCCTTCAATCTGGATTGAAGGAAAAAAAATTCAAGATTATTTGACCATTTTTTCAGAGGAAACCATAAGCATCAAAAATTAATTACTCTATTAAAGCCATCATGCATTTCCCTAAATACCTCCATTAAGGCACAAATAATTTTGTTAGTTCTATAATAAAATACAATATATTGCTTTCCCCCTTCAATTTAAGTCCTGAACCAATTCTAAAAGATGAACTGGAGTGAATGAAAGGTTACTGTTCAGTGAATAAAATAAAGAAATAAAAATGTTTTTCTGAGGCTTTTTAGCTTGAAATAAACTGGAGCTAATATACATTGGTTTTGTTAAACAACTTTCTAGACAAACCCAGGGAATTTAAGAATTTAAAAATTAAAAAAAACCAAGCTCTTTGCTGTTGACTGACCAGGGAAAAAAAGATAAAATTTTTATATGAACATCAGATCAGAAATTAAGTCTCAGAGAAAATAACCTAATTTAAAGTGTTAATGATGAGCTGTCAAATGGAGCCCTCAATCACTGTGCCAATGGATATTATCATTTTTAAGACTGTGGAAAATACAAATATCTGTCCAGAGGTGTCTTGAAACAATGGCCCAAAACACAGAGCCTTTTAGATGGCACCTCAACCTCAGCTGAGGAAAACAATTAATGTGAATGAAGTGCACAATGATCTTCAGTAACAAAGAGTGGAAAAGCTGCGAAAATCAGGAAATTCTAAGGTAAAAACCTCTAAGGAAAAAAAATTAATTAATACACGTTGCTGGTTAAGGTTTTTCTGGGGGTTTTTTTTTGTATTTTTTGTTTGTTTGTTTGTTTTATTTTTTGTGGGGGTTTTTTTGGGTGTTTGTTTGTTTGTTTGTTTTTGGGGGGTTTTTTTTGGGTTTTTTTTCCCTAAAGGAGCAGGGGTGTGAGTGTTGGCAATTCCTTAAGCTGGTACTGAACACCCTGCTGTGTGCTGAGAACAAATTGTGTTTAAAGAGGCTCTTACCATGTTAAAATAATGCTTTGTTTTGGTGCCTTTGGTGATGTCCCATATGAAGATGTTGCCATCGTGCCCTGCAGACAGCATTATCCTGCAGTCGAAGGGGTGAGTCTCCAGCACAAACACTTCATCTGCATGGCCCTGCCATTGAAAATTGCACAGCACAGGGAAATAAGGAAAATCCACATCAGCAGGATATTCACAACAGAGCCCAAAGCCTGGGCTGTCCTCTCTGCAAAATAAACTCCAGGCAGCCACAAAGATTTGAACATTCCAAAGGTAAAAATTTTCTAGATTCAAGAAGGAGTTGCAGAAATATGAAGCTTTTGCCAAAGGATGGTGAATTATTCAATAGGGAAGTTACTGCACAAACATTTTATCTATTCACATTTATTTTTTTTATTAAGGGGAAAGTCCAAAGCAGGAGGCAGCAGCAAATTTTGATTAAAAGAATTTCAAGGACCACCACACTTACTGTACCATCCACACAGAGCTTTCAAGACTAATCAGCTCTAATTAAAAATTCAACACTGCAATTCCAGGAAAATCTTCCAAAAAACAAGGAAAAGTTCCATACCACCAAGTCATGGAGCAATTGCCCTGTACTGGAATTCCACACTTTGAGCAGGTGATTATTCACAGCCGTAACAACATAGTTGTCATTCTGGTTCCAAGCTATCATCGTTACTTTGGGTTTCATGAATTTGTCTTCTTCTGCACAAGTGTCACTATTTTAAAAAAGTCAAACAGGTCAGAGATGTGTTTTTTATGTTAATAAGCCCATTTCTGTATGAAAATACAGTACCCATTTTCCTGTGTTAATAATCAGACAACAGAAAAGAAGTGAAGAATTGAATTTGGGTTGAAACTCTGTCCACAAAATCCTTTGCTTAAAGCAAATCTGGATTTTTAAATTTTAAAGGACTTGATAATCTCTTTACCATTTGAGAGGCAAGGCAAAAAGGCTTTGCTTTTTCATGGAATCTTGGCTCCTCTCCAGTGAGAGTCCTAACACAAATCCTTTAAAATTTTGGACTTTTTACAGTCAGCTTTTCCAACTAACTGATTCCCAAGCCAATCTCTACATTAGCTAAGCACTTTTTAACGAGTCCCAACAGAAATACAGTAAAGATAACATTTTGTTTTAACCTCAATCTATTTCCTCATTCTCTCCTCAAAATACATTTATAGATACCTTAACACTGCCCCTCAGCCTTTCAGTCAAGCAAAGGATTAAGTTTTCCTTGAAACACCTTCACGTGGGATGATGTTTTTTCCACTTCAAGCAGAGGCCTCTTACAAAGACTCTCAACTACACAGGCACAGTCAAATCTCAAAGATTTGTAACTCCTCCTTTGTAAAATCAGGTTTCTTTCATGGTGTTTTTCATCACAGGAAAAGCCTGAAATCACCCCCCAATCAAGTAATGAACCCAAGATTTAGCTTTTCATTTAATCATCTACAAATCATTTAATTAAAATCTCATTTAATCACCTACAAATGAATTTCTGTTCAGTGTCTGTGGAGGCTTACTGAGCTTCTGGACTCCTGTAAATCATTCCCCCTTCAGATTTACCCAACACCACATAACACCCTGATTTTCATCTTTAATAACATTATTCAGACTGGGTGCCACCAATATTTCATTAATTCACTTTTTTAAAAGCAGAGAATGGGAATAGTCAGCAAGATCAGCCCTTGAGGAAAGCCACCTATTCCACGTCATAGCCTCTCCTGCAAATAGGTCACCACCTACTTGATTTTTGCTAATCTAAAAATATTTCTCCTGTGACATACCAGGTGTCAGACTAAAACCTAGACACAGAAAGTAGATTCCTTCTGTTCACTTTTTTCCCTGAAGAGGCAAGAAAATTCATTTGGTACAGAGTACATTTGGGAGTTTTATGAACACTTAGGAATCTATGAAAGCACAGACTCGAACTCAACAATTATTAAATCACCAGAACACTCAAGTCATCCCCTCCCAAAACCACAGAACTTGACCAGAATGTTGCTTTCACTCTCACATTTGAGTAATTGAGCTTTTCAATCTTTCTGAATTTACACAAAAGAAACCAAGAAATGAACACTTCACCTACCCCAGCAGTCGATCAGACATATCCAACAAAATGCTCCTCCATTCCGCTTGCTCGAAGCGCCAGATCCGAGCTGTTCCATCTCTGCTGCCACTTATGAACCTGAACAAGTTAATTAAAATTTAATTCATTTATCTCCCAAATGATTTGCTTTAAAGTAGGTTTAGAGTTACACACCACCATAACATAAATTTTGCAGTGGAAGATTGATACTGACAGAAGTGAAATCTTCAATTTGTGTTTAAGAGAATTCTTTCCATTAATTTTATTTCCAGAAAAACTTGGAAAGAATTTTGCTGAACTGGAAAACTGAATAAAGTCATCAAAACATGAAGCACAGAGAACCAGGTTAAAAAGTTTAACTCAATTCACAAATTCATCCTCAACTCCTCCTCAGTACAGGATTTTAATGTATTTTAAGGAATTGCAGTTTCAGCAGAGGCAAGAACAAACCAGATGAAAAGGTTGTAGTTTATTTTTGAACATTTTCATTGCATTTTTCCTATTTCCTATACAATACTCAGTGAAATTGAAAGGAAAGGAGGAGGAAAAGGAGATTTATGAGACCACAAACACATTGGGTACATTAAAAAGTGTTAAAATTCCTCCAGGTAAATAAAATCCCAGCCAGGCCAAAAATATCATCTAACACAGATCAGCAGAAAGCTGGAACAGCTGAAGTTGAATTATGCTCAAAAATTTCCCTTCTGAGTTCTAAATAAATACATTTTTCTTACTGGGAACACCCAGTAATAGATTCTTAATTCCAAAATTATGTATTTTTTGTCCATATTCCAGCAGCTTTCAACATACCTGTCCCCACCATTAGAAAACTGAATACTGTCAACTTTGTCCTGTAAAAAAAAGTGGAGTTTGTTAGAAGTTTTATTTTTTAAACAGGAAGTATGTTTTTTTGACAATTCTGACTTCAGTAAAATGTGAAATAATGAAAAAATAAAATGCTGTGCAATTTCTAAGAGCTTTAACTGCATGGCAAACCAAGTCCAAACACTTCTCAAAATTTACTATCCATTAATGTATTTGAAATGTATTTTTTAAAAACTGTCTGCATTAAACATGAAGGATCAACAGATTAAATACTCTGGTTGACAACTGAATTGTATTTAAATACATTTCCAATACTGGAAGTCAACTACAATGGTGAGGAAAACGATTTTTGTTGTTCCTGCTCCTACTTACACATTCCTCAAAAAATAAACAATTATTTATTTTCATCACAATAAAAACTGTAGGAAAAGTAGATACCACACTTTGTCTTAGAGTGGAAAAGTCTCCTCTACATAAAAACTAAGTACTGATCAAGCCTTATCAATGCAACAAAAATAAAGTCAGATTGTGCAGTAGAGAAAACATTAATGCAAACAACATTAATTAAGAGCATTGCTAAAAACCCATTCATAAAATCACCTTGTGACTGCAATGCTGCTTCAAATGACTAATTAACTAATTACTTACAGCATGACTTTCCAATTCAGCTATTTTCTCAGGTGTTTCAGAGCCAAAAAAATACATCCTGATGACGTGGTCAGTGCTGCCAGTTGCTAAAAACATACCACCTGTAAAAATCGAGCAATAATTAATTTGATGTGGGAGAAATTAAAACAGGTCACCACCATTTCTCAGAGGTTTAAATTAAAAAAAAGCCCACAACTGTTTGAAGAATGGAACATTTTTTGTGCTCTTCCACTGACACACATATGTGGAAGGAAATCCCTTTCTTGCCCCAGAAAGTGTTCTCAGCCATAGTAAAAATAAATTAGTGTTAAAAAAAATATTAAAATACATCATTAGGGCAATGGTGGAACTTTTAACATTAAATTGCACAGAGATGCCTTCAGTGGTGGGGAATATGGTTCTGGATAATCAGAATTATGTGGATGACTCTCACTGTAGTCTGTGGCTCATTTGTGCAAGTGAACTGCATCAAAATTAGGCTGAAATGTGAATAAACCAGTCACGTGGAGCACACCAGTATTTAGCTGTGGTGGCAGAAATTCCAAGATCTGCCTCTAAGTGCTGTCAAAAAAATCCTCCAAACAAGCAAAATGTCCAAAACACCCTCCCAACACAAGGCAGGGCTCTATCCTGATAATGTTAACAAGCTACACTTTGATTTGCTTTATATTTCTGAAATTCATATGAACTGAATGCAAGAAAACCACAAGCCAGGAGTGAAGCACATTAAAGAGACATTCCTGTTCCTTGAGGGAGGAAGATCTTTGTGAGCATCCCTGGCACTGGATCAGGAGCTCCTGCTGGCAGGAACCATTAAATTAAAATTAAAATTCCAGTGAAGATGGATAGAAGCAAATGGACATTACGTGATTTTTACTCCTGTGAAATCACCGATATCTTCAACAATCTTTCACTGTTAGCTAAGGGGAGTCCCATGATTTAACTATGTCACAGCTAACACAGCACATCTGTGCAATTATTTCCTCACAAATGCAGGTTTTGTCCATTTTAAAGATGTCACAATCAAGTATTACAAGAGAGGAAAGAAGAAATCACGAGGCTGAACTCCATCTGACTTACCCACACTGAAGGAAGAACAAAGCATCTGAACCCCTGGTCTGGGTTTCTCTGTGAACTTCACTGGCTTGGTGCTTAAAAATAAAAAATTTGAAATAAGCCCCACCACCCAAAACTTAGCTTTTAGCTACATTTCAAACATAAAGGGGTGTTTCCTGAAACATGGATTATTTTATACCAACTACCATGACGTGGCACAGCACCAGACACACACTGATCATCCTAGAGCTCTTTCTGGTAGTAATTAATTATTCTGGGTACAAACAGACAGGAATCACATATTGAACATTTCAAACTATCCTCAACATATTCTGCATGCAAGTTCTATAAAAAAACATCCTAAAACTACAGGACTGCTGGAAAACCAACACCACCACCAAGTTTTATTATACTTTCCAACATACTTGCATTTCCAGCCATTCCTGTTGTCCTACATTTGTACTTTTAGTGAAGAAAGAAATGAATATATTTCACAACTAATCTCCCAAGTCAATGGAACAACATTCATTTGTAAAGGATATCATTGGTGATTTTAAAATAACTATGGAATATAAGCATATAACCACAAAAATTCAGTGGAGTGAGAAGCACCTGACTTATTTTACTCAAACCTAGGATGGCATAAAGGTTAATCACAACCCATTCACATACTTGAATTTCATGGAATCTGTGTCCCACTGCCAAAAGCAAACAGTTCCATCTGCCCCCGTGGAGACCATGTAGCGCAGGGAGCCTTTCACCATGGGACTGAACTGCAGGGAGGAAGGCAAAATCACACACAGGAACAGAGATTCAAAAATTGTTCATGAACTTCTCAAAAAGTCAATGTAAAAGCTCGTTTTCTTTACTATTTTTCACCTCCAACTGCTGGAGCAGTTGTTGGTAACTCATTTTTAGTGTTTACAAAGTAATACCTCCCTTACTTTAAGATAAGTTTGTGGTCTGTGTTTCAATTACTGTGTTAAAAAAAACCCAGTTTCTTCAGTGGTTTGGGTTTGATGCTTTCACTGACCACAATCACTCACTGAAAATCCTGTCAGTGAATAAAACAATGAGCACAGCAGACTGAAAAAAGTGAAGTCTGAATAGATAGGTGTAGTTTAAAAATAAATAAGCAGAGCATGAGATATGAGATAGTCTGAATATATAACTTAACATCATATGTAATTTTAGAGGAATTTTATGGGAATTCCTCAAAGTAGTTCTTTAAGACATGGATTTACTGCTGTGCAGAGAGCAACTCTTTAGAAAACTTTACAAACAAAACTTATTTAAACTGTTCAGCAATTACTAACTTTGGAAAGTCATATAAATTGTACATATTGCAATTATAGTATTATTAAGAAAGCTTAAATTAAAAAATCCACACACTATAATAAAAGAAGCACCACAAGCATTTAGGCATTAAAAACCAACCAAACTAAAAATGCAATGAATGCCACAGAAAAGCCTAGGTATGAAGATTACTCTCTGAGGCAGCATTTTTGAGAAAACTGCAAAATTATTTGTTAGTACTGAGCTCCACAAGCCACTTTTCACCCCTCAATACAAGCTGTTGGTCTCACTAGAAAACACTTCAAACCTGGATAATGAGCTGCTAATTTCCGTGTTAATTAAGGAATTAAAGGCCAAAACCAGACTGAATCCAAAGCACCACCAAGAGCACATCGTGTATCAAACCACTTTCAAATTTAAATACACACTTTGTCCTGCTGAAATAATTCCTATTTTTGAGATTAAAACAAATCACACATCTCAAAAGTTGCAGGAATAATACACTGGATCAGAACACATTCACACAAAATAGCAAATCATGTCTCCAGTAAGAGACAACAGGAGGATGTGATATTTCCCAGAAATTCCCTTTTGTTCCAACAACCCAAGTATTATAGGTAGTGATCTTTAAGTGAAAATTAATTCCTGTCATTATCTTCAGTTGAATAGTTAGGAATTCCAGAGAGACAAGGAATTTACTTGTTTTTAAGCAGGTTTATCCTGTGATTTGACATGAATATTTACACATTCAGATTTCACTACTCCCATAGGCAGCCACAGAGAAATAATTTCATTTTTTAATATGCAGAAAGACTTCAAAAGCCCCATACCTGCAGCGAGGTGATAGACCCTGTGTGCCCATGGAGGACAGCAACTGGTGCACAAGTCCTCAGACACCACACTCGGATCATCTTGTCACAGCTGCCAGCTGCAATCATGGTGTTCTCATAGTTCACAGCCATGTCCGAGATCTCTGCTGAATGTCCTCGTAAGGTGGCAAATAATCTGCCATTGTGAGTGGACCAGATCTTCACCAGGCAGTCATCTGACCCCTAGAGAGAAAGATTCTCACCTTTAATTACAGCAAATTGTTCCACTTAAGCACAGCGAGGGAGCTACATTTGACTCCACAAGTTTGAGCACAACACCCATTTCCAAGCTCTTTTCCTTGTGTCATCTAAAACTATATTCAGAGTTGGATGTATTTCATCAACTCACAGTAAATATTCTGTGTCCAGTCCTGTCAAATGCAACACAGTAGACAGAAGAGAGATGGCCAAGGATCCTCCTGTGCATCTTGACATGCTGGTACATACTTCCTGGGAATGAAGTGCTGAACTTGGCATATCCAGTTAATTGCTTTGCTCGATGCACCTCCACTAAAACACAGAGGAATCACATCACGTTTCAAACATGTCTGTTCTAAAACCTGGGTTTATTCAACTGCCATTAATATTAAAAAGCGACTAGAAATTACTTTCAGATTTCATGAAGTCAGGTTTTGTGGTATCTGCATTTTTTTCTGTGAGTAAAAGCAGTATTTAGACTGGTTTATTTTAGACTCAGCAGCAGTGGGGAGAGGTGAGAGGAGCTTACCAAGATTTGGGGGGGTGCCATAGTTCACAGGCATTTCAGGGGGTCTGCCTCGATGAAGAGCAGCAAATGCAGAGCCCTTCCAAACAGTGTTCCTACAGTCTGCAAAAACAGATGAAATTCATCATAAGTACTTGTTCAAAATGCCAAGAGAGCTGCAGTTCCAAAACACAGCAAAGAGTCCATCTAGACTGGCCTCAAACACAGACTGAACCCACCAGAAAAACAGGGAGCAACTGCCCCAAAACTTCTCACAAACAATGAAGAGTTAAAGGGAAAAATCCATTTAATAGTAACAGGAGAAAAAAACCAACACAACCAACCACCATACCTTGATATTATTCCCAAATGATGGTACTCCTGCAGTTCACATGACACAAAACTAAAATTTCAGCTGATTTTTAATGTTTTCCTGAATATTTACACAGGAGCGCAATGAGTAGTTACTAACATGAAGTTATTTAATGAGATGATCTCAAGAACCTTTCAGTAACTAAAGAGGATTTACAAGAAAGCTGGAGAGGAATTTTTCATAAAGGCTTGGAGTGAAAGGACAAGGGGGAATTTCTTCAATCTGAAGGACAGGTTTAGATGGGATGTCAGGAAAAAAATCCTCCCTGGCAGGGTGGGCAGGCCCTGGCACAGGGTGCCCAGAGCAGCTGTGGCTGCCCCTGCATCCCTGGCAGTGCCCAAGGCCAGGTTGGACCCTGGGGCTGGAGCAGCCTGGGACAGTGGGAGGTGTCCCTGCCATGGCAGGGGTGGCACTGGATGGGCTGAAACCATTCTGAGATTCCAAGAGGTCACTTCCAAAGTGTCAGTTCTGCCTTTCTTACACTATTCCCCAAATGCTAACTCTGTACACATGACAATGTTTCACACCCACCTCAACAAAGAGCAGTTCCTACCTTTTGCTGTCCGCAGCAAGGACTGTCTCCCTGCCCCCAGTAAGGAATTCACTCTGGAAATGCTGGGTGGGATCTCCTTGTCCAGGATAGGGCCGATGCGTTTGCAAATTTGTAATAAATGATCTGGAGCCACATGTTTGTTGGACAGCACCTGACAGAAATTCAAGGTTTAAAAATAAGGATGGTACATCCAGAACAGATGAATCTAAAAGCATCAATATGCACAGGTATATCTGATAATTTTTTTTTAAGTTCACCTTTCAGAGAAAAATCAATTCTGTTAAGCTCTGATCTAGTAAATTCAGTGGGTACCCTTCAAGCTAGGGAGAGCTGTAGGAAAAATAACTGGAGTAAAGTTGCTCACTGCATATCAGTATTGTACTACTGGAAGTTTGCAGGAATCACCCCTGTGGCACCCACTTGTGAGGCACCCTCCACTGAGGGTCTTCGCCCAATTCACTCTATTATTTGTACTAAAAATAAGAAGTAAAATTCAAACCCTCCTAACTCAGGATCACAGAGAACATGGTTGCAATCAAGCACAGGAATTTATGCAGCTACTGCTTGTACTTGTTCAGTGAAGTGCAAACCAGCAGGTTTGAGTACAATCTCTCTGGAAACAGTTTCCTTGAAGAACCAGTACTACACAGCCCAAGCCTGCCCTACTTCCTTCAACCAAAGGATCAAACCCATCATCCCTACATTGAGGAACGAGCCCACACTATCTGCATCAAGCAACCTAAAAAAAAAAATCACACCCCCACACACACTCAGATGTCTCAGGCAAGAACAGATGTGTGAGGGTTTTGATTATTTCTTCCCCCTTTTTCCTTCTGGGAGTTCAATCTAAAAAATCCTTATTCTTATCAACCACAATACTGTGGAAGTTAAAGACACAAAGTAAGAGTTTAAACAGCTCTGAGTAGAGCAAACCACCAGAATCATAAATGGAAGCTGTTGGGGAGGTCTGAAGCAGCTGGGATCAACAACCCCATGCTTCCTCCAGTGCGACCTGGCCTTGAAGAAACCAGTCAGGCCCAGCAGCCACCCTGCTCCTGCAGCAGCCAGGGAATAATTCCCAGCCAATCCAGCCAGGAGAGGCTCAGGGCCAGCTCAGGTATGTGGCCTCCTGCCCAGGAGGACACCTGAGGACACAGGCAGAACGAGCTCGTGCTGCTGATGCTGCTCCCGTGGCTGAGTGAATGAGCAAAGTGTCCCAACAAGCGGGAATAAAAATACCACACACTGCCACAAAGTTGTCCAAATGCACACTGAGCATTCAGAAGGCACGATTTAAGTCACAGCCTGGCACTTGTTTTTAATAATAAAATCCAGGTATAAAGCTTAGGGGGCACGGGTTGTACTCCTGGCAGGGTGGGAGGTGATAGCATCAGTGAAATAGTTCCCATTATCCCACAGGCAAATCTGTCCAAGCAAATCAGCCCATCAGATGCTAAAGTTGATCATAAGAAACAAATCTGGTAGCCCAAAGATTACAAAATGCAGTTTGACATAATTTCTTTATCAATTTTGATTCTTGAATTGGTATAGAGCAGTACCAGCCACAACATTCAGGACAGAAAGGTCAGCATGCTTTCTGCCAAACACTAAAATCCTTTTTGTTTGCATGCCATCAGCAATAAGTGTATTTTCTAAATGCAACCCTTGCATAGAAAACCTTGCAATTTCTTTCTTTCTGATGTAGTTTTGCTGAGATTTTGGAATGAACACTTATTTCAGAGATTTGCAATTCCAAGCTGAGCAAAGTGGAATAATGACACCACATGATTGCATTTGTCTGTGGTCTCTGCAAATTCAGAGTGAGACCAGTGGGACAAGAGGTTCCCAGAGCCCCTCAAAAAGCAGAAACTAAAACCCTGAGAAGATTAATTTAGATATTGGGAAACAGGACTGCCCTGTGCAGAGATTTCCTTCAAATTGTGCACAAAAAAAGAGGTAAAAGCAGCACACACTGAAAAATTAGTTTGACAATTGTATATGCAGCATAATCAGAGTTAAAAAGCAGCCCTGAAATCAGAAAAATACACACATGGGATCTCCCAATACCCTGCCTTTTGTCAGAAGAAATGGGGTAAGAAACCCCATTTCTTACCCCATTTTTGTTGCTTCAACAATGAAGCAACAAAAAAACTCCCAACAATTCCTTTTTAGCTTAGTCCTACTTTCATCTTGCCTAAATTCAAGGCCAGGCTTCTCAGTGACTTAAAAAAATCTGATCCAAATCCTTCCTTGCTCAACTGACCACAACAAGAAGTAGAGGAATCAAACTTATCATTCCAAGCAATACTTAAATAATTAAGAACATGTTTTAAACAACGCTTCATTCCTTCTCTATGCAAATATGATCCTGAGATTTTTAAGTGCTTCACAAGAGGGAGTTCACCCGGAATGTCTGAACCTTAGGTGGAAAAAGCAAGGATAAACATCTCTTTAAAGGAATCACTATCAAATACAATAAAGCAAAATAAAAATCAGACTGGGCACGGCAGGCACCAGCAGGCCATCTCTCCCCAGCGTTCTAACTCTTTGCCATTTAAGAAGCAGCAAAATTAAGCCCTAAAACACAGCTCTGCCTTCTGTAAAGACAATTCAGAACACACCACGCCAGGCGTGGAAGGGCAGAAAGTACATTTTATGGAGAGATCACCCCCATCTTTCCAGCACGTCAGAAACAAAGCCATGACCAGCGAGCAGCCGGCGATGTGAGCACATTCACAGGCACCACAACTGCCAACCCTCGGTTTCTGATGAGCGATTTCATTTCCTAATCTGTTGGAGGGGGCTGAAAGAAACCAACCAGAAAATAAATACCGACAAATCACAACGTGCCTCACAACCTGGCCCCTGAAACTCCGAAATGAAACCTCGCTGTAGATTGGCTCTTGCCTACATGTAGGCAGTGGCATGTACCACTGCACAACGCCAAGCTCCACCTCTGCTATATAAACAATATCCTCAATTTAAACCACCGCTTGTGTTTTTGTTAGTCTGATGTAAAGAAATTAAAGGCCTTTTCTGAAGTAAGTCCAGGGTTCAGAGCTAGAATGCTGCTGGAAGGGGAAGATTTGGGCCTGCTCTTAAAGGTAGAGGGTTTAACATCAGTGTTATCACCGTAAATAAAAGGGTTTTTCTTAAAGAGAAAAGTCTCACCAATTCTTCATAACTTCTATAATGCTCATTTCCTTGCCAATCCAACCTTTTAGGAAGCAACTAAATAAAGGAAAAACAAACAAAAAAAAAAGACCGTGAGCGGTTAAAGGGGAAAGGAGGGATTACAGACCACATCCAAAACAATGTGTGTTGAGGGGGGGAAAAGTTGAGACAGCGGCAGAAACTTGAATGACTTGCAAAGGAAACTTTTGACTACAGCAAGATTTCATCAGAGCCCACACAGACCTGGTGCTGCTCCAGCTCCTGCACCAGCACCTGCGGAGGGAAGGGGAAAAACACAGTCAGGGACAAGCCACGATTCGGCTCCTCCAGAGCGGGGGGCGCGGCTGCTCCCACCTCCTCCAGACCCGCTGCGGGCAGCGCGGGGTCCCGGCGCCCCGGTGAGCCGCGGACTCACCTTCAGCGCTCTCCTGCAGGGCCCGGTGCTCAGGAACCGCGCGATGAGGAAGTAAAGCTCTGTAAGAGACACGGCAGGAGACACGGGGGATGAGCCGGGGGGCGGCCGTGACCCATCCTGAGGGGGTGGGTGTGGGGGAGCAGGAAGATGGCGGCACCGGCGGCACCTCCTCACCCCGGCCCGCGGTGTTACCTGATTCAATGAGCGGCAACGACGAGCCGGAGCTGGAAGAGGCCGCAGGCTCGGCCATGGCGGGCTGAGGGCGGCAGGCCCGGCTCGGCACGGCGCTGTCAGCGCCTCCCCTCCCTCCCTTCCTCCCTCCCCTCACGGCCGCCCCCCCGCTCCCCTCAGCGCTCCCTCCCTCCCTCTCCCCCCTCAGCGCAGCCTCGGCGGCGCCGCCGCCATCGCCGCCGCAGCACCCGCCACGGCGCCGCCGCCGACACCTCCGCCGGGAGCGCCCGCGGGGGGGCGGTGGAAAATAGTTCCCGCAGTAGCGGGCGCGCCGGGGGCGCAGCGGCGAAGGCGGGCGGCCGCAGGGAATGGACGCGCAGAGCGGCGGGGTGGGCGGCGGGGGGGATGGCGGGGAAGGCGCCCCGAGAGGAGAAGGGGAGTAGGAGGCGCGGAAGGATCGCGCGAGGAAGGCGGCGGTGACGGGCACCGGGGGCGGGGCTGAGCGCGGCCAGGCGGCGGCGCTGAGGGTGGCGGGGGAGAGCCCGCGGCCGCCGGGCTGCTCTGACCGCCCCCGGGAGCGGCGGCCTCGGCCTTCCGAGCCCCGGACAGCCCTCCCGGGGACCCGCGGCGAGGCACCGAGAGCCGGTTCCAGGGGACGAAGCGGTGACGGAGCGGGCGCTGTGTGCCGCCAGGCCAAGGCTTTTGCCTCGAGTGCCGTGTCCGGTTCCGGGCCCCTGGCTGCGAGGAGGATATGGAGAGCTTGCAGATTATCCGGAGAAGGGAGCGGAGAAGGGGCTGGAGCCCCAGGAGCGGCTGAGGGAGCTGGGAAAGGGGCTCAGCCTGAGGAAAAGGAGGCTCAGGGGGGACCTTGTGTCTCTGCACAAGTCCCTGACAGGAGGGGACAGCCGGGGGGGGTCGGGCTCTGCTCCCAGGAACAGGGACAGGAGGAGAGGGAACGGCCTCAGGCTGGGCCAGGGGAGACTCAGGTGGGACATGAGAATGTTTTCGCTGAAAGGGCGATCAGGCATTGGAATGTGCTGTCAGGGAAGGTGTTGGAAGTCCCCATTCCTGGAGGAGTTCAAGGAACAAAAGGCGCTGCTCTGGTCGGTGACAAGGTGCTGATTAAAGATTGGACTGGATGATCTCAGAAGTGTTTCCCAAGATAAATGACTTGATAATGTCCTTTAAAGATAAATATAAAGATAAAGATAATGTGATTCAAACTGCACTGCCCCGCGTGGTGCCCAGTGTGTGTCCCATCCCAGCAGAGATTTGAGAGCATCAGAGCTGTGTCCGTGTTGGGGCTTGGGGACGGCCCAGCCTCCTGCTGTGACAGCAGAGCTCCAGGGGAGATGCTGGGGGACCCTCGGCTGCCCCAAACACCAGCCAGGGGACGGGCAGTGCCCACACCACTCCAGCAGCACGGCTGCCCTGGCATCACTGATCCAAAAAAACCCAAGCAGCTCTGCCCCCATGCCTGTGCCACCTGGAGCCTGGCTCCTGGAGACAGGATTTTGGGAGCCAGGACATTGACCTGCTGGAGAGAGCCCAGAGGAGGCTCCAGGATGAGCAGAGGGCTGGAGCAGCTCTGCTGGCAGGAAAGGCTGGCACAGCTGGCATTGCTCAGCCTGGGCAGGAGAAGCTCTGGGCTGAGCTCAGGGTGGCCTTGCAGGGCCTGCAGGAGCCCCAGGAAAGCTGCAGAGAGACAATTGCCAAGGGCTGCAGGGACAGGAGCCAGGGAATGGCTCCCAGTGCCAGAGGGCAGGGCTGGATGGGCTCTTGGGAATCAGGAATTGTTCCCTGGCAGGGTGGGCAGGCCCTGGCACAGGGTGCCCAGAGCAGCTGTGGCTGCCCCTGCATCCCTGGCAGTGCCCAAGGCCAGGTTGGACACTGGGGCTGGAGCAGCCTGGGACAGTGGGAGGTGTCCCTGCCATGGCAGGGGTGGCACTGGATGATCTTTGATGTCCCTTCCTACCCAACCCATTCTTTATCTTTTTTCTTTCTCACAGTTGTTCTCAGCCCCGCCCAGCATGAACTCTGATAAAAACAGCAATGGCTGTAGTTGTGTTACATTTTAAATCCAATCCAATCTATTTCATACCCCACCTCTGGTACCTTGAAATGCGTTTTTAGAACCTTGAAGTAAGTTATTTTTATCATTCCCTTAAGCTGAACAACCACTAGCAGTATACAAAGATAAGAGTATCTTCCAAGAAACAAATTTTGTTGTGGTGTTTTATGTTGAATCAGATTGTGCTCCACTGGATGCAAATCTGCATCAGCTCTCACTCCAGTCCTTAGCTGAAGAGCAAATAAGTCTGGTATCACACAGGACAGAGTAATATCAATAAGTTACAATAAATTGAGCAGTGGGTAGCAGATGTGAGGGAGATGCTCAAAGTCCACAGGATCACAGCACCAGAGACCCAAAACACATGAAAAATAGACTGTAATTAGACTAAAATAGACTGTTTAAATTCTGCAAAAGCAGGGATGAGTGGTTATTTTGGGGCATTTACCTGCAAGTTTATTACTTATTTAACTGGTGGGTTCAGTTTGCCAAACCCAGAGGGTAAATAATAATGGAGCTAGACCATGTAACTATTAAAATAAACCAACAAATATGGTACCTGGAAGGGGGTGTTGGGGGAAGTGACTTAGAAAAGTGGCATCAATTTCCAGTTTTGAAATATCCAAGAACTTGAAGCCAAAGCCAGGCATGCTCTGTGAGAAACACACCTTTGATGGAATGGAACAGGAGGAGGTTGTGGCCTAAGGTTGGGAGCCTTCCTACAGAAAAGTTAAAAATTGCTGAAGTATTGAAGAGGTAAAAGTGGTAAAATTCTTCCTGGAATGAAAGTATTGATGAATAAAGCCAAGTTAGAGGTGAAACTGAAGTGTTTTTTTAAAGAAATAACTGCAACAATTTGAAAAAGACAAAATGTACAGGAAGCAGGTTCTGGGCTTGCAGGTGTTACTTAAGAGGATAAACAAGTTCTGAGGGAAGAGAAAAAAAAAAACCAACAAAGAACAAATGTTACAGTTTGATCTTGGCTCCTCCCAGGACAAGGTGACGGTTGTCTGGCTGGCATCTGATGCTTAATAATTATTGACTTTCTTTAAAGCAAACAGCAGAGCACAAAGCTCTCAGCTTTCCAACTGCAACTCTCAAACTGCAAGTTGAGATGAACACTGCAATTCTCCACTCCCTGAAATGCCACCCATCTCTTTAAAGATAGAATTTTAACACTCTGAACAGTTAAAAACACAGTTAAAAATCCAAACCACAGCACTCAGATTGTGAGTTCACAGTCAATGCAGGAGCTACGGAAACATCCTTTCATAATCAAGATTTATTTGGCTTTTGTTTGGTGATCACAAACACTATCAACAATTTTACAATTGTTTTTATTCACAGAACTTTTTTTAATCTAAAAACTAATTCTGTTTTTTTCTAGCACTATTTCAAATATTTTTCACTCCATCTTTGTAGACAACCTGTCCTTTAAAACTAGATGTAAAATTCCAGTATCTCAAATATTGACGTAACAAGTTCCATCTGCCACGCAGAAACTTTTACTTAAGACAGTATTTAAAGATATAAAATCAAAGTTTCCAATCTTTTGCATCACAGCTACAAAGTTGTTGGAAAAAAATAAAGCTGCACCTACCAAAAATAACTTTGTCACTGATCTACACCACTCAGCAAGAAATCCACCACTAGGGAGCAGTTTTATTAGATAAGCAATTCTACTGATGGTACAACCATAGAGAAAGATAAATAACTACAATGTTAAGACATTCTCAAGACATCATCATGAATTCCAAAGTCAGATCTGTGCTATGCTTCATTTTATAGGATAGAAAACTGTCCCTTGGAGCCTGTGGAACGTGAGGCCTAATCAAGGCCTCAAAGCCCTCTCCTTAATTAACACGCTGTTAATTTCTGGTTTTATAGAAAAAAGACAGCCAGTACTTGATTTTACCACTTACAAAAAGCATTTACACTTATCTAAATATGTAAAAAAATGGGTTGAGTCGGGATTCTCTCCTTTTTAAAAACATGTTTTCTAGAACTACTAAAAAACTTGCATTTACAAAATAGTTGATAAAAATATTCCTCTGAATTGTACAAGAAGAAAGATTTAAGGACCACCAGTTACAGATGTGGGAGCAGGTGTCACTCAGACTTCACTTCTTTCTCTGCAGCTGCATCAGGCGCTGGGGTCTGGAAAGGGGAAAAAAAACCCAGAACATTTGAGTGCAGGAAGTTTTGAATGGCTCAGATTAGTTTGAGGTGGTTTTAGTGCAGGACAGAATAACCCTGACTCATTCCTGCAGATTTCTCTTGAATGACCTGCTAAACCAAGCTGTCACAAAAATGCTCCTTGGATCCCCTAGGATGCATTTCAGGATGTTCATTCATTACTAAACACACACTGCTAAGGATTTTAATTTTAATTGGATTATTGCCTCTATGACAGAAGAAACTTTAGCTTTTACACTGCTACAATTACCTATGAGGCGTTTAGAAAATACATGAGGTAACACTTCATGCCCTTAAATTTCAGTGCCACACTTAAAATATTCTTCCAATCTTAACCCTGTTTAATTCTTAGTAAACAATAACATCCAACAGGACACTCTACCTCTTCCTCTTCTAGACTCTGGTATAAAATTACAACTGGAATTTTGGGTGGTGTGACCAAGTCATCATCCATTCTTTGTAAATTTACATAATCTCTGCACCAGTGAACTAAAGAGACCCCAGATGGGAATGCTGCCAAATTTGGTTCCACTGCTTTACTGAAATTATTACAAGCACAAATTAAAACACTGCAATAATGCCAAAAATTGAGTCAGCTGAAGAACTCGTAGTTACAGCACAACTTTCTCACACTACAAGCTTGCAAATGACAAATTAAATGCTCCTTTTCACTGAAGTACCATCCTGTACCTTCCTTGCCCACCAAACCCCATCATCTAAAACAAAAATATTCCACTGAACTCCTGAAAATGAGGGGACTTTCACTGTCACAAAAACCTGACACCAACTCTAGGCCCGTAACCACACTTGTGTTTCATCCACCTGTCCTGGTAAGAGGCACTGCTTTTCCTTGCAGATCTTGTCCTAAATTTGTAATGGACTTATGTCTTTTATTCCAGGAATAAAATACAGAGTGGAGAATGCTGTAAGTGACCTGAACAATAACCACAGAAAGTTCAGCCACTCTGGCACCGTGGTGCAGCCAAGACTCACCTGGCACAGTCACTTCTCCAGCAACATGTCACTAATTGTTGTATTTTGTCCCTGCACCAACCTGTCCTTTCTCCCAGCACTGTCTGTCAATGTCACCTCAACTTTGCTTAAATCAGCTCTGGGCTTTCACTCAAGACTCTTTCCAGGCCCAGGGAAAAGAATATTTCATTTGTCAAGAAACTTATAGCAAAACCCCCAAACTTCTCAGTAACAGCAAACGCAAATCCAGCCCTCCAAACTTCACCTCCTCAGTTTTAGCTTCCCCATTTTCTGCAGGCAGGTTGTCCTTTGTCTGTTCCTGGTTTGTCTCTTCTGTCTGTTTTCCTTTAGGCCCCTTCTTCCCCTTTGATGGAGCTTTCTTGTCCTCAGATTTATCCTACAACGAAATACATTTCCAGTACGTCAATTGTTAGGACCCTCCAGGTAAACCTCGAAAATAATATAAAGCACAGAAAAGCAAGATGGATTTGCTAAGCTACCAACAACCTCTGATCACCCACTTACAAAATATTTCAGAATTACATAATTGCAACACACTGACTTCTATACTTTGGTTGCCAAAATATATTTTTCTCCATTAGTATTTATTTAAAAAGCCCACTATGTAAGGAGCAAGCTTCTCACAACTGGAAAAAATACTGAGGAAAGTTTTAAAAATTGAGGAAGGTGATGCAAAACTTTTTTTTTTGATAAATCAAATAAAAAAATCTTTGTTAATCAATAGCTTGAAGTAGTTATAAGCAGAAAATCAGTATCACATATGTCAGTCAACATCAATGAGCAGCAGTAAGTGCAGATGCATCACAGACACTGCAAAAAAAATAAAAACAAAAAAAGGAAATTACAAAATTCTTTAGGCTTACAGCCCTGAGAGTGAGAACACACTGATACTCAAACCACCAGAATAAAGGTGGATTTCTGATCAGTAATTGCTCAATATGATTAATACAATGAAAACATCAGGAAGTCTGGAAAGATTATTAGTTTATTTGAAATGAAGAGAAAAGTTTGGGTTGAGGGGGATCTGAAAGATCATCTCATCCAACCCCCAACACCTCCCACTGTCCCAGGCTGCTCCAGCCCCAGGGTCCAACCTGGCCTTGGGCACTGCCAGGGATGCAGGGGCAGCCACAGCTGCTCTGGGCACCCTGTGCCAGGGCCTGCCCACCCTGCCAGGGAACAATTCCTGATTCCCAAGAGCCCATCCAGCCCTGCCCTCTGGCACTGGGAGCCATTCCCTGGCTCCTGTCCCTGCAGCCCTTGGAAATTGCCTCTCTTTGTCTTTCTTATCGATTCCCTTCAGGTACTGAAAGGCCACAATGAGGTCACCCCAAAGCTCTTGATCAATACATCAGAAAGAAAAGCTTATGATGACAAAGGGACACTGAACAACACAAACAGCAGCAAGCCAACAGACACAAGGCCATTTTTAATTCTCCCCAAAACCCAAAGAATTTTACAGTTCACTTATTTGCACTGTGAAAGCTGTGCTGAAAAATTCAAAGATCACACAAACTCACTTTCTTACACAAACACCTGAAAGCTTGACCACGTGAAAGGAAACTCATGTGATTTTTAAGTGGCTACTACATTTTCTCCCCTGTCCTAACACACTGCTTTAAAACATCAGTAGGTGTATTTTATCCCCTTGTTACAGAGATGAAATACAACGCTATGCACAGAATCACAGAGTTTGGAAAAGTCCTCCAAGGTACTCCAGTGCAACTTTAAGTGAGCACCACTCTGTCAACCAGAGCAGAGCAGTCAAACAACATCCAGGCTATCCTTGGAGACCTCCAGGTGATTTCACCACCACCCTGGGCAGCTTTTCCAATGCCTGACCAGCCTTTCTGTGAAGAAATCCCTCCTGATGTCCTAATGCACAGTTGCTTTGACAGTCAAGCAGTTCCACCCAATACCAAACCACAGCGTAACACGCATGGATCCGTGCCCACACCTCCGTGCAATGCCTGGAGCTTAACAACCATCTGCACACACAGCGATGGAATGTACCTGTAAATACTGGCAAAAGCACATTCAAACAACACTTCAGCCAAGCTGAGTGTTCCCACAAGGAATAAAACCATTCCAGCTCGGTGCACTGAGGACGGGATGCCCTCAAAGCACCACCTCCCTCCTCTCCCTCCCCTCTTGCAATTCACTCACCTTTGCCGGTAACTTTTTAGGTTTCGGCTCCGCTTTGGCAGGCGCGGGTTTCTGAGTAGAGAGAACAAGTCAGGCGGGGATCCGGCCCTCGGGGACCCGTCCCGGGCACGGCCTCCCGCCCATCCCGCGGGCCCCGCCGTTCGCCACTTACCGCGGAGAGCCGCGCCGATCGCCGCTTGGGCTGCGGGCAGGGAGAGACAGCGAGGGAGGGGGAGAGAGACACACAAGGGCGTGAGGGGCGGGCGGCCCGGGGGCAGCCCCGCCTGCCCCACCGCCCTGCCCGCTCCTTACCTCCTCGGGGGCGTCCCCGTCCGCCACCGTCACCTGCAACACACACGGCGCGTCAGCGGGGCGGGCCGGGACCGGCCTCTCGCCGCCCCCCGCCCGCCCCTTCCCGCCGCCGCTCCCGGACCGCGGAGCCTCGCCGAGCCCTCCCGAGCCTCCCACACCCCCAGCCCCCTCCCCGGCCCGCCGAGCCACCCGGCACAAGGGGAAGGCTCCGGCCCCCGATACCGCCCGCCGCACCGGAGCCCGCGGCGCGGCCGTTTCCCGCCGAGCCCGGTCCCCGCACGCCCCCGCCCGTTCCCGCCCGGCGGCTCCGCTCGCTGCCGCCCGCCTTCACCTTCCTCTTCGGCATCTCGAGGCTCCCGGCCGCGACCCCCGCGGCTGCGGCTGCTCCTGCGGCGCGGCTGCTGCGAGCGCTGCTGCGGCTGCTGCGAGCGCTGCTGCGGCTGCCTGCGAGCCACAGCCCGGCTGCGCAGCGGGGCCGCCCCCCCTCCCCATCCCAGCAGCGCCAGCGGCGCCGCAACAGGATCCAGCCGGATCGCGCGCGCCCCGCCCCGAGCGCGCCGCCGCCGCATTGGCCCGCGCGCCTCACGTGCCGCGCGCGTCCCCGCCTGCCCTCACGGGCCGCTCCCGCTCCTGGTCCCGGTCCCGCTCCTGGTCCCGCTCCTGGTCCCGGTCCCGGTCCCGGTCCCGGTCCCGGTCTCGGTGCCGGTGCCGGACCCCATGGCGGAGAGCGGCGCCTGGCTGCTGGTGCTCAGCGCCGTGTTCCTCTGCAACGCGCTCAAGATCCTGCTGCCCTCCTGCTCCTCCATCGTGAGTGACGGCGCCGCGCCCGCCCCGCGCCCGCCCCGCGCCCGCCGGGGATGGAGAAGCGGGAGGGGGGCGCGGGCCGGAGGATGACTGGAGGGGAGGGCAGGGAGCCGGCGGGGCGGTGAGGGGGCCGTTCACCACATGAGGGGAGGGATGCCCCGGCTGTGACGGGCAGGGTCTGGTCCCGCTCCTGGCCTTGGAGGGGAGAAGCTGATGCTGGAGATGGTGAACACAGCCCCGTGGCTGGGTGGCTCCAGCAGCTCCGGTTACATCGGCCTGAAGTTCTGGGGGATGAGTTACTGGGGTGGTCAGTGATGCTCCTGAGCCTTCAGCCCTTAGGATGGGTCACGGAATCATGAAATGATTTGGGCTGGAAAGAACCTGAAGGATCATCCACTTCCAACCCGGCTGCCGTGGGCAGGGAGCCTTGCACTGAGCCTGGCTGCTCAGAGCCCCGTCCAGGCTGCTCTTGAGCTCCTCCAGGGATGGGACACCCACAGCTTCTGCTTTCGGGAATAGCAAGGACGGCTTTGCTCAGTCTTGCGTGTTTTCAACAGATGGACATGCCCATGTTGAGATGGGAGGTCGGTGGATATGGAGATTAAGGAGTTGAGCCATTGTAGGAATAAACCTTAAGTCTCAACCACTAAGCAGGGTGTCCCTGTTCTGATCTGAAGCATTTCTGTGGAAATGCATAATAGAATTGAGGACAAAGAACCTCTGTGACTGCCAGATAAACTCACAAGGGTACAAAGATGCTGAAATCCCTGTCGCTCTGCTCTACCATGGAAATAACTTCACTGGCACAGAGATCAGTGTGCACTGTTCAACAATGGACAAAAATCCTTTAAAATTTAAATCACCCTCAGCAATTCAGGAAGCTGAACTCAGTGTTACTAGAGATGAGTGATGAAACAGCCACATGAGGAGAGGCTGAGGGCATTTGGTTTGTTCAGTGTGGAGGAGACTGAGACTGGGATCTGCAGCTCCTCCCCAGGACAGCTCCAATCTCTGCTCCTGTGACAGCGACAGGGTTTGGACTCAATTCCTTGTGGGTCCCTTCCAACTCAGGATATTCTAAGATTCTATGAAGATCTCTACTCAGCTTTCTGCTGTGGTTTGAAGATGGTGTTAATGGTCTCACTGACTGCAGGCCTGAGGACAGCATCCATAGGGAAAAAAGTTACACGTGTCTTGGGGAAGCTGGAAAGATTTCCTAAGGAACAGCAAGGAAAAGATTTTGTGTCCTTTGTGCTTTCATTTCTATGACAAACAGAGTTCATGAACCGACAAGCAGGTGGTGCTTCAAGAGAAGAAATTAGGAAAGCAAAAGGAAGGGAGAAAAGGTTGGAATACTTGGCTGCTGGAGCTGGAAATGGGAATGATCACAGAATCATTTGGGTTGGAAAAAAACTTCAAGATCACTGAGTCCAACCTGAGGCTGTTTCCTCTCGTCTTGTCACTTGTTCTCTTCTTACCCAAGGATTTCCTGCATCTCAATGAAAAGTCCTTTTTTATGGGAGGCTTTTGAGCTCATACTTCATACACATTAAAGCAAATCAGTGGGATTCTGGATCAATAATCAATAGTTTTCTTCACTTCTCAGATATCCAGGCTGTTACAGAAGGATGCAGAGCAGGAATCCCAGATGAGAGCTGAGATCCAGACCATGAAGCAGGAGCTTGCCACCATCAGTATGATGGATGAGTTTGCCAGATATGCCCGGCTGGAGAGGAAGATTAACAAAATGACTGACAAGCTCAAAACCCATGGTACAATTCCATGTCTGCTCCCTTTTCCAAAAGGAAAAACATTTCCTGTTCCTGAAAAGCATTCTGGCAAGAGTGTTTTCACTTTTAAGTATTTATCCTTCAAACTTGCCTTCCCCATCTCACACATTTTCATTGTCTTTCCTTTTCCTTCCTTTTCCTTTTCCTTTTCCTTTTCCTTTTCCTTTTCCTTTTCCTTTTCCTTTTCCTTTTCCTTTTCCTTTCCTTTCCTTTCCTTTCCTTTCCTTTCCTTTCCTTTCCTTTCCTTTCCTTTCCTTTCCTTTCCTTTCCTTTCCTTTCCTTTCCTTTCCTTTCCTTTCCTTTCCTTTCCTTTCCTTTCCTTTCCTTTCCTTTCCTTTCCTTTCCTTTCCTTTCCTTTCCTTTCCTTTCCTTTCCTTTCCTTTCCTCCCTTCTTTCCTCCTTCCCTTCCTCCCTCCCTCTCTTCCTCCCTCTCTTCCTCCTTTTCTCCCTTTTTTTTTCTCTCTGTCCTTCTTATTTTTCCCTTGTTAAACTCTTTGAAGACCTTGCTTGTGTCTTTCCAGGAATTTCCTGGGCTTCACTGTAATTATTTATTCTTTCTCAGTGATGCTGATCACTGAATCCTGTTTTGAGTAAGTCAAGAAAGAAACTATAGTGTGATACAGAACTGGCAGTTTGTTGTAGGAGGGTGTTTTTAATATAGCTGTAAGTCATTTGGAAAGAGACTTTTAAACAGGGTAATGTCCAGTCTTAAGCAGTGAAATACTAAAATCTTACTAATTTGATGTAATTAAAATTCGTTATCATAATTAATGGAAAGTAATATCTTTTTTTTCTTTAATAGTGAAAGCACGAACTGCCCAATTAGCCAAAATAAAGTGGGTCATAAATATTGTATTTTACATATTGCAGGTAAGTAAACATTTTGTTATGGATTCAACTTAAATCCTCCGTAGTGTTGCAATTCTCTCCTGGTTTATTGGCCCATAATTGATCACTCAGGGCTCCCCCAGCCCAGGGAGGACATGGAGCTGCTGGAGAGAGCCCAGAGGAGGCTCCAGGATGAGCAGAGGGCTGGAGCAGCTCTGCTGGCAGGAAAGGCTGGCACAGCTGGCATTGCTCAGCCTGGGCAGGAGAAGCTCTGGGCTGAGCTCAGGGTGGCCTTGCAGGGCCTGAAGGAGCCCCAGGAAAGCTGCAGAGAGACAATTGCCAAGGGCTGCAGGGACAGGAGCCAGGGAATGGCTCCCAGTGCCAGAGGGCAGGGCTGGATGGGCTCTTGGGAATCAGGAATTGTTCCCTGGCAGGGTGGGCAGGCCCTGGCACAGGGTGCCCAGAGCAGCTGTGGCTGCCCCTGCATCCCTGGCAGTGCCCAAGGCCAGGCTGGACACTGGGGCTGGAGCAGCCTGGGACAGTGGGAGGTGTCCCTGCCATGGCAGGGGTGGCACTGGATGGGCTTTAAAGTCCCTTCCAGCCCAAACCATTCTGTGCTTCCAAGGACACAGAGCCTGTCAAACAGAAAGAGTTTCTGCTACTGGAAGGAAAATGCTACTGATGAAATCTGGTAGTTGACAATGGAAATTTAACTTTCATCTTCAGCTCTGTGTTTGTGATTTTGGGGTGACAGGATTGGAGTTTGTCTTAGCTCTTTAATCGCTGGGGATTTTCTTATATATGGCCTCAAATCTAGGAAAGTTCTGCTACATGTATATGTAATTCTGGCTTTGGAAACAAAATGCACTTCTGCTGAGGGTGCAAATCTCCACCTACAGCTGCCACACATTTCCCCACAGTGCCTCATCAGATTGTCTGTGTGCTGCCAAAGAATTTTCTAAGGAGAATTTGCTAGTGAGGATGGCAGTGATCAGCTTGAAGATTTCCTTAGGGGACTGTTAAAGTGAGCTGTATTCCTTGTAGGCAAAAATTGAGGCTAAAAAGGGTCATCAGAATTATAAGAAATGCTGTGACTGTGTTTGACTTTTCTGGATTGGAACGAGGGTCTTGAAAGAAAATGAGTTCTCACTGCAACCTCCTAATATTGTATATAAATTTAAGGTCATACTGAATCTAAAAATATTTCAAAGAAGATAAAACAACAAACAATTCCCTTTCATTAGAATTTATTATTTGCTGTTTCAGATAACACTGGGAATGTACTTTGATGTGTGTTATTATCCAAACTAATAAAAATTCCCCTTGCAGGCTGCCCTGATGATCTCCCTGATCTGGAAGTATTACTCCGAGCCCGTCACGGTGCTCCCAAGCAAATGGTTGGCTCCCCTGGAGCGCCTGGTGGCCTTCCCTACAGGAGTGGCAGGTGAGGAAAAGGAAATTCCCAACCCCAAAGCATCCATGGATTATCAGCAGCTGCTCCTCTGACTCCCAGGGCACAGGGTTCAAATATCTGAGCAGCTCTTCTGTGTGTGCTTAGTTCTGGTTCTTGAACTGATAACAGAATTTTGTTATTTTTATTTCCACCCAAACAGAGCATTGTCCTCATCTGTATTGAATAAACCCTGGGGAATTTTTAAATTAGAAAATCAGAAAATCACCCAAAAGGGAGTTTTCTTCATAGATGTGCTCTGAATAACTATATACTTAAAAACAACTGATTTCTACTTCAGTGGAAATTTACTTTTTACCTCTCTCAGATCCTGAATTTAGGTTCAAGCAAAGCATTCTGTGACTTGCCAGGCCTTAAACTTCAGGTATTTTCTCTTGGGTCTGTAGCAGATGGTTTTAGCTGTGGGGTGCACTCACCACACTTCAGCTCATATTTCTGTATTTGGTGTTCTTTTCCCAAGGCAATCCAGACTTTTTTGGGACCAGCATTGATTTATCTCCCATCTCTTGTATCTCCCTTTTGTACATAAAGAGTTTTGTTCCTGTTGGCCCCGTGAATTCTGAGTTTCATTTTTCACACTTCCAAGGTTGTTTTGAGCTGTGCAGGTTCCTCAATGGTGATTTCTCCCTCTTTTCCAGGAGGTGTGGGAATCACCTGCTGGCTCGTGGTCTGCAATAAAGTTGTAGCTATCATGCTGCATCCCTTCAGCTGAAGGAATCCCAGCAATCCCTGGACTCCTCAACTGCATTTTTGTTATCACTCTTTTAATTTAATTTTTAAAGAAGGAGAGTTATCTTTCATGAGAAAGGTCTGAGACAATCCTTGTTATCCCATTTGGATATCAGTCAGTCCTTTGGATTTCTCTTCCCAGAGTTTGTCTTTCAGTTTGGAAAGAACAGCACTGCTGGTTATAAAACCTCACTTTGGGTTTATCTGTGGCAGAACCATAAGGTTTTGTCATGGCCTGTTGTCACCAACACCTAGAAGTGTTGGATTTGTGGTTTTAAATTGAAATGTGCTGGCTTTAGGAGTTAATTTGGGAGCTTGGCTGTTCGCTGTAAAATGTGGTAGCTACACCCCGAGGTGGGATCGTGTTGGGTGGTGCAGAGGGCAGGGGGAGGTCGTTTGCTTGGCTTGGGGCAAAAGAGAATTTCCTTGTAATTTTTTACCCTAAAATTGGAATATTCTCGAGCTCTCCTAAAACAATAGATGTGTTTAATCAAGATTTTATCTCTTAAGAGGTTTCTTCAGCTGCCAAACACAGGCTCCTTTCAATGAAGCAGGAGACAGGGCTGTTCCTGCAGAGGGGATGCTGATTTAGCTTCCCACTCTGGAATTCCCACTCTGGAATTCCCACAGAGGAATGATCTATTCTGCTATTCCAGGGCCTTTTCCTCCCTGCAGGAAGGAAGGGGCCAGAACCCCTCCAAAACTGGCACTGCCTTCAAAACCCAGTTCAAAAGTTCAGGGTGTATTGTGTGTGTATATATGGATTAAATATTTTTGTTTGGTTGGGTTTTTTAAATGTTAATTTAAAAATTGGGATTTTATTTTAGCCAACATGAAAATAAATATCAAGGAAAAAATGTTGTGATTGAATCTTATGTATAATTGTGTTGTTATTAAGGAAATAAAGCTTTTCAACCCATCTTAGGTTTTCTCATGTCTTTTTTAATGTTAACTGCAATTTTCCTAAACAACCCACAAAAACCCCAAACAAACAAACCCAAAATGGCAAAACAAACCCCAAACTCACCAAAATCCAAGCCAAAAAACAATGCTCCCCATGTTTGTGCACAAGAAAATACTCTTTGAATCAACTGGGCTAATTTATTATTTCAATTATTTTTCTAAGCCTTTGAAATGTTGCTGCAAGCAGGTTGAGCTCTGAATGTCTTTGTCATTTTTAAAAGCTTCTGTAGTGTAATTTTTGACTTTTTTTAAAGTGCTACTGCCTTTAAAAATTAACAGAATGCCCCTAATTTTTCCAATCTTCACATGAATTTAGCAAGTATCTAATGAATTACTGTGAGGAACAAAACACAGTCCTCCTCCCCTCGGTTACATAACCTTAAACAAGGATTTTTAGAGGCTTTTTGGGGACTGGCTATGCCTGACTTCTCCAAAACAATGCTTTCCTCTTGCACATTCATCTCTGGATGTCAGCTGGGGAAGTTACCAGGCAAACTGCTTTGATAGGTTCCAACAGTGGGGAAGAATGAGGCTTTAGAGGTTTCTAATGCTCGTGAAAACAATGTAGGAGCAAATTATTTTTATTATCTGTGAATTCTGGAAGCTGTTTGGGGAGTGAAGGAACTAAAAAAGTGTTTTCTTTTATTGCATTGTTGGTTCTCACCCAGCAGTGAACTTTATGAAAGCAGCATGGAGCTGACAACCACCCAACTTCCAAATTCCAGCTCCTTGGGAATGCAAAAACCTGGAAATTCCTAAATAATGACTAACTTTTATCTGGTAACAGGTAAAAAACCTGAAAATTCCTCAACAAGGACTAACTTTTATCTGGTAAAAGGTAAAAAACCTGGAAATTCCTAAACAAGGACTAACTTTTATCTGGTAAAAGGTAAAAAACCTGGAAATTCCTAAACAAGGACTAACTTTTATCTGGTAACAGGTATAAAACCTGAAAATTCCTAAACAAGGCCTAACCTTTACCTGGTAACAGGTAAAGAACCTGGAAATTCTTAAACAAGGCCTAACCTTTAGCTGGTAACAGGTAAAAAACCTGGAAAATTCCTAAACAAGGACTAACCTTTAGCTGGTAACAGGTAAAAAACCTGGAAATTCCTAAATAAGGACTAAGTTTTATCTGGTAACAGGTAAAAAACCTGGAAATTCCTAAATAAGGACTAACCTTTATCTGGTAACAGGTAAAAATGATAAGGAATTATTAATACAACACATTTGTGGATAAACACTGAGCACAGAATGTTTTTTGTGATAACTGGTTGGATTGTTTTGGGAAAAATCATGGAAAGCAACTGCCAGTGCTTGTAAGATTTAATAAACATTTAAGAAAGTACAACATTTGGTTTTTAACGATTTGAATGTTTCAGCTTTCTAAAGGTAAGCTGATGTACTTAACTATCAGAAATGACTGTGCATTCCCAGAAGTTGGTTTTAATGAGGAGAGTTGGACCCTGGCCCAGAGTTTGGGATTTGCCTTGCCCCCCTCGCTTCCCTGCCCTGGCCCTTGTGCTGCTGGAGCTCTCTCCTTGCAAACAGCCCTCCCCAAAGAGCTCCTCCCTCAGGCTCTCCTCCCTCTGCCGAGGCCAGGGGGGCTTGCCCAAAAGAAGGTTCATAAGCCCCAAAGGTGATTTTCCCCCTGGGCACAGCGGTGGTGCTGCAGCTCTGGCTGTGCCTGCTCAGGCTGCCTGCTTTGCATTTGGCACCCGAAGTCTGCAGCCCCTGATGCAAATTCTCAACAGCTCGTGAGGAGATGTATTTTTTTTTCAGCCTAGTGGGGTCTTTGCTTGGAAGAGTATTATCACTCCTGGCTTTTTTTTGCTGCTCATTTGGTTTTTTCTCTTCTTTTTCAGCTTCTTCCACTGCCTTTCCCTCTTGATTGTTTTCTTTTACTCTGTCACTTGGAGGATTTTGTTCAGATTTTGTCAGACTTTTCAACTCCTGTTGAAAATACTCCGTCTGTTTTTCCATTTCTTTAATAAACTCTGGAAAATTGCATTCTTCCATTAGCAGTTTGTCCCCTGAAATATTGGGGGGTTTAAGAACATGAAGAGTTACGAAGTTTTAAAAAGAGCAAGTATCACATCCTTATTTCACTGCTTCAGTTCTTATTATTGATGCTATTTGAAATACCAGCTACAATAAATACAACAGCATGGGGCAAGATTTAAACAACATAATTTGCCACTGAATCCACGCTAATATCTTTATTTTTACTTTTTTCATGGTGCTGAATTTAGTTAAATGGATTGAGCTGCCATTATGTACAGTAATGGCTAAATAGAGTACCAGAAAAGTCATGTACAAGCAACAGAGAAACCAGGTGAGATCTGAACTCTTAATTGCCACTTTCTGGCTTTTAAGTAGAACTTGGAGGTATGCAGGATTTTCTTTCCCTTAATTCACAACAATTCCCTTAATTCTGCTTGTGTGGAGCAGAATACAGAGCAACTCTGTCACATGGAAGTGAGGGGGCTCCACTTTTCAGCAGGAAAAGGAACATGTGTTCAAAAATGTCATTTATCTGTGCAGGGGATGACTTGTAATGGGTCCTGTGCTCTGGAGAGACCCACAGAATACCCCCAAAATGAGACATAATCCAAGCTTAAAGGAGAAATAAGAAGTTGTAGGAACTAAAAGCCAAGTAAGGCTTCAATAAAAGTCTACTATCAATAAGAGAAACTCAGATTTCACAGATTTTTCAGAGGGAGCATCATAAGACCTGTGTTTTCTGTCAGTTTTAGAAGGGCATTTTAAAGACAAATGCTGACTTTGGTTATCTGAGGGGCTCTGGAAAGGCTGCAGGCTGCAAAGGCAGAGTACAAACCTCAGGAGTTAACACATCCCAGGAATAGGGATGTGAGCTGGCATCACCTGGGTAAATGTGTGACCTGGAGGTCTCCTGCTATTCGTGACATGTTTAGGATAGTGGCACTCAGCCCTTTTCTTTTCCTAAAAGCCTTAAAGGAAATAACAGGAATGTTTCTCAAAAGAAAAACATGAATGAAGCAACAGCAGTTGCTTTTTCTTTCCTATGTTCTATTGAATTTCTTCAGAATAAAAACGTTTACAGATGAGTCCCTTGCATGTAACTTTTCCATGAGAACACAGTGGCTGAGATTTACACAAAATCTCTTTCCAGGGATCACTGTCATGAGGAGCTGCTCCCAGCCCTCACATTCCTTTTCCTTCTCCAGCCATGGAAACAGGTTCACATCAGTGATGAAAATTCCCAGCCATCGCTTTGAGCTCAGTGTTTGTTTAGTGTGGATTAATGAGTGTTAATTATCCTGTTACAGACAGAACACTGAATTTTTACCACCCTGACCAAGAAGAGCAGCAGGGTGAAGATGCCACATTCTGCAGAGCAGCTCTGCTCTCAGTGCAGCACCACCAGCAGCTGTATTTCCTAACCCAGACGATTCTGTGACTTCAGTGACACTTCATTCATCATTTGCAACTAGTTCCTGTCAGCCTGGTGCCATTGAAGGGCTGTCAGAACCACATAAATCACCAGGACTTCTGGTAATTTCCAAAGATCAGGTGAATTTCTGAAAAAAATGTTAAACCTACCTCTGTGTGTCCTGTTAGAAGTTTCTAGCATTGCTACTTTCTTGGTTGCTTGCTTTGCTTTTCTACCCTGGGCATTTGAGCACGCTTCCTTTGCTTTATCTTCTCCAACTTTATCTCCTCTTTTCTTCTACAATTGACAATTAAAGGTAAAAATAACGAGGGAATGCTTGTTTAGTGACTTTGAAAATAACACAATCAGTGTTCAGATTAGATCAGTGTTAGATTAGTAATTTGTATTGCTGTTACATTCTTATTTTGCATCACAGTGTTATTTGTGTACTGTAATCACACAAATCATGCAAAATCCACATCCAAGATGATGGACCAGGCTATCCAGGCATATTACTGCAACTTAGGGAATAAGATACACCTTAGCTGAGAGTTTAAACAGGGGATTGGGTTTGGATCCAGATCTTTCCCACCTTTTTTAGCTGGATTGGATTTTTTTCTGTTTCCTGGTGCTGGGACAGCAGCAGCTCTCTGAAACTCTCTTTATCTACTTGTACTGATCTGTCTACTCTCTGACCTGTTGAATAGGACAAGCATTAGCAACACAGTAATTATATTATTGATAAAGACAAAAGATATCTCTGACAATGACAATACTGATATGTGACCAAGAATTTAAACATTTTTTAATGCATATCTTAACACCCTTAAAAAAAAAGAAAGAATTTTTTCTGCTGAATCTATGAACGCTGAAACTGGACACAAATCTGGATTTCTGAGCTTTTTCATCTGTACATCAGTGCATCCTAAACATACTTGTATACATAAATATATAAAAAATATACTACAAAGTCCTGTTCAGACAGAACATGTAAAGTCAGACAAGTGTGTCTATGCCCCAGAGCCCACACTGGCTTTATTTTTGGTTCCATTCTGGTGTAAATTTGAGAGGTCTGCTATGAAGCCTAAGAGTTCACTTTCCTAAATCTGGGTCTTTATGGAACCCAGCTCATGGGAAATGCTTAACACTGTTTGAAATATCAGTGGTCTTTGGAAGAGATTCCAAGGGAGTGGCTGAATGAGATGTTCATAGAAATACAGATAGAGTATACTATTCCTTTACTCTATTTTTGGAATAATTTTGACACGAGTACAGCAGTGAGAAAGTTGCTACCACCAGAGCAGCAAAACCGAGCTCTTACCCACATCCACATTCACCCTTATTCCCAGTTTTTAGCTCCGAAATCCAAGGATAAAACGCATAAAAACGGAGCCCTCCCGGTGTTCGCAGGCGGGCGGTGAAAGGGATGCTGGTGAGCAGCCTGCAATGGCTCTCGTGATGCGGGAGGAACTGGTTTCCCAGTTGCTCCAGCTTCTTCTCCCAGTTGCTCCCGGAGCTTTTCCAGCGGGGCGTTCCCCGGGATGGGGACTAGGGGGCGCTGCCCCCCCAGGTGAGCCGCTGCCACCTGCCCGGCTCCGCTCTCGGCCGGGGCACCCGCAATCCACGGCTCCATCCAAAAATTCCACTGCAGTCACCTGCACAGAGCTTTTGGATCACCCGAGGAAGCCTCCTCCAGCCACTCATCGGAGCCTTAAAAAAAACAGCTCCAAATTTCCTGCTGGCTACAAACTTGTGTGAACGTCAACTAGAAAATAATGACCCGAAGAGGCAACTCTTTAGAAATCTGCTAAAGGAAAATTCAAGTCAAGAGTGAGAAGGAAAACAAGTTGTCAGCGATTCCAGCTCTGGGTTTCCAAATCCATTAACTGGCAGAGAATGAAACCTTTTTCTAAAAATTCCAGAGGATGGGGCAACTTTGCTTGGAAGCTTTCATTACAAAATATCATGTCTCTCTACAACTAAGCTCCCTTATCTTGCTTAAAGGAAAGAATTTAAATAATAACTATGGTTTAAGTATCATAATTGAACAGCAATATTCAATTTCTATTGAATACAAGGCCATATATGAGTAAACTAAAAAAGAAAAGAGATAGTTATGTGGTGTAACTAAAACAGGAATTCAGAGTTTCATAAAAAATGTGGCTGACTTGGGATGAGAACCAGAAAGATGTGTTTTTCTTAATTTTACACCTTGAATTACCAATCTTTTCCCTTAGTAGTAGTTCACTGGTGGTTAAGGCAGAGTTAATGGGTTTGCAAAGGCAATGAAGAGGAAAGAAATAAGCAGCCAAGCATGGTTAGATTTTGTATTGCTGCCGTGATTTGAGGAATTCTGTGGGGAGCATTTCCAGCAGGCAGGTTTGCTAAGTGCTCTTTGGTCCTCACATGATGGAATTCCTGATTTCTGCTTTACTACAGGAGCAGCAATATCTGCTCAGTGTTTCCAAGAGGTGCTTCAGCCAGAGAAGCATTCCATTTAGATCATTCCATCCCAAATTCTGGGTGTAGTGGAGGCATCTCAAACAGTGCTGGTTGGATTTAACCAACTCAATCCCACTCCAGACAGCTGCCCTTGGAATGTTGGATAGAGACAAGATTCCATGGAATAGATATTTCTCCCCAATATCCATGAGCATCCATGTGAAAGAAATATTCTTTTTTAAAATGCTCTTTCTTCCTTGCTAGAACTTAATTTATATTGTTCTTTTCTATCATTCAGGCTTTTAAACTTCCTAAACCTTTTCACCTTTTCAGCCCATACAAAAGCGCTACTTTGGCATTTAAATTGGAATAAACCTCCCAGTTCTAAGACAGTGGAAGTGTCACCAAACAAGTGAAGAAGATGATTACAGACATACTTTGGTCATTGGGAACCCAATCACTTCTGTCCCTCAGGGCTTTTGGCATCCGATTTGCATAAATATTCTTTATGTAAAGTTGCCGATCCTTTTCCTGAGAAGAAATAAACACTGTTAAGCTTCTAATATGCATTAAAAATTACTTTTTACCCGCTTAATTTTCACATGCTGGGTGAATCCCATCAGGGATTTCATCATCCTTTGCCAGACCCACGTGGTGGCTTTGTCATTTTCATTTTTCCAGACTAAACATTTTTTGCCTTTACTTCCTCTTTTTTGTTGATTTTTTAAAAAATTCATTTACTCAGTGCCCTTGTGATATGCTCAGTTGGTTCACAACCTGTTGCTCTGGTGGTGACTTGAACTCCAGAGGTACCTTTTGACATTTATTTAGCAAAATTCCTCTTTCCTTAATGAAATCTTCCTTAAACACAGAAGACAGATCTCAGCAATGCTCTCACCACTCCAGTTTTCAGTGGAAAAAAAGAGTAGCTTCATTTATTTGGGAAAATTACAAGTTATCCTGGAAGTGGAATAGCCTGAAGTAAGACAGGTGCCTAAAACTATGAATTTGTAAGGATAAACTCTGTTCTGGCACAGAAATAAGGTTGATAAGCATGCCTGGTCTTCTTTGTGGCAAATCAATAGAAGGTTTTGTGGATCTAAATAGAAAATTCAGAGACCTGGACACACAGCAAACTGCACGGAAAAGAGATGAAACAGACCTATTTTAGAGAGAGTTAAGGTGAGAACTGTACTTTGGAATAATTTGCATTTTGGGACAGTTTTATATTAGTGTTCCTGAGATCATAATTGTTCACATCTCCCAGATCTGCTGGTCCAGGAGATCAGACTGACAGGGAAAAATCATGCCAAGGACCAGGAGGAAACTTCTGCACCTGCTACACAGAGAAAAGGAATAAACAACACCCCTGGCAGAAATCCCATCCTCCATGAATCCTCAGGAATTGCCTGTCCTGCCCTTCACAATGTCTGGGGAAATTCCCCTTAACAACATCTTCCAGAGATATTTGATTCCATTTAGAAGAGAAAGCTCCCCAATGGGATCACCTTGACACAGCAATATATAAATAAGTGTATTTTAACTGTGTTACAAACACAATTATGAAAAAGCCACAAGGGATTCCAGGTTTTCTGGAATGTGTAATGGTTTTTTTTGTTACAACTCATATGACATCCCATTCCTGGCAGTTTGGGCTTTATACCCATTTGGTTTTTCTGTGTGTTTGATTTATAAGCATTACAAAAAGTGCTGAACTGGACCTATCCATCCCAAACCCATTTGTCTAAAAACCAAACTGGAATTTGAGCAAACTCTTGAAACATTTCCACGAGTCTTTTTGTTAAACTCTAGCTTTTCAGGTTGTAATATTTAGCTCATTTTGACTTGTTTCTGTGAGGGAGCTCATTTAAAGGGAATAGATGAATATATCTGACCCCAAGCTGGCAAAATGGTAACACACTGGTTTTTTTTTTTTTTGTAGATTATAGACTCAAGCAGGAAACCAAATTCCATTAGTAAATACTGTAAAAGAATCAAAAGGAATAGATAACATTAAATACTTGAATTTTCCTGTAGAGAGAGAAACATGGATAAAATCTGGAATACCTTAATTTTTTGGTGAACGATGCTGATTTCCACCAGCAAATCTTTTGTGATCATTGTAGCTTCCAGGAGTTGTTTACTCTTACTTGCCAGCTGGCGACTAAAGATGCTGTTGTTCAGCTCCAGTTGCATTTCCAGACCCTTAAAAGAGTGACAGATTTCACCATATGGATGTACTCAGGGTAACAGTTGGAGAATTTCAGTTCTTGACAGATTTAAAGTATAAGCGTGCTAATAAAAAGACATTTAAGCTAATAATTATATATAATAACAGTTATTATCTTCTAATCATAGTCATATAAATAATATCACAAATTATATTGTAAACAATACATGAAACCATACTGAAATATCTGAAAAATTAACTTCAAATAAGAAAAAAATTTTCACTAAACAAAAGAAAAGGTTTTGCCATTCAATCCTAAAAATAAAAACATACATTACCTTTCTGATGGATTAATTAATACAACCATCTTTGAGAAATGCTAAGACTTTCTATTCACTGTGGCAGAATAAGGAGGCTTAGTGTAAATGAAAATTTGGTGATTTATTGGGTTCTTTCTCTTCAGAACCCAGGGCCATGCACTGAAATTCCAGCTCCTAAAATGCTTTTTATAGTTGCTCACTCCTCAAAACAGAAAGTTTTTGAAAGAGGCACTTAATTCAGCTGCTCAAATTTACCATTTCTTTTAAGATTTCCTTACTCTTTTATTTAATTCTATGCATAATAGACCCCATAGGAAATAGAAATGAATTCCTGGAAGACTATGGAAATTTCACTCTTCCAGTTTTGCAATAAAAACTGCATTCCTATTTTTTTTTATGCCGGGGTCAGTGAGAGTAAACAAACATGAGATATTAAAAGGAGACGAATTATCCCCTCTTGAACTTCCTTATACTTAGGATTAAAAAGCATCCAGTGTTACAGCATTATATCAGAATCATTCCTGTGATAAGAAATAGCCAAATTTTTTCCACTATTCTTCCACTGAAATCTCTCCTGCTTGATGATCCTTGTGATTCCCTCCCAGTTAGGATATTCTACGACCCTACATTCCACAAACACAATAATTTGCAGGCATTACCTCTATCCTCTCATCCTTCGCTTCCAACGCTTTGTTAAGGACTGACAACCTGCGACTAAGTTCCTCCCTCTCTGCCAGAGCTTTGTCCTCTGACAGCACAACCAAAGTCTTCAGGTCACATTTCGTTCTCCTCAGCTCCGCTTCGACTTTTTTGAGCTCCCTGGCAGTGTTTTTCTCGGCCTCCTGGGACATTTTCAGGAGCTTCCTGAGCTCTCTCATCTCGTTGCGGTGCCCTGCCAGCAGCCCCTGCAGGTGACTCTCCTCGTTGCTGTACCTGGCGATGGCCCTGGCGTGCCTGCGGTTCAGATCTTTCAAAGCCACGTTCTCTAAGCTCGACGCCTTGATTTTCCTCTCCAAGTCGATTATTTCGTTCCTCAGCTCTTTGATTTTGTGCAGCCTGGCTGAGGATATTCGCTGGCCAGTGGCGTTTTTGTCCTGGTAAACCACCCCGCTCTGCAGGGCTGGAAAGGAGGAGGTCAAATAGGTTTTTTTTCCAGCTGGCCATTTCTTCCCTCCTGCATTGAGAGCAGAGTAAACCGGCATTGAGAGACAGAAATTATTTGATACAAATCAATCACTGTGTGCCTTTCTCCTCATATAAACTCCTACTAATTATATACTACTCCTGAACAGCTCACCCAACTACAGAATTGTGGTTTCTTCACAAAATGCCCTGAAACTCTGACGTACAGTGAGCAGCCTGGTCTAGGGCAAGGTTCCCTGCCCATGGCAGGAGCTAGAACAAGATGATCTTTAATATCCCTTCCAACACAAACCATTCTAGGAACCATTCTATTCACAGATAAATGCATTAAATATTTCATATTTCTGCATCTTTCTGTGCCTGCAGTGGACCACAGCGAGCAGCCAACGGAAACAAATGGAAATAAATTGATGGAAATCAATTTTCAGTCCATGGCAATCAGTTTTCTTCCTGTAAATCATGAATTTCACCAGCATAGCCACAATCTGATGAATCAAATCCAACCCATCAGAATCTACACCTTGAATAGATGCATGATAAAAAAACCACTGACCAATCAACCAAAACCAACAGAGTAATTTACAGGTCTGCCAGGACTCAAAAGCCAACATGCTCCCAACAGGACATGGTTAAAATCCCTGCAGCTGGGATTTCTAACCAGTTCAGCTTTCCAGTCAGCTCTGAATTAAACTACATTTTAAAATAAACCTTAAATGCTCATTGCATAGAACAGATGTGCAGTTGTCTGTGTGGTTTCTGAACAGCAACTGAAAAAATATATTAATGGGCTACTTCTCAGTGTGTTGCTGCTATTTGCCCCTCCTGAAGGCCAGGATTCTGTCTGAATTACTCTCCTTTTCTTTTCTTTAAGGCAGATTAGAATTTAGAAATAGTCAAGACTGTAAATCTGAGTGTATTCCCCTTTTTCAGGCATATTTTCAATTTCTCTACAGCTCTCACAGCACTTCAGGCAGTATTTTGCTAAAAAGTTGATTATCATTTATAGATCATCTCATATTTTTATTTTATGGATAAAACAGGCAAGGTCCTGACTTAAAACACACCAGAATAAAAGGACAGATCTTTCCAAGAATTTCTGTTGAATCCAATATCTTATGCAACACCATTCCACTGCAGGAAAACTGCAATATGACCACAAATAGTGTCACACAAGTATTTGCAAAATTACATTATCTCACTATTTTATTTTGCCAGAATGGACTGAGAGGATGGAAAAAAAAGGGCAAATACCTTTCTGCAAAAGCTGTCAGAAGTACTGTAAAACGTATTTCATTTCCAGTAGGCATGGACAAGCAAAAATAAACACATTTTGCAAATGATATATAACATCTACAAATATATACACTAAAATATCCACCACAGGTCGAGGTCAATAATGATTTTTTGCTAACTAGATATAAAAAATGCCATTATTTTTTCTGGTCTGCTACTTTCATGCCAGTATAACTTCTTGACAGCGGCATATAATAACAGAGACAATCAGTGGTTCTTTTGCTTTTTTAAGATGGATTTCCATCCTGTAGCTTTGGTAAATGAAGATAAAATTTTGAAGCTCAGCAGGAAAAGGGTTGCTGGTTTTCCATTCATTGTGTAGGATTTAAGAAAGGATGGGTCTAGATGGGAAGAGATGCAGACATGGAGAGATTCCTCACTGCTAACAGTGGCATAAATTCCATGTACATTTGCATATTTGTTCTCTGTGCTCATTCCACTGAGGCACAAATTCATTTCACACGATACACCACATCCCAGCTGGCCACTAAATGGCTGTTTTCTGGTCAAAACTGACACTTTTGAGCACTTTTTTCACCCATTTTCCTCATGAAAGGCTTTTTCAGACTTGCCAGATGCTGCATGGTCGAAACCAAAATGTGGCAGAGCCATTTTCAGGTCCTTGGGTTGAAGCTGAGGAATGAGGATTGCCAAGGGCTCCCATATCCCAGGTGATTCTCCCTTTGGATCACTGAGTATTGTGGGATAACACTGTAGGGAATCTCTCTCTCTCTTCCCTCCCCTTGTTGGTGTTTGAAACAGAATTTATTATATTCTTTCACTGAAAACCTATTGTCCCTGTCTTGCTAATTACTGGGGCGGGAAAAAAAATAAAACAAAGAAAGGGAACAATGCTACTTCTCCAGAGAGTCTCAGACTACCAGAAAACAAATTTACCTTTTTTATCACTTTGGGCGTAGGGAGACAGTCCAAATTTCTTTTTGTCCTTTGTCGTCCTGTCCTTTTTCTGTATTTCCTTCTCTTCAGTTCCTGGGGTTTCTAAAGGTTTGCCTCCTCTGGCTCTTTCAGGGTCAGCCACTGACAAAGCTCCTGGAATCATCACTGGGAGAATGTTCACTTGTGTCTTCTCAAAGAGGTCACCACCCTACCTGAGATTTCAGAGTATTTCATGTCATAAAAATATCATTAATCACATTTTTCAAGAATTAGACAGCAAATCAGATCACAAAATTAACTAATCCCTTAAAACAGCAGAAAATCCACCTTAGCTGCCATATTAACACTCTAAGCAGAGGATAGAGAAGAACCTAAAACTAGTTTAATATTTTTGTAAAAAGCATGTATAGCATATATTTTTATAAATACTTTTAAAAAAATAAAGTTATATTTATAATTTTTTTTTATTTGATGTGTAGCATAAAATAAATCATTCTAAGTAATTTTCTAGGTCTTTCTGAATAGCTGTTATGCTGCTTTTATTTTTTTTCCCTTTTTTCTCCCCCTATTTAAATGGTTTTTTCCTTGCTGGGAAGTGCAAGAACGGATCAGTTCATTCTCCTGGCAGAAGAATTTAAACACTGCAGTTCTGGTAAAAATTATTTCTTGAGATATGGCTTGATATCCATTCCATTTTCTTATTATCATGTTCCAATCCACTTCAGGTGAGGAGAGTTTTGCCTTGAGCCACAATTGTGGAAAGGAATTAGGTTCTAAACATACCCGAAAGCAAGATTAAAACACAAAAGAGGTTAAATGTTGGGACCCAAAGGGATAATTAAACTTTTATTTTTTGCACAAAAGAGGAAAAAAAATAGAAAAGGAGGAAAAAAAAATAGAAAAGTAGGAAAATATTTGCTAACAGAGGGATTTGAGAGAGGCAATGTCTCATTCATCTCATAGCAACAACAGGGCCATGGAGAAATTAATTATTACTCCCTTAAAATTCATTTATAAACAGAGAATCTTACAGAGTAGAAGGCTAAGTTGTACATTTTGGGGGTCTAAAAGGAGGATGGTAACCATGGAAAGGAAATTTGAGGGAGGTTAAAATGATATTTTAGTTCACACGGTGTCACGAGCCAAAGGATGGTCGTGATGGTTCGTTTTGATTTCAGAGTGCAAAAAGAGGCAGTGATAACTTAATTCAAGTGAAATCAATTGTATCTTTATTGATACACACAGTTATGCGATAGAAAAGAAGGGGAAAGAAGAGAGGGAGAGAGAGAGGGAGAGAAAGGGGGGTAAAGAAAGGGTATAGCTACCAACTGACAGACGGGGGTCCTCGTGACGTCGTTGCCAATAGACCACCTTCGCAGTCCTCGTGGCACGTAGGTCAATAGAGCCGTCGTCCGTTGGGGAGATCTCAAAGTGTGAGTCGCAGGGGGAAGCTTTTATAGTCATTGCAGAAGCAGGGGGCACCCGGCCAATGCACAATGCAGGCAGAAGTGGGGGGCACCTGGCCAGCGTGGGGGGAGCACCCAAGAGTCATTGTGAGGAGCCCCGTTGCACATTCAGATCAGGCAGGTTTGGGGCAAGCAGGTCTGGGCTCTGCAGCAGGTACAGCACAGTCAGTCAAAGCAAACACGGCCTCTGCAAACACGGCCCAGGAACCGTGACAGTGTCCATTGTTCCTGCACGGGTCCCTGAGGAGGGCGTCTTGGTCCAGTGGGTGCAGCTGCAGGGAGAAGCTTGGATGTCTCCTGTGCTGTGGCCCAGGGTCCAGGGGGGGTCTCAGCCTCTGACAGTCGTGAGGCAGAAATGAGGGATTTTCGGACCGACTCTTACACCACCCCGTGACTCACGACTGGTCGGCAGGAGAGCTCCATCAGTCGCGTTCGTTGCGTTGTTCTGAAGTCTTCAGGACTCATTGTCAGTGTCAGTGGTATACCCCGGAAAATAGAGTCGAGAGAAAGAGAGAGGGGAAAAAAGAAACAGAGAAGGAAAAGGAAAAACAAGAGACATCATAATGATTAATATTGATTGTTAATATCTCAAAACAAATCATTATGACAAAACAAATCCAATGACATTAAAATTTCAAAACAAATAATTGTTGTTGATTAATAAAACTCTTAAACAAATCATGATGATAAATGATTCATAAAATCAAATAATCAAGACAAAATCTTAACAATATTAAGTAAAATATTAGTTAAAACAATTTTCAATCAAGGCAAAAAATTATTGTAAAACAATTTTCAAGTAGCATGAACAAATTTAAAAATGATTAACACAAATCACAAAAATCAAAATACATAATTTTCTTAAAATATATGTATTACTTAGGCAAAATCCATTTCACAGTCCGCGGCTATGGCCTACTTGTAAAGTTTGTCTTGTGTCAACATCTCTAAGTATATCTATTGTTTCTAAGTAAAGAATGAGATTGCTGCAAAACAAAAGCCAATCAAAATAAAGTTAAAAGAACAACGATGGGATGACATAATTTGTTATCAAGGTCTTGGTTTTATCTAAAATTTCACTTAGATCCTGATGGAGCAACAATTACTTTACCAAAGTGAGGTTCATCCCAATCAGAGTAGGCCGTAGCTTGTGGATCAGTGTGTAATTAGATTGTAAAAGCTGGTAAGAAGTAACTGGAGCTGAAAAAGAAAAATCAAAAGCTGTAATTTTAGTAAAGTTACAAGCACAAAAGTTCGAATGATTTTTGGTTTCTAGTATAACATTTTCTACAGTTACAACATCACAAGCAGTCCTAAAGCATACACATCCATTGCCTACATATAAAAGCACTGTTTCAGGAGTCTCGTTAGGATAAACTTTAAAATGACAAATATTTTGTTCTATGTCTAAACAAATGTAATTTTATTACTTTCACAAATAAAGCCTTGTTGTTCTCGGACTATGCAGGATTCTAAGTTAACAGTTTGCCATTTTTTATCGACTTGACGGGCCCACTCCCTATACTGGAAAAGATAGAGAATAGCTCCATCATGTTTTAATCTTAACACAATAATAGGGAATATCAAATGTATCAAAGCATTACATATGGTCAATACAAAAGCTGTGGCTGTATTTATAAAAGAGTCATAAATAAAATTCACTAAGTTCAACTAGAATTGAAAATCTCTTTTGAAATCATTGGCATTGTTCCAAATTACTTTCCAAATTTCAGTAGAAAAAGCTGCCATCTTTTATAATTGAGGCAGCCACTAACTGCATCCACTACTAAGACTGGAGGCAGCTAAGAGCTAAAAGATTTAGTTTTGCGATCAATTATCAATTTATAATCATTCACATTTACCAGTTCTCTGTTTGATAATATGTTTGATAATAGCCACTGAGTCGTTCCCAAAGCCAATAAGGACGACTGTAAAAGGTGTTGTCAAATTCTTAATTGTAACAACCAATTTATTAACGAATATTTCTAAATCAATACTGTTTAAAATTCTTAATTTTGTTCCTATAACACAAATAATGTTTAAAATATCACCAGTTTTATCATGGTTTTATGTGGTCTTTATGTCCATCGGAGTTCTCCTGTGAAAAGTAAACACAACAGAATCTGCCTTCAAAGGCAGAAAAGTTAGTATGAAGGAATTATCCAGGGTGTGTTTATGCTTGGAACTGCCGGGCAAAAAGCAGTGATTTTGGAACATTTGTTAGCCTCCCATCCATAACAGGTATGAGAAGCCCATTTGATCTTTTCACGTTTTGCCCAATCTGGGACAATTTCTGCAGAAAAGTGAGACTGCTTGGGGCAAAAGGGGGGGGCTGTTCCAGTGACTGAGGCAGGTTTGTCTGGGTTACCATCCAAGTTCACTGTCAGATTTTTTACAGCTCCAAATGAGGCTCCTTCGGCCACCCCGTCAGGTGGGGGGGTTGCATATGGAGAAGGGCCTCTCAGGACAACAGGTTGTTGTACTGACAATCCTGAAAAAGCAAAACACCATTCCATGTGGAAAGGATCTGTAGGATAAGTAGGACCAAGTGTTTTGTGGGCGGTTGCCTCAAAAATTAACAATTTTAAAGCCTCATGATGAGAATCACCCCATTCCCAAATTTTTCCTTTTCTCAGCAGGCTGTAAAGGGTTCTGGCAATTATAGAAAAATCAGGGATGTGTTTTCTGCAAAGCACTAGTAATTCTGAAACTTGTTGCAGTTCCTTCGTAGATTCTGGCATTTTAATTTGATTGAAGGAGGTTATCAAATGCGTATCATGCTTCTTTTCCATCAAATTCCCAGAAATTTTACTTTCAGGGGAAATTTGTAGATCAAAGCTTTCAAAGTTGGAGATTATTTTCTGTTGAGGATCTTTCACTTCTTCTATTTCATCCCTACCCACAAAAATATCATCGATGCATTGGTAAACAGCTACATTGTCAGCTATGGGTATTTTTTCTAACTCTTGGGCCAAAGCAGGGTGGGCACGGGTGGGTGAATGTCGGTTCCCTTGAGAAGGAAGGCTTTGCTTTGGCTCCTTGCCTGGGTGCTGAGAGGGGGAGGGTGCGGGGGGTTGGATTGTTAGACTGTTTCTGGGCTCACTGCCCAGATTCTCAGAAGAAAGGTGTGTAATTTGCTGTGACTTTTTAGGGAGGGGTTGCCCTGGCAAATTTGGGTTTTGTTTGGGGACCCCTTTTTTAATATCTAATAGCAACAAGTGTTGGCGGCTAGTGATTTGTTTACTTTTCTCTGGTTTTTCACTACTAAGAGTTTTAACATAGTTGGTCACTTCTACTGCAATTTCACTTAATACATAGACATTACGATCACTGGCAGGTGAATTAGATTGAGGGGCTGGGGGCTGGGAGGGGGTAGGATAAGGACTGAAACCACGATCTGTAGATCCGGTTGGTTCACTTGGGTTTCCGAGGGATCTGTCTAGCTTTTCTACAGAACTTAAAACAATTGCTATAGGTTTAAGTAATTCCAAAGGCTTTTGAATTAAAGGAATCATAATTTCAGGCTTTACAGGCAATTGCATTGGAGAGTCATCATGTATCATTTGCAGGCAGGCAGCTTTGTGAATGTTTTCCATGGGCTGTTCGGGAGTACCAATTAAAGTTAAATGGTTTCCCTTTTCCAAGGGGTTATACCCCTCTGCCCAGTGAGCTGAGCATTGAATCAGGGACCATGAATTATGTTTTAAGGAAACTCCATGTCCCCAATACCCACTAACTTCTTGTTCTGTCAATTTAATTTGATCTCCACCACCGAGAGAAACTCGGGAAACATGTCCTGTCTCTGATTCATGAGGGAACCGCGAGTACTCTCCTTTTAGCTTAGATAATTCAGTGGTGGTGTCTGGGATTTCTTTAGTGATTATGTGTAGGTCTGAATTTTCATCAATATAGTTGCATTCTGTTTTAACTAGAGGTGTTGTGTTAGGGCAGCAGTGTTCCTCACAATTTTTTACTAACACTAATTCTTTCTGGGGGTAAATCTGATAAATGTGAGGAGTTTCTTTTTCTTCTGCCTTTTTTGGGAAGTCAGCATTCTCTAAATTTTTAGAATATTCATCTCCCAAGGCAGTCCGTAGCAAATTATTTTCATCTCGCAGCAAATGATTTTCATTTTGCAAAATTTCAACTAAATTTTGAAGGGAGTCTATTATTGCATTTTCTTCACTTCTTCGCTTAAAGCGAGTTTCTACAGCTGCGGTAAGGCAGGCTCCCAGAACTGAGCACAGTATGGTTTTATTTTTGCCCAGTTTAAATTTTGTTTCATGTTGTAAAGAACATACTTTATCAACCACACTTTCCAAATTAGACCAGTTATTATTAGCCCAAAATTCCACCTCTGGAGAGGGTCTGGCATTGTGTTTAGCTAGTAGAGCATAAAATTCAGTTTTATGTATAAAATCATTAGTCATTTTGTAAAGGGGATCAGAAAACCACTACAGGGAGGTAATGCTTGGTTGTACACACACACAGCTACGCTGCGTCTCCCCTCTTTCCCTGGGGTGGGTGAAGGGACAAAATCTGTCTGCTGAGGCACTGTTTAGTTACGTCAAGGTGTCCCTTCTCTCAACAAGACAGTTCACACACAAAAAACAGTTTCTCTTTTTGCACTAGGAGATCTTTTGTGAAATCCTGAAGACAGATACACCTCAATAGAGTATAGGGATGCTTTTCACCTAGGTGTCTACAGTGTGCGAAGAATCAGAAAAGCCCCCCTTGCTTTCTAGCTTCGTTCACCGAAGTGACGGGCTAGGTGCGGCTGAGGCAAATCTTCCTCTTCCTAGTACAGACTATAGACAACCTGCAACCCCTCTGTCAATCAGGATCCTGTCCGTGACGCCAATTTAATGTCACGAGCCAAAGGATGGTCGTGATGGTTCGTTTTGATTTCAGAGTGCAAAAAGAGGCAGTGATAACTTAATTCAAGTGAAATCAATTGTATCTTTATTGATACACACAGTTATGCGATAGAAAAGAAGGGGAAAGAAGAGAGGGAGAGAGAGAGGGAGAGAAAGGGGGGTAAAGAAAGGGTATAGCTACCAACTGACAGACGGGGGTCCTCGTGACGTCGTTGCCAATAGACCACCTTCGCAGTCCTCGTGGCACGTAGGTCAATAGAGCCGTCGTCCGTTGGGGAGATCTCAAAGTGTGAGTCGCAGGGGGAAGCTTTTATAGTCATTGCAGAAGCAGGGGGCACCCGGCCAATGCACAATGCAGGCAGAAGTGGGGGGCACCTGGCCAGCGTGGGGGGAGCACCCAAGAGTCATTGTGAGGAGCCCCGTTGCACATTCAGATCAGGCAGGTTTGGGGCAAGCAGGTCTGGGCTCTGCAGCAGGTACAGCACAGTCAGTCAAAGCAAACACGGCCTCTGCAAACACGGCCCAGGAACCGTGACAGTGTCCATTGTTCCTGCACGGGTCCCTGAGGAGGGCGTCTTGGTCCAGTGGGTGCAGCTGCAGGGAGAAGCTTGGATGTCTCCTGTGCTGTGGCCCAGGGTCCAGGGGGGGTCTCAGCCTCTGACAGTCGTGAGGCAGAAATGAGGGATTTTCGGACCGACTCTTACACACGGGTTTTAACACATCCCCTTCACTAACAAAATATGAAAGTATTTTCTTAGAACTTTCTAACTCCTTTGTTGGCTTTTTTGCTTTGTGCTGGCATTTTATTTTAAATTAAATTACTTAAAGGGGAGAGGGGAATCACATAGCTCCCAAAGAAAATTAAAAAACGTATTTCAGGAGTGCACAGAACATTTTAGGCTGAATCAAAACAGTTTCATTACTCTTAATTCCTTTGCATGAACAATTTTTCCTTGTGGAATACTGAGGAATGCCACAGTCCTGCTAAATCTGAGGCAATGCAATAACTCACAAGAGATGAGAAATCAAATTTTGAGCATTAGGCAAAGCCCAGGTTGATTCAAGATCTGTATTTGTGTTAAAATTTGATTTGGCACTGCCAACACTTTCTAGGCAAATTGTCTTTAAAGCAAATTACCTAAAATTAAACTTAAAAGTACTGCTTTAATTTGTTTTGATGAGAAGTGTGGCCTGAATCTGCTCATCCAGAGCAGGTGTTGAGAAGTAAATAAAATAGAAAAGGAGAAGACAGGAAAACCAAAGGTGAAGCAGAAGAAGCAGAGAGTTGAAATGAAAGATACTGCAATGGAATTAAAAAGGCAGGGGATGGAGTGGACAAACTCCTGGAGAATTTATGTTGAAAAGGTACAGGAATCAAATAACTGGGGCCAAATTCCTGTGTCGAAGATGAAAATGTCTTGGCAACCCCTCAGCGTCCACCTGGACAGACACACAGTCCCACACCCAGCCCCAGGTCCTGGCAGTGCCCTCAGTGTCACACAATCCCACACCCAGCCCCAGGTCCTGCCATCTCCCTCAGTGTCCCACAGTCTCACACCCTGTGCCATGTCCTGGCAGCTCCCTCAATGTCCCTGCTGGACACACAGTCCCACATTGAGCCCCATGTCCTGCCATCTCCCTCAGTGTCCCACAGTCCCCTACCCCATGTCCTGGCAGCTCTGTCCCACCTGGACACACAATTCCAACCCAGCCCCAGGTCCTGGCAGCTCCCTCAGTGTCCCACAGTCCCACACCCAGCCCCAGGTCCTGGCAGTGCCCTCAGTGTCCCACAGTCCCACACCCAGCCCCAGGTCCTGGCAGTGCCCTCAGTGTCCCACAAACCCACACCCAGCCCCATGTCCTGCCATCTCCCTCAGTGTCACACAGTCCCCTACCCCATGTCCTGGCAGCTCTGTCCCACCTGGACACACAATTCCAACCCAGCCCCAGGTCCTGGCAGCTCCCTCAGTGTCCCACAGTCCCACACCCAGCCCCAGGTCCTGGCAGTGCCCTCAGTGTCCCACAGTCCCACACCCAGCCCCAGGTCCTGGCAGTGCCCTCAGTGTCCCACAAACCCACACCCAGCCCCATGTCCTGCCATCTCCCTCAGTGTCACACAGTCCCCTACCCCATGTCCTGGCAGCTCTGTCCCACCTGGACACACAATTCCAACCCAGCCCCAGGTCCTGGCAGCTCCCTCAGTGTCCCACAGTCCCACACCCAGCCCCAGGTCCTGGCAGTGCCCTCAGTGTCCCACAGTCCCACACCCAGCCCCAGGTCCTGGCAGTGCCCTCAGTGTCCCACAAACCCACACCCAGCCCCAGGTCCTGGCAGTGCCCTCAGTGTCCCACAGTCCCACACCCAGCCCCAGGTCCTGGCAGTGCTTTCAGCATCCCACAGTCCCACACCCAGCCCCATGTCCTGGCAGTGCCCTCAGTGTCCCACAAACCCACACCCAGCCCCAGGTCCTGGCAGTGCCCTCAGTGTCCCACAAACCCACACCCAGCCCCAGGTCCTGGCAGTCCCCTCAGTGTCCCACAAACCCACACCCAGCCCCAGGTCCTGGCAGTGCCCTCAGTGTCCCACAGTCCCACACCCAGCCCCAGGTCCTGGCAGTGCTTTCAGCATCCCACAGTCCCACACCCAGCCCCATGTCCTGGCAGTGCCCTCAGTGTCCCACAAACCCACACCCAGCCCCAGGTCCTGGCAGTGCCCTCAGTGTCCCACAGTCCCACACCCAGCCCCAGGTCCTGGCAGTGCTTTCAGCATCCCACAGTCCCACACCCAGCCCCATGTCCTGGCAGCTCTGTCCCACCTGGACACACAATCCCAACCCAGCCCCAGGTCCTGGCAGCTCCCTCAGTGTCCCTGCTGCAAACACAGTCCCACACCCAGGCCCATGTCCTCCCCTCACCCCGCCCTCTTCTCCCTGCACCCCTGGCACCCACAGGTGAAGGATCCCACCTTGTCCCGTGTCCTCTCTGGGAATCTCTCCCCACTTCCACCCCAGCATGTGCTGTCCCCTCACGGCCTCAGCAGCCTCCATCACCGGCCTCCATCCCTGTTGCTGTGGGAAATGGCGGCAGCACCCTGGGATTGGGCTCTCACCCTTTTCCTCCCTCTTCCCTCCCTCTTCCCTCACCCCAGACGCAGCAGAGGAGCCCATGTGTGTATTTCCACCCTCATATTTCTGTACCCCAGTAGGGTTTTAATGGGAATGTGGCAATGTGGGTCCTGCTGTGCCCTGGCCGTGGAGGCACCTCACGGCCTGGACGCGCCCTCAGAGTGCTCAGGCCGGACCCAGCAGGCCCCAAAATCAGGGTTAATCTCAACATTCTTAAGTTGAAAAAGGGGAAAAATCCCCTCAGGATGAAGCCATGTTTTTCTTTGAAGCTGCACACAGTGGGAGTCATGGCCCAAAGCCCTCAGGAATGGCATTTCCATGTACATCTCAGAGAGTGTTTTGGGTATGAAGTCAAGCCGAACCAAGAGTTCATTGGCAATTCTGTCCCAGAATGTGACCATGAACATTTAGTGATACAAATATTTACTGCTTTAAGGACATGGAGTGACTCTTGTGGGTGGTGCTGTGCAGGGCCATGAGTTGGACTCAAAGATCCTCGTAGGTCCCTTCAAACTCAGCTTATTCTGTGATGCTTTGATAAATTATTAACATCATTATCACAAGGCTGATCAGTATGCTGTGAAGCCCAGGATCATTTCATCCTTTGGTTGTACTTCTTCAGGGCACAGATCACCAAATCATTTGGAAACATTCTATTCCAAAAGGGCAGTCATTTCCCAGGCTATACTCACATATCAAATCTCCTGAGAAACAAGCATGTGTAATAACTTCAGGCAATAATTAATGTTTTCTCACTGGGGTTTTTTTTTTTTTCATGGTTGTTGTTCTTTTTCAGAAAAATACTCTGAAAATACCTACTTCTAATAGGCTTGTGGCTGGACCTCCTGTTGCCTCTCAAAAGTAAAAAAGAAATGACAGATGGTGAGCCACAGTAAACTACCCATACTGTTATTTTTAGTTTTGAGTGCAGTTTTTCAGGATCCCCGTTCTACACATGGAGTACTGCATTTCCAGCTTCACATACTGGTTAACACAGACAAAAAGCTTCCTTTCAAAGCATTTTCACTCTTTATTACTATGTAATAGGGGTTTTAGTCCTATCTAATAAATTCTGGAAATAAAGTATTATAATCCCTTTTAAGCGTTTTCAGGATCAGACATTACTATATTCAATCTCAATATATGAAATATGTTTTTCTAAAACCTAGTCCAGTTTCAACCCAGGCACAGGGTCAGCTTTACTGAGCTCATGTTGCTCACAGCAGACACAGACTTGGCCCTTAAAATTTGAAAATAATCTGTGACCATTTAACATTCTTCAAATACCTCTCATGCCCAGAGACCTCCTTCAGCAAGTATGTGCAGGCAGGCACTGAATGGTGATAGAAAGTGACAACCAGATGGAAAAAACCAGCAGCCTGGATAACACAGGAGAATGAGAATATTTTTTGCCGAATATTCTGGACTTTTTCTTACACCTTGCGCCCTGGAAATTTTCACTGGTGATGCAAAAAGAAGGAGAAAATGCAACAATAGGGTCTGGGTACATCGAGTCAGGCAAATCAGTAGCAGGCAGTGTCCTGACACACATTTATGTCAGGAAAGTCCCTGAGCCCTGTAGTGTAGATGATGATCTGAATTCTTTAAAGCTGAGAGCGTTCATAACTAGGGCTTATTTCAAGACGATCTCTGCTACAATTACTTCTGCATCTGTGCTCCCCTTGCTTTCCCCTTCCCCTTTATAACCTCAAATTTCCAGCTACAACTCCAAAGCCTTGTAGTGCTCTGGGAAAAGCTCTTTCCTGCCGGGCATAGCAGTGACGGTGCCCATGCAACCCGACAGCTTTGGGATTGCCCCCAACACGAAGCTGCCAGCTCCCCGTCCCTTTCTCCCTTCCCAGTTGTCCCTTCCCCCTCTCCCGAATATTTCTCCAGCCCTGTCTCATTGGTGCACTACTCTCCCTTGCCTTTTTTGGGCTGCCACCCTGTCAATCTAATGCAATAAGGCCAGGGGCAGGTGCAAACCCCTTGCTCTGGCTCCTCTTACTGACCAATCCTCGTCCCAAAATACCCAAGAGCCAATGGAGTGGGAAAAGCCGGGATCCCGGGGAGAGGGAAGGAGGGCAAAGCTGTCGGATTTCGAGGGGGAGGGGGCATGCATTTAGGACCCGGCTTCTCCCAGGAGCTGCGGAACATTTGGATTCCTCCGGGGATCGTGGTGACTTGGGGATAGCAGGGCTGCTCTGCTGATTCACTGCCACACTGCCAGCATGGTGATCAAAGTCTTTGTGGCCACATCCTCGGGGTCTACAGCGGTAGGTGACTCCTTCAACATCCTCCTCTTACCGCCGGGATCAGGGTGGGGAATTAGCCTGGGAGATTCCAGGCGAGAATCTGCAGTGACAAAAAACCCACTGGAATTCTTAGCAGGAACAAACTTTTGTTTTATTCTGCCCTGACCACCTTATTCTTGAAAGTTGCTCAAGATGTAGGGAATTCCTACAGTGCAGGCTGGCTTGGCTGTGAGGTTTTACCACAGTTACAACATTTGCACCTAAATTATCTGTCATTTCATAGATTTACTGCTGTTTGGGAAAGTACCTGCAATATATATACACTGAGGAAGAAAACAGTGGGTATTGTGTTTGTGCAAAAGCCAAGGTAGACTGTTTACAGGAGAAAATAAAGTGTTTGTTTTTAAAAGAGGCTTCAAGACACTGCTCCTGCAAAGGGGGAACTCTGCTTAAGAAAGAATCTGGAGCTGGATAAAGTTAGGCAGGAAAACTTCTTTCCCAAGCCCCTTGCTTTTCCTGGGGTTTGGGAAGTTTTTTGTTTACTTGGTGTTTTCTTTTTGTTTTGGGGTATTTGTTTTTGAAATTTTTGTTTGTTTTGGGTTTTTGTTTTGGTTTTGGTTGGTGGTTTTGTTTTGTGGGTTTTTTGTTTTGTTGGTTTTGTGGTTTTTGTGGGGGTTTTTTGTTTTTTTGGTTTTTTCTGTATGTGTCTGTTGAAATGTTACACTGATGATTTTTAGCATTGAGATCTGCTGTAGCTGTCAGCAGAGAGTATCAGCTGAGGGGAAGGGCATGCGAATAGTAGGGAGGTTGGAAGTCCGTGGGAGGTGGGAACCGGGAAAGGACTGTTTCCTTTTATATCCAGTTCCCAGATGAGCTCCGATTTCAGTTTTCCTTTGGCACTCCCTCCCTCCCAGTGACACGGCTAAACAAACTGGCTGGTGCTTGCACAGAGCTGTAACTACATCTCTATCTCCCTGACACCAGCTCCATTTCTTTAAGAAGATTCCAGAGTGGAAAAGCTCCAAAAACCACCCTCCATTTATGGGACTGTCATCTGTAGGAAATGAACTACAGGTCCTTCATCAAAATTCAAGTTGGAATACTGCTGAGAAAGTTTGCAGTTCTTTCCCCAGCTTGTTCCTAAGCCTTACATTCTAAAACTAATATTGATATTTAGCTTGGTGGTTTGGGTTTTTTTGGTTTTTTGTGGTTTTTGTTTTTGGTTTTTTGTTTTTGTGTTTTGTTTTGTTTTGTTTGTTTGTTTTAGTAAACTTCAGATACAAGGGGAAAGAAAAGAAGAGGAAGTCGGGAACTTCTGGTCTGGTAGTTCACAATTTGTAATAAAACATTCACTGCTCAAGTAGCTTTATAAATTGTCATGTGCTGTGCATGGACACTCCTCTTGCTCCTGATTGGCCTCTTTTGATCTGGAGACACCAAAAGAAAATGATGGAATCTTTACATGGCAATATTTCTCTATATTTGCTCCTCTCTGGTGTGCTGGGTGTGTGTATATCTGTAGCAATCTCAGCATGTGTTCAGATTACTGATTCTGAATTGCAACGCCAAGTACACCTGGAGTAGTTTTCCACATTTTCTGGTGAATATGGATGGAAGGCATCCTTTCAATGAACCTTTAATGAGTTCTGGTATATATAAAATAAAATTCACTCACGCAGAAGAGACAGAGAACCCACACACCTTAATATATCACTAAAATCCTATTAAACAGAAATTCTGTATCAAGCACGTACAGCTTTTCCTGAGAGGAATTAATTTAATTCCTAAACAGTTTAAACTGGAAGTTTAAATTGTCCTATTAGCACTGGTGATCTCTTCAAATTTGGTGGCTGATCCCATTAAAAGCATGGTGTTGATTTTGAATTTCAATATAAGACGGGCCCAACCTCTGATGTAAATCAGCAGAGGATAACTAGCAAGGAATGAAAAAGTCTCTATTTTATGTACTACGTGGTCACCCTACTCATTCCAAGTGTTTTATATGTTAATAAACACCTTGTGCAAGTGAATGCAGTGAACCCAGTGACATTCTGGTGCTCTGGATCAGATACTGGAAGGTTATAATTCATTCTGGCTTTGGAGCAAATCTGCAGTCTGTATTTCTCCCCTTGATGCTTCAGAAATTTATTTTAAATATCTCTAGCTTTATTATCTTTCTGCTCCAGACTTAGCTGATATTGAACTGTTCATTAAGGCAGATGGAAGTGCAGACACTTATTTATAGCGCTAAAAAACACTAAATGCTTGGCTTGGAGCAAGCAATAAAAAAATAAAATAATGTTGTTAGTCACAGAGGTGTTTAGGATGTGGTACTGTCCTGGAAGATTCAAAACTAGGGGAGAAAGAGGATTCATGTCATACACAGAGGAAGTCTTACAATCTATGACACCTCTGGAATCCTTTTATTTCTTGTGGTTTTGGTGACATTTTTACAAACTTGTCCCCCTTAAAATTGGCATCTAAAGCAGCATAACCAGCAGGGCAAGGGAGCAGGGATTCTGTCCCTGTGCCCTGCTCAGGTGAGAGCCCACCTGCAGAGCTGCCCCAGCCCTGGAATTCCCAGCACAGGGAGGACGTGGAGCTGCTGGAGAGAGCCCAGAGGAGGCTCCAGGATGAGCAGAGGGCTGGAGCAGCTCTGCTGGCAGGAAAGGCTGGCACAGCTGGCATTGCTCAGCCTGGGCAGGAGAAGCTCTGGGCTGAGCTCAGGGTGGCCTTGCAGGGCCTGAAGGAGCCCCAGGAGAGCTGTAGAGAGACAATTGCCAAGGGCTGCAGGGACAGGAGCCAGGGAATGGCCTTAAGATGAAGGAATAAAGGGTTAGATTAGGTATTAGGAAGAAATTCTTCTCTGTGAGGATGATAAGGCCCTGGCACAGGTTTCTCAGGGCATCTGTGGCTGCCCTGGATCCCTGGAATGGAAGGTTGGATGGGGCTTGGAGCAGCCTGGGATAGTGGATAAGGTTCCCTCCCCATGCAGGGGGTTGGAATGAGATGATCTTTAAGGTCCCTTCCAACCCAAACCATTCTGTGATTCTATCATCCAGCCTGGCCTTGAACACTTCCAGGGATGTGAAATCCACAACCTCTCTGGCAATTCTTACACTCCTGCTAGATAACATTTATTTAAAACCGTTTTTTTGGTTTTTTTCTTATTTTAAGGGACTAGTAGCTAGGGATGGTGCAACTCCAGTTTTGCTGAAAGAAAAGCTGGCATTGCTGAAATAATATCCTGCTCATCACCACTTTCCAAGTAATCTATGCCCAAGCAATTTGAATTCTTCCCATGCCGTCAGACACAAGGGAGGGCACAAACAACCTCCTGCAGTCTCATCCATTCTGGGAAAGCCTTTGCATGTCCTCTATGTTGTTACATGCTAAATTTCCCTCTGTGAATGCTGCTTCCTGGAGAGATTCTTTTGGTTCTACTCTTAGTGCCACCCACAGCAAAGGTTTGATTTGTTTGCAGCAAAGGTTTCACACTTGGTTTTGTCCCAAGTCTTTTGTTCTGCCAAACCCTCAGTAATGGTGAGCCCTAAGACACAGCACACCTTCTGCTCTGTTTATCTTGTCACAGTCAGAAACTCCTTGCCTTCTTCTTAAGCAGCATAATTTCATGAAGCTTCACTGCTTTACTTTAGCATTATTTTTTCACTCAATTTTTTACTTTCAGGCCTGATGCTGCCTGAGCCTCCTTTGCATTATGAACCTCAAGCTGAAAAGGAATTATTAAGCCAGGTTTAAAAGTTTCCATCGTTTCAAAAAGTTTAAAAGCTTTCATAAGTAGGGGAGCACAGAATCCGTGGCTCCATTTCTGTTCTCTCCTCAGAAGCACTGTCTGTCTGGAGCAGGAGTTATTCCAGGAGCCCTATCTCCTGCAGTGCCTGTGTCCAAAGGGACAGGCTGACCCTGGAATTGCAGCTGACAGCACTTGAGTGCCCTGGCTCTCAGAGCATGTGATGTTACTCCTGCTGCTGCCTCGTGCAGATTTTATTAACCGTTTGTACAAACATTATCCTGCCACTTTCTCCAGTGAAATGTCCCCTGAGCAATCCTTTCTACTGCCTGAATGTGTTCTGCAAATAATTCCACAGCTAAATAGCCAGTAATGAGATTATTTCTGTTTAAAAAGAGAAAATAAGAATAGAAGTAAGCAGCTTTGAACTCTGTCAACTGCATGGTTTTTGACTACTTTGGATTAGTGTTTTCATTCAAAGTGATTCACTTTTTTTTAGCTCACTGCAAACCTCTGTTGTTATCACAAAAATGTACAGCATTTTATGTTTGTTATTTTTTATAAGCAAGCATATGTGTAGATAGATGCTTCTTTGTACAAGGAAAAGAACTTTTATCCTTACTCATGAGAATTCATCCTTCCAGGGAATAGGCTACCACTCTATTTCAGCTCTTCTGTTTTATTAGATTATGGAAATACATAATCCCTGATTTACCTCTCATCTCATTGCCTGTCCCTCTGATTTACGCTACCTTGGTGTCATTTTAATTTCAAGTGTTCAGATGTCTGACATATGGACATGGTTTCAAATCACAAGATACAAAAATTGCCTTGATGCCTCATTCTAGCTGTGTCTGGTGGCAGGTTCTTTAAAAGCAGTAGCATTCCTTTAGTAGGGAAGTGAGTGTTACATTTTCAGAGTAAAGGGATGGGTTATAAGCTCAATGCCTGCACAGAACCATCATCAGAGGGAATAAGGGCCATGAGTGAATTTTAGGTGTCACAGAAGCTGTGTGTAAAAGCTTCATTTGTATGTAACACATTCTTCATGGTCCAGCTGGAATGTCATTCTGTAATGGGGGATGTATTTAAGCACAGGAGTTCAGCTGTGTTGGATTTTCTTGAGCCTTAACTCATATGTCACATCTCAAGAAGCAATGGCCATGAACTAAACCACAAGAAGTTCCACCTCCACATGAGGAAGAATTTGTTTACACTGAGGGTGGCAGAGCACTGGAACAGTTGCCCAGGGAGGGTGTAGAGTCTCCTTCTCTGGAGACATTCTACACATGCCTGGACACTTTCCTGTGTCACCTGCTCCAGGTAACCCTGCCTTGGCAGGGGGTTGGACAGGAGGATCCCTTCCAATCCCAACTATTGTGTGATTCTGATTCTGTGAAATTTATTTATGCCTAACATAAAAGAACAGAGACAGAGAGAAACCTGGCTCACAGAAAGCTGAATGTCACATGTGATCGGTGGGAAGAAGGAGGCTGTAACATGCTGAGGGAAATATGAACAATTCCAGACCTTTACTGACTTCAGGCAGGATCACCTTAAGCGTGTGTACATCACATTCCCAGATCTGGGAACACAGTAGGAGGCTTCCTGCTGAGCCTCATTTCTTAGCTGGAGTTGTCACTGCATCCAGGGAGGAAAGAGGGAAGCTGGGGGCTGGGTGTGTGGTAGCAGGGATGTAGTGGCAGCACTCTGGGTGCTGACAGAAAATGTTGAATCTCAGCTTCAAAACGTTTGAGGGCTACTGGAGTAGTGAATCCCAATTATCTCCAACTTTCAGGAAGAATTTTTTCATGGAAAAAGAATTGGAACAGGCTAACAGGGAGGTTTGGAGTCTCCATCCCTGGAGGTGTCCAGGGAACAACTGGACATGGCACTCAGTGCTCTGGGCTGGGTGACAAGGTGGGGATTGGCCAAAGGTTGGACTCGATGACCTTGGAGTCTTCTCCAATCTAAAAGATTCTGTAAACTTGACAAACTTGCCTGGGTTCTTGTAATAGCAGATGCTTTTAGAAAGCCATTTTCTTTTTAAAGAAGGAATGTTGTTTTTCCTCTTTCCTGCCCAGATAAAAAAGAAACAGCAAGAAGTCGTGGGCTTTTTAGAGGCCAACAAGATTGACTTTCAGCAAATGGACATAGCAGGAGATGAGGACAATAGGAAATGGATGAGAGAAAATGTCCCAGGTGAAAAAAAGCCTCAAAATGGAATTCCTCTCCCTCCACAGATCTTCAATGAGGAGCGGTACTGTGGGGTAAGAAGCTGTTTGAAAATTTAAATATCTTCAGAGAGTGGTTTCTTACAAAAAGGGACTCTTTTCCATTAATAGGAAGCATCAAACAAACTCTTTAAAACAATTTGAGATTCACTATGAAAGTACAGTTCTCAGGAAACATTCAAGCACAGAACAGCAATGAAACAGAAGATTATTTAATTGTGAGAGAAAAATATGCATGGAGGGAAAACTGGCTGGAGAAACTTCTTGCAGTTTCAGTTAATTTTGATGGAGAGTGTTGATATTTTGTTTGTTTGTACTTATGTGGGCTTTAAGGATGTCAAGTGGATATCTGAGGAACCAGAGGCTGGGACTAGGAACCTTCTTTTTCCATTATATTATACAAATAGATAGGAATGTTTGTTTACTAGAATAGTTCTAAAATATGGTTTGAATTACTGGCATTATATTGCTTATTCGATAAATATCCAGTTCTTCATAATATTAACTGTAGCACTCATCAGATGCTTTTATATTTTCATATGGGCTTGTAACAGGTTCTTTCTCTTGAGACAGTTTGTTCAAAACAGAGAAAGATAATAATGTGCCAGCATGAATATTAGGACTGTGAATCAAAAGAGATAATCTGACACCTTTTATTTTCTCATGGTCTGGGTGGAAATGCCCAGTCTGGAAAGTGCTGGTGGTGGGAATGAACTTGCAAAGTGCTCTGGAATGCAGGGCACACAGTGAGCCTGGTTTGGAGCTACTGCACAAATCCAGTGGGAACTCCTGCAAGGTTATACTGGAGGAGCAGGGATTTTCATGCCTCTGAGTTTGCAGAATTAACTTCAGTGCTCTCATAGAAAAAGTTGATAATACGAATATTGGAGTGCAGCTCTCTCGTTTTCTCATAGAATTCCTAAAAAAGAAGTTGGTGTGTTGGAGTTCATGTGCATTTCAGCATCCAGTCTGCACCAATAAAAAGCATAATTTGATACATCTTACTCTGGGTTTTGTGGCAGCCAGTGCTGCAATAAATATTTCTGATGTTCCCTGGAGAAGTTATATAAGGAATTAAAGAGTAATTGCCTTATAAAGTGTTGTGACTGGTCAGTCTTGACAGTAAATGATAAATACACAGTTTTTACTCAATGTCTGAAGCTATTTCAGGAAGCCAAATAATCTACATCTTGAAGTAAATTCAAGTGAAGAAATAGTCCTTTGCAAAAATACCTCCATGGGGAAAGGAGTTGCAGCTACTGATTTAAAAACTGAATCAAATTCACAGTTAGTCTAAAAGTCTCCAGAATTCTAATGTACCAAGCTCTCAAAGCTCAGAGCTAATGATCCCAGTGGGTGCATAACAAAGACTAATTTATAGCATCGTTATTTCCAAATAAATAAGGTAATGAGATCCATATCAGTGCATGAGCTTTACCCTTCTCCCCAGGGGAAGGTGCCTCGAGGGAGCTGATGTGGGCTGAGAACACAGCCAGGGGCTGCCAGACTGCTGCAAAATCCTCCCAAGTGACATGTTCTACAATAAAACCCTGGGGGTCTGCATTCTGCTTCCCTGCACAGCCTGTGCAGGGCCAGCAGAGCCATTGCTCCAAAATCCAGAATTGTTTTGGGCTGGGTAATGTTTATCTGATACATCTTCTCCTGTGTCCCACTCCTTTGGCCTCAGCCATTTTATTAAAAATATCCCTGAGGATTGCAAAGGTGTGTGTGACTCCAGTGCAGTATCTTGAATTCATGAATGTCTTTTTAAAATATATTGCTCACACCAGTTTTTAAGGGCCTCACTCTTGTGGCACCTAAAAAACATTGACTTTGTAGCCTGGTTAAATGCAGGCAGTTCATACCCATTTCCTGCTGTGCCCAAATCACCCTTTAGCTTCAACAACCCAAATCCAGTATATTTGTAAATGGGAATCGTATCCTCTGTTAATCTTCATTTTGCTGGACTAAACAAGTCAATCTCCTTACACCTCTTTCTTTTTTCTGTAAGACATTTTCCCTTTCTCCTTCCTGCTAATTTTTATTTTCTTTGTTCACAGTTAGTACTTTTGATTTTTTTTTTTTTGTAAGATAAAATCTATTCCGTTTCATTTCCCCTCATTCTTCTTTCTGGGATCACTCTTTTCCCACGTTTCCCTTCTTATCGATGGTCTTATCAGTTGTTCTTATCAATGTTTGCTTCCCATTCACACATGTGCATGTGTGTACACATTACATCATGATGGGCTGGGAGATCTGGCCTTGGGAGATAAAAAGTTAAGATTAAATATTCCCTTCCTTAACCTGAGAAAAAGGGATTTGGAGAGAAGCATGACAACCTTCAACTATTTTAAGGGCTGTGGCAAAGAGTGAATTATTGCTCTGAATTCTGCTTTGAGCTAGAGGTTAGTCTAGGTGGTCTCCTGAGGTTACTTCCCACCTGAATTATTTATGATTTTGTAAAATATTGTCTGTTCCATGTCTGCTGGAGGTGGGATGAGCTGTATGAGAAGAAAAGGCAGCAAAGAAAGATGAGAAAATCAGAAAATACATCGTTTTCAAGAGATTATGTCATTAAAGTTGGATCAGAACCAATGGATCTGAGTGCTGCAATGATTCCTGCCTTGGAGGAATGGTCCTTTGGGACCTTGTCCAATGTCCTCTTCTGCACTTCAGTGACATTTTTGGAGTGGTGGAAAGGAAAGGGGGTTCTGGGGGCAGGTGAGGACTCTTCTGTTTGTGCTAGAATAGAATGACATAATAAGAAAGCACAGTCAGTCCCCCTCTGCACATTTGCTTTTCTGCTGATACCTAAAAGTATCTTAATTTTCTGGGTGACCATGAAGAGCTGCTCCACTCCACAGCTTGTACACTAAAATGGAGGTTTCTTATAGATGGATTTTTATAAAGATACACTGCCTAGGAGCAGCATTTCCACGAGGTCAGAGAAGCTTAAAACGGCCTGATAAAATAGCTCAGATCTTATTTTTCTCTCAGATCTTTGGTATTGCCACTTGAAGAAATAGATTAGAAATTGATTCATTTTGTATGCCTGGCTACAGCACCGATTTCAAGTATCCATTCTAATCCATCAGTGCTGGCAATTATGTCCTTATTTGATCTTTTTCTTAAGCTGCTTCTTTGCTCATGTCTAGACAGACGTCTGCATCTGTGTCACTTGCTAAATATACTGAGCACTCTGTTGCTCTTGTCTTTGCTTTTGCTTGACAAAACCCCATAAAAAACTAGGAAAGAAATGAAAGGTAAACTTTTGTTTTTCTTTGTAAGCTGAAATCTCTGCTTTCTTCTGTCAACTGAAATCCGTAGAATGAAGTACCCTTGTACATACTTTATAAAACTTCTCTGAATTATTAGGTAAGACTTTTATTTCATGTTGGAATGTTCTTTTTCAGCCCAGAAAGCAGCTGTGTCCTGAGCTGCATCCAAAGCTCTGTGGGCAGAGGTGAGGGGGGGATTGTGCCCCTTGTGCCCTGCTCAGGTGAGAGCCCCACCTGCAGAGCTGCCCCAGCCCTGGAATTCCCAGCACAGGGAGGCCGTGGAGCTGCTGGAGAGAGCCCAGAGGAGGCTCCAGGATGAGCAGAGGGCTGGAGCAGCTCTGCTGGCAGGAAAGGCTGGCACAGCTGGCATTGCTCAGCCTGGGCAGGAGAAGCTCTGGGCTGAGCTCAGGGTGGCCTTGCAGGGCCTGAAGGAGCCCCAGGAAAGCTGCAGAGAGACAATTGCCAAGGGCTGCAGGGACAGGAGCCAGGGAATGGCTTCAAACTTCCAGAGAGTAGGGTTAGGTTGGATATTAGGAAGAAATTCTTTGTGAGGGTGGTGAGGCCCTAGCACAGGGTGCCCAGAGAAGTTTTGGCTGCTCCATCCCTGGAAGTGTCCACAAGGCCAGGTTGGACATTGGGGCTTGGAGAAACCTGGGATGGTGGAAGGTGTCCCTGCCCAGGTTGGAATGAGATGATCTTTATGGTCCCATTCCAACTCAGGCCATTTTACAATTTTATCACTTATGTAACTGCTGAAGTCAAATTTATGGAAATACAGGGATCTCTCGGGGTTTGTAGTCCAGTTTGCTACTCACAGTAGGGTAGCTTTAAAGTTATCTTATATTGCCTGGGGCTTTGGCCATCTGAATTCCAAAAGACTCCAAGGACGGTGTTTCCATGCCCTCTCTATGTTCTCTGAACTAGCGCTGTACCAAGCACTGGGGGGAGGAATTTTCTGCTGATTTCCAGTTGACAAATGGCACCACTTAGACCATTTGTGTCTTTTCATACACATAAAATATAATTGCTTACCTGAAATAAATTGTTCCTGCTTATTTTTCTTACTGCCTCCTTTGGGAACAGTTATCTTGAGTCATTCAGCAAATGGAGAGATGTGAACAAGTCACCATTAGTAAAGCATGGGTGCAAATACACCATAGCAAAACTTTTCCATGATCACTGTAGGCAGTCCTTTATCTCTTATTTAATACATGAAAGCTTCCTCCTCAGTATGAGGAAATGAGTGACCTTCTTTTTACTGTGGGATGTCATTGCACACTCCCTGTTGCCAAGGAGCACCTGATATAAAAGATTATACCCACTTCTAAGGAGTTGTCTCGTCATTCACACATTTCACTTGTGTCCTCACTGTGGTTATCTACAAGGTTTTGTGTCTCTGGAGAACTTTAGTTCACTTGCCATGGGCTACTTTTCCTCATAAACCTATATAAAACATCAAGTCCACTTCATGGCCTTTCCTTCTTGTTGTCTTCTCTTTGTTCCCCAGCTCATGCCATGATTTGCTCGGGCAAACCATAAAACACCACATGCTTTATGAGTATGTGGTGTTCAGGAGGGCACAAGTTTCCTGTGTTTACATGGCCATGCCAAATTTCAGCCCTTCAAATTGTAGAAAATTCTCATTTTCTTGTTCGCTGCACTACTCCTAAATCCGTGGGTCAGACACTGCCTGGGTTGGATCAGAAGGAGAATCCCACAGGATTGGGAAAACAGCAAAGAGGTGGTCTGAGAAATGGGTGGCCTGGAGCAGCAGCAAAATGTGCTCCAGGGCTTCTCCCAGATGGAGCAGTTCCCACTGGGTGTGACTGTGTGAAAGCCAATCTGTCTCTCAGATAAATCAGTGAAATGGGCTGTCATTTGTCATGTCTGTAAAGCTCTTCCAAACTGCACTGAAATGCCATCAATTCCACTCTTGTTGGCATTGAGGTGACTTCAAAACCATCTACTCCAGCCTTTCTGATAATTTATACTCTGGAAACACTAAAACAGTTTGATAAAACGACTCGGGTCCTAACCAAGCTTTACAAACAAGTCTCAAGGGTGACTCAGCTCCTTATTATTTACAGGCTTCTATTCTTGGAGTTATTTGGGATTAGAGGAAGGATGATAACATGATCAAGGCAGTAGTGTAGGACTCAGCAGGACATGTTCAGTCCCCTGTCTCAGAGCTGGGTGTCATTCTGGGCCAGTCACTTCTGACTGGACATTCTGCTGGAACTTAAATATTTGTTGATTTTTACCTGTGTAAGATGTGAGCTGTGAAGTTCCCAGTAACGAAAATAGTGATAGCAAAATTTCTTAATTGATAGGAGTGTTGTAGAGGTGAAAGCAGTAAAGAGTATGCAGGCTGTAGCTGGCAGGGTAGAAGGCATCCCTGGTCTTCTCAGTTCCATTTCCACTGAAAACAGGCATTTCATGTAATGATTTCTAATTTCATTTCACCAGTGTACAAGACATTTTGGCTGGTATATGAGTATCAGAGAGAACAGCACAACCCTTTCCTAAATTTGTCTGAAAATAACATCATTTTCTGACCAGACTGCTTTTCTTTAAAATAAAGTTTCCTTGTTGCAATTTCACTTGAGCTATCATGTTGACTTGCCTTTTATTTGCCATAAAGAAGTTCCAGGATTTTGAGGGCCTATTTCATGTCCTTTACTCACAGCAAGTTTTATTTTACCATTTAAAGGGAATAGCTTTGCCTCGGAGTGTACAGCCGAGGCACATTAAAATGAGACAATTTTATCTGATTCTGCCATGGATGGGATATAATTAAAGTGTAAGTCTCTGGACAGATTTGCTCATTTATTCATTTTGCCACCCTGTGTGAACTCCCTTTATCTGTGTTTTCTTCCTGGGGCTCCGATAATGCAGACAATTGTACAAATGCATGGTCATTCTCATCAGTGTAGGATTTGCCCAGGCTGGTCTCTTCCTCGTGTGCTTTTTGTTTGATTTTTGATACCAATTCTCTGTTGTTTGTTTGTTCCTTTCTTAGGATTTTGAATCCTTTTTCTCTGCTAAGGAAGAAAATATTATTTATTCGTTCCTGGGCCTTGCTCCTCCTCCAGGCACAAAGGTATGCACTTCTGTCCTTCCATGGGGATCATTTATTTGATTTTAATAAAAGATGAACATAGGCAGTGACTCAGCATGTCACATAACAGGCAGTGACAAGCAATACATTAGATGTTGGAAGCAGCAAAGTGTTCTTAGGGGGAAAAAAAGTGGCTGGTTCAGTAAATAGTAGAAAATACTTCTGTCTTGCCTTCTTTCACTGCAGGCTTGTTACCATGGCTCCAGCTGATGGGTTTGTTGTTGTTGTTGTTGACACAAAGCAGTGTTTTATTATGTTCAGCTTTTAAACGATGCAGAATCCCTCACACAATTCCTAGGTTGGTTACAAGGAGCCTTCTCTTGCTCCTGACCACAATGAACAGGGATAGTCTTGGCCCCCAATAGCGGGGTTGGGATCAGACCCATCCCATCCTTCACTGGCACCGTGGAACTCTCACCCTCTCCTGGAGGAGACAAAGGCACACCCAGCCCTTCACCAAGTCCCTTTGGCAAGTCTGCCTGTGGTTCTCCATCATATTTTGACAATGTTCTAATATATTTCTGGCAGAAGAAAAACATTTTATTCTGGGTTTTTTCCCCCCTGTTTTTACCTCATGTTGTTTTTACTGAAACCAGTGTGTTTCTTCTTTATTACAATCTCCTTCTAATTAGAAGCTTTATAACTGTATTACAGCTCTGCTATCCTGGGCTCATGTTAGATGGTAATAAAATGTTGCCATCTTTAACGTGGGTGAGCCAACAAAAGAAATTAATCAAGAGAGTGATGAGCCAGAGTGACAGGAGAATTCTGCTGCACTGTGATGACCTGGCTGAGGAACTGCCTTGGAGCAGGAGATCTGCCTTTGGTCCAACTCTGCAGCAGTTTTGAATGAAACACCATTGGAAATATCTCTTTATCCTCTTCTGTAAAAGCAGAGAGGAAAAAAAACCAAAAAACAAGGAACCAAGGAGCCTTTGCTAAATGCTTTGAGAGCCACAGCTGAAAATACACCCAGTTGTTATAAATGTCTTTGACTGAGGCCCTGCATGATAAGGAGAGTGATTTAAACTTTCTGCATTAGCTGTGCCATCTCCCACCCAGGGAAATAAAAATTACTTGCCTACCCTCACAAGGGTCTTGTGAGAATTCATTTAATTAACATCCACAAAGCCATGAAAGGCTTAAAGGACTGCAGGTATTACATGTTACAATCATTATAAAATATATGTGGAGAATCAGTGAGATAAAGAAAATTGCATTTTTCCACCTTCCCACTCCACAGATTATCTGCTTCTTCATGCAAGGTCCTGGTAGATTCCATATCTATGAAGCAAAGTAACAATTTTTTAGAATTCATTTGTTCCCAGCTGTCAGCAGAGGCTATTACAGTTTCTACTTTGTGACAACCTTGGAAATGTTAAAAATAATATGTTTGGTACATTCTGCTGGGCAGATTTGTTTGTCAGTGCCATTGGTAGCAGGCAGGTCTTGTTTACAGTGATTAACTGCTGCCTCAGTGGTGGCTTCAGTCCAGAGAGTGCACATAAGTGAGAGCGTTTGTAAAGTCCCTGTTAAATGTGGAATTTTGGTAGTCTCCCTTTCAGAGTCTATTCCTGTTTGTGAGAGACCTCCACACTTCTTGCAGAGGTGTTTCTCAGCATCTCCACTGCAGGAGAGGCTGCCTGTGCTTTGTCAAGCAAAGAACTCTCCTGCTCTGCCTCAGCTTCTGCCTCTGCTTCTGCTTCTGCCTCCCCCTCATTCTGTCAACTCCACCTTAGATAAGCACAATGGATGGCTCGTGACACTGATTTCCAGAGGCATAAATCTGGAATTATAAGTCAGGTGTAGAAGAGATGGTGATGATGACACATATGATAAGGTTTCCTATTAATCCCTTCTTTAAAAATTGTGTGGGTTTTGGGTTTTTTTTTTTCTGGAATGAAGAAGCAATCTATAAAGCATGGAATCACCATAAGGTAGTAAGCATTTGCTTTCTAGGGATTTTTACCGTGCTGAGACATGACAAAGACTAATGTGAAGCTGATACCTGTTGGATACCCTTGCCTTAAAACATTCTTTTTCTTTTTCCATCCATCTTTTGTCTCATACTGCACCAAGACTAGAGAAGTTCTTTAATGGCCATGATTCTGTTTCACAGCATCCTGACCAGGACTGTTTTGAGCTTATTTCCTTCCCTCTGAGGAAGCAGATGAACCTTTTGGGGCTCCCTCAACAAATTATAACTTCCCAACAAACTCCTTGTAGTTAAATTTATTGCCAATTCATTGCCATTGCTGAGTGCAAAATACACTCCGTATTAGTTATCAGTTCTGCAGATTCTCTTGTTCTGTTGTTTCTATATATCAGTATATTCCATATATAAAAGTGCCTCATCCAGCCCTGGAATTCCCAGCACAGGGAGGACGTGGAGCTGCTGGAGAGAGCCCAGAGGAGGCTCCAGGATGAGCAGAGGGCTGGAGCAGCTCTGCTGGCAGGAAAGGCTGGCACAGCTGGCATTGCTCAGCCTGGGCAGGAGAAGCTCTGGGCTGAGCTCAGGGTGGCCTTGCAGGGCCTGAAGGAGCCCCAGGAAAGCTGCAGAGAGACAATTGCCAAGGGCTGCAGGGACAGGAGCCAGGGAATGGCTTCAATCTGGAGAGAGGAAGATTAGATATTACAAAGGAATTCCTTCCTGTGAGGGTAGTGATGCACTAGAAAATGTTTCCCAGGGAAATGGTGGCTGCCCCATCCCTGGAAATATCCAAGGCCAGTTTGGATGGAGCTCTGAGCAACCTGGAATAGTGGAAGGTGTCCCTGCCTGTGGAACAAGATGATCTTTATGGTCCCTTTCAACCCAAATTATTCTGTCATTCTCTGATTCTGTGATTTTATCATACCAAGGACTTGGTATGTGCCCATAAAATTCAGTGACTTTGCAGGAAACCAATCCATATTTGTGGTGCTTCAGCAAGGGTCTCTTAGCTCACATCATCCTCTCTTCTGTTGCCTCCTCACTACAATGGTTTTTGTGTTTTCTAAAGCATCATTCAGCAGGGCTGAGCAGAACTGCTTGTTGTGCCTGAGAGAAGCAGCAGAGGTAGTGCTTGTGTTAATAAGTAATTTAATCTATTAATACCAAATACTCCTCACCTGAAGGAATACCTGGTCTAGATAAGCTCCAAACAGGGTTCAGGGCAGGCTGGGATTTAAGGGCAGCTGTGCCTGATGCCTGACCCATAAATCACTCACATTTGTGCTAGATTTCTGTGAGATCCTATTTAATCTTGGTTTAGTGGCCTGAGTAGTCCCAATGGGATACATGTGGAGACCTGAGCTATAATCAGTGTAGTTTGGGGTCAAGTGTGTCAATCTCAGCTGCCTCAAAAGTTGGGTACTTTTTTTTTAAAGCTGGCACCACCTTTATGCTTAGTCTGACTCAGTGAACCCAGTGATTTATGTGAGGTGAGGGTCTGTTTTCAAATATTATGCATACTTGAAGCCTTAATCTCACTATTCTTGATCTTAATATCCAGAGTCTTGATTTCCCCAAATTTGTAGATACTCAAGCTTCAGTTAGTGGAAGAAGGCTTCTGCTAAATCTGCTTTGAATTACAAATTTGTGCTCTGTGCATTTTATTTAAAGAGAAAATGACCTGTCAGCCAATCTTTAGAAATGGTACTTCATTTTGAATTCGCTGAAAATTAAATTCTGTGTTTCTATGGAGAGCCAGTGTAGCGCTGATATTCTGAATGTCAGAGTTCTCCATATAATTAACAAGAACTCTGTGTGTGTATGTGTGTGTGTTCTGGCTGATAACATGCTGCTTGTAGAGTTTAGTTTTTTTAGCTACAACTCTTTTTTGTGCCTTATGATCTAAATATGTGATTCATCTGAGATGGATTCACATGATAGGGTCATTTTAATTAGGATGCTCTCTGTGGTCCTTATGTGTTTATTGTCCCAGCCAAAAATACTGAGTAGCATGGATTTTAATGAAATGTTAATATTTGTGCTGAAAATAAATACTTAACCAATTTCAAGACCACTTTGGATGTGGCTCTGAGCAACAAGGTCTAGTGGAGGGTGTCCCTGCCCATGGCAAGGAGTTTGGAATGAGATGATCTTTAAGGTCCCTTCCAACCCAAATCATGGTCAGTGATCTATTAATTTAATTTTCATTAACACTGTTCTTTTCATTTGAGGAACTTCTGCAAAGAAATTATCTGTCAGAAGTTGCCATTTCCTTAAGAAAATAATGTATTAACACAGTGCTGCACAAGAGAAAGTCAATGTTTGTTTGTGTTACTACATATTTTAATCTTCAGGTATTTTTTGGCTTCTGGGAAAAAGTAAACAATAAACCAAGGTGAACAAATGTCTCTGTAGATGTGTTTTTAATAACAATGCCACCAGCATCAGAATGCAGTGAGCCTACAGTTTTATGTGTACTTGAAATGAGACGATAATGCCAGAAAAAGAAATCGTCTTTTCTCCCTCCTCCTTCCTCTGGCTCCTTCTGCTCCCTCCCAGCTGCTCATTCCTCTCCCCGAGCATCCCCCACGTGCTGGCAGAAACACTTGTGCAGCTGTGTGACAGAGTGTGAAACTGGTGTGAGGTACAAACGTTTTGCTTTTTAAAGTCTTAGTCTGGATCAGCTCCTGCTCCAGTTCCAGAGGAAGGAGGACTTAGGGACCTTTGTGCCCACTCTTCTTTTCACTGCGAGTGACTTAGATGTAAAACTGGCTTTCCACAATGCAGGAGAAAATTGCTAAAAGAGCACCAAGACTTACAGGCAGTCAGGTTCCAGCAAAAACATCAAACTGCTGTGATATCTGCTTCCTAACATTTCTCCTTTCTGTCATTTCTGTCCCCATCCAGCAGAGCTTGTCAGCAGGAGGACATCTCTGATGTCCCACAGCACATCTTGGGACAAAGATCCCTCAGGCAGCACTCAGCCAGTCAGCTCTGGGGACAAAAGGCAGCCAGATGTGCCCTGTTCTCCAGGATGAGTGCACTGGCTGAGGAAATCATCATGGGGACACTGGAGGAGGACTTGTGAAGTTTAAAGGACAGGGGAACATGACTGAGGGCTTCTGTTTAACTGTAGAGACAAATGAAATGATGGAAAAGCAGCAAACCCCAAAGCAAGCAGGTGGCTGAGTTGTAAGGACTTGGTCACAGGGATGGGGAAGGAGTTTTTCTCCTCTCAGGAGAAAAATGCTCTTCCCAAAGCGTGTGAGACTCAGGATGACACAGGACAGGACCCCTTTGAGTGCCAGAGGAACCACTCCAGATAACAGCTCTCAGAAGGGGTCAAGTTTTCTTTTAATTAATAAAGTCCTTTACCTCACCTTCTCTAATACAGATCCCTTCCAAAATCTCCCACTGATGATGATTAAAATTTTTTCTTCATAGCTAATTTGTACTCGTTTTGCATCTCCCTCAGCACTCATCCTATCCCTGTCTGATGTTTACTCTGATCTATTCTGGGAGTGCCACCATATCCCCTCACAGCATCACTTTCAATAGATTAAAGCAATGAAGCTTTTTTTTTGTCACCCTTTCATAAGACAGGCTCTCCACTCCCTCAGTGCTCCTGTAGCCCTCTCTGCACCCATTCCAATCTAAGTTTCTTTTTCTTGAGCCTGAGTGACTGGGATGGCACAGAGCAACCCAGAGGTGGTTTTACCTCACCTCAGGCATCTGAGGATCACATTTTCTTTACCTCTTTCATTGTCACATCACACCCATGGCTCAGTTATCCCATGCTCATTTAAATGCATCCACCTTTTTCTTCCTTGATGATCATTAACTAATGAGCTCCTAAAGTGCAATAGAAAAATCACTTTCTAATCTCTGACCCAGAATTGCTTGTCTCAAATAAGGTGACTTTGCACTTCATCATATTTCTGCTGTTCTACTTGAGGCTTCCTTTTATCTGACACAGTGTGGGAGCCACTGTGACCTTTCACAGCCACCCAGCTGAAGGGACACCAGGATGTTTGTCAAATAAAGAACCTCCCAGGAGGTGCTTGGTTATGGTGCTGGAATAAATGGAGTTGATTGATGGATATGGAAAGAGTTTCCTGATGTTTTGAAGCAAGAAAGTTGAGAGACTGAATGTGAAATCCTTTGTTACTTCTGTTTTCCAGGAGCTTTTGGATGATGTTTAATTGGAATTCATGCTGGTGGAAAAAGGTGTTTTTTTCCCTGAAGCTCAAATGTGCCATCAGGGTGAACTTTGGTTTCTATTGAATTTTCCAGAAAAAAGTTAGAGAACCTGCTATGCTGAGAAGTGCTTGAATTCATGTTTTCCTCACACTAACCCCACCTGGCCAACATGCCAGCAAGTGTTCTTTTCACAGCAGAAATACCCCCTAAAAGGGATATTTTCATTTGAGAGCTGAAGCAAAAATAGAAAAAACACTTTCCCAAAATAAGAAACTCAAGAATTTTATAGAAATGAATTGTTGGTTATGTGCCCTGAAGCTTACCATGTCTTCCCCTTTGCTGCCAGGAGAGTGAAAAGTCTGATGCCACAGAGAAGTCTGATGCCACAGAGGAAAAATCTGATGCCACAGAGGAGAAGTCTGATGCCACAGAGGAGAAATCAGAATCCACACAAGATAAATCTGATTCCAAGGATGAAAAATCTGATGCCACGAATGAAACTGAGGCACACACAGAAGACAAGGCAGATGAAGGGGCTGCTGAAGAGGCTCAGTCTGACCAGACACCTCCAGAAGGAGGTCAACAGGTAATTTTTCCTTTCTCTTTGTGATCTGAGGGTTTTACTTGTGCTAAGCACATGAAACATAAACCCACAAGCCCTCCTGACATGCCCTGGGGTGACTGATTGCAGAATGTCTTTTGGATGTATTTTTTTTTTGATATCAGGATGACATGAAATCTGGATGAAACCTGGATAAAACTCCAGGGAATTTTGTTCTGATTCTTGAATAACAGCAGCTGCCTTTTGCCACTTGTTACCAGAGGCTTTTTTATTTTATCTTGATGGTCATTGGGAACCAGAGTCTAGTTATGGAGGATAATTTAGGACTAGACATCTGAGTCCTGCCGTTGTAAAAAAAAAATAAATAAATTGCCCCTCTTAACAGCCAGCATGTGCAGTGCTCATAAATCTGGTTGTAAATGTTTGCTGCAGATCTGACAGGGACTTCTCCAGGCCTTGCAGAATCCCCTGGGCAGTGCAGAAAGGGAAGCCAATATTTCCCTTTCTGCTTGCTCCTGCTCTGGTATTACAGATCTCACACTGCAGCTCAGGTTGTTGTTTAAGGATGGGTTTATTTGGATGCTGACTCTTCTCAGGGAGTCAGGTCTTCTGCTGCATCAAGCACTCACACTTGTCAGGTTCTTCTGTGTTTGGAGATCAGATGATCCCTGGGGAATATCCAGCACAAATTCATCATCTTTTACATTTAAGATCAGAACAAATGGAGTTTGGTGGTTTTTTTTTTTTTTTTTTTTTCATCTAGGTGCAATATTTCTCCAGAGAAACTTTTCCCCACTTCCCTTTTTAATAGTGACTGATCCAGCCACTGTTAGGCTGGAAAAGCCCCTTTTACACTCCCTCATGCACATCTCAGCCCCTGGGAGGTCCCACTCACAATTTCAAAACAGTGATGAGGAGGGACAGCCCTCAGTGGGAACTAAATTCCTCTGTAAGGAAAAAATATATCCAAGCACTTTTCACGTTGCTGTGAATTTCAACTGGTGAGTGCCATCAAACTCCTTCTCTTTTTGGCTTATAAGAGAAGCCAAAACTGCAGCCTGGCTCGGGTGCCTTGCCCTTGTGGCTGGCATTCTGCTTTAATGTATTTCAAATGAGAGCAGAACCCTGGAATTTGTCTGCAAATGTGTCAAGCAGCTGTGTAGGAGAGGTTTTGCACTGACATCATGCAGTACCCTCCTATACAACCAGCACCTTGCTCCACTTCTCACAGAAAGGATTGGAGCCACAAGTGGAAAATAGATTTCTGTGCAGTTTTTTCAGGGAGGGGAGAGGCAGAGGAGAGAGCACAGAAAACACTTTTTGCCCTGTTCCACCACCCACTTCCCGTGTCAGCCAGGACAAATCGCTTCAGTGCCGTGGCATCTGCCTGCCTTGCTATAGTTCATCCCAATTATCACTTCTGTTGGGATGGCATGAATCATTCTGTAGGAATTCTGCTGTTCTCACTCACTCTCTACAGACAGCACACAGAGGAAGGGGTTAGATGAGAAGAGCAACTCTGAGGCAGCTACAGCGAGATGAATTCCACCTTTTGCTTCTGTATCTCATTTTATGCTTAGAAAAGGAAGTAAAAATACCATTTCCTTAGCTGAGCAGGGCTTCAGGAAAGTAAATATGCTCAAAGGCTGCCAGATTGCCATCAGAGTATCTCCACTGGATGTTAAGTCCCAAAGGATAGAGGTATTTTCAACACAAAAAAGTGAAAGATGGCAGTTTTATGTTCTATGGCTGAATTAATATGCCTGTGGGACTTTGGTACTGGAATTTTGGCCTTATTTAGCACAGCTTCAAACCATCTCAAAAACTGACTCCCATTTGCGAGGTGTGATTGAGCCAGCTTTTCTCCAGTGACTTTGCAGGAGAAATGTCAGCGCTGTGGAAAAATTCTGGAAGAGTCTTGGAAGAGATAAAGTTCCCTCAGCCTTTGCCAGGAGCACAGGAGAGAAAACAGAACCAACTGGGGCTGTCTCAGCAGGGAGGGTGCAGGTTTCAGGAGGCTCTTCCTGGGACATGCAGAATTCCAGAAGCTCCAGCTTTTTGGCTGAATGGATGAAGTGCCTCCCATTCTCACTTTGTCTGTCCCTTTGGTTTTGAGTTTCTTGAAGAGAAGGCTGAGCTCCAGCTCACATGGACCCTGCTGGTCACTCGATGTGCTGGTAATAAATTTTCTGTAGTTTCACAGTCTGACTTTGACTTCAGATTTAAGCTTGGAAGTCAGAATATTTTTTTAAGTGGTGTCCCAGTTAAATCAGTTTTCAGTACAGTTTAGGCTCCCTTCAGGGCAAAATTATTTTAAAAACATGTTCAGAAATCATATTATAATGTATCCTGTCTCAGCAATTCCCTAGGCCATATTTAAACCCTGGCACTGCAACTCACTCCCTTAACTCATTCCATGAGAACTCAAATCAACCCCTCTGCCTTCTGTGTGGCACTGTGACATTTGCCTCTTTTCTTTGGGATTTTGTGTAGGATTAGCTCTTTCCCTCCAACAGCCAGCTTAGGATCTAACATTAAATTCTATTCACTTTGTACATTTCTTTTTTTTTTCTTCTTTTTTATCTCTCTCATCACGTCTGCTCAATCTACAGTCTAAAACCAGCTTGCATTATTTTTTATTCCCTGTTGAGCCAAGGCATCTGTTGCAGCCTACAACACTTAACAGAATCACAAGCCAGATTCTGAATGATGATATATAGCATAGATAAGACTCTATAATTCTGATTATACTTTCATTTTGTAGACCAGCTAGTTACCAAAAAAACCCACAAAAACTTCACCTGAACAAGCAAACAAAACCCAGCTCCAAATCTTTGCTAGCCAATGAAGCAGTTTTGATTGGAAGTAACTGAGGAAAAGGGAGCTCAATTTAATGATTTTATAGTCCTTTTCCAACATAAAAGTTAAGCTTGAATGTGTTCTGTGAGTTAATTTGGAGAAAATTATCTCCAAATGAATCCAGTCAATTCCACATAATTTTCCTAAATTCAGTGTTTAACTTCTGCTGTGTTTTCCCTCTCTGATTTCTGATATTCTTTCTTTAATTTATCTTTTTTACCATTTTCTTCTGTAGGAAGGCAAGGAAGAACATGCAACAACAGGGGTATAGTATATCTGGATATTTTATTATCATCTTTGGTTTGTGTGTATTTGATTCCTTTTCAGTCCCTTTGCTTCACTCAAAAGCTGGAAAATTCTTATTTATGAAAGTAAATACACCACAGTTGTATTCTGCTAGAGATAATGATTGGTCCTATTGTGGTGTTATTGACTGGGAACAAAGATGGGCCTTTAATCATTAAAAGAGAAATTGTCTGTCAGAGAGTTTTCAATAAAATTTGCCAAGGACTCCCATGGCAAGTCTATCTTTGATAATCACTGACTGACACCATGCTGTGATTGCATTTTCAGTGAAAGATTAGTTCTGACAATTTAGGCAGTTCTGCCCATAAAGATTTTTTCCCTCGTGAGAATTTATAAGCCTCAGGTGCAAATCCTCAAACACTTTTCTGCTTTGTCCAAACCTTCAGGATCACCCAGTGCCACCCCAGCCCCACCAGCATCCCCCAAACCCTGTCCCCAAGGGCCACCTCCAGACTCCTCCTGAGCACTCCCACAGACAGTGACTGCAAACCTCCCTGGGCAGCTCAGCCCAAGGCCTGACCACTCTGCCAGGGAAATTTCCTTTCCAATCTCCAGGCTGAGCCTCCCCTGGTGCAATTTGAGGCCATTTCCTCTCCTCCTGTCCCTGCCCCTCCTGTCAGGGAGTTGTACAGAGCAGTGAGGTCTCCCCTGAGTCTCCTTTTCTCCAGGCTGAGCCCCCCCAGCTCCCTCAGCTGCTCCTCCCAGGATTTGTTTTCCTGACCCTAAAGCTCCTGGACCCATGAGCAAAGTGCAGGGTTCCTGGAGAGGCTGGTGAGGCCATCAAGCCTGGTTAGTTGTACCCTGGCACCACCAACAACTGCTTCAAGCAAGAGAAATAATCATTTTTTTCCTTGTAAAAGGTAATTGACTTGAATTTTGGATGGAAGTTGGTAATATCTGAAAGATGTGGCTTGTCTGTGGGCTCTCCTGGCCCTGTGTCAGAGATAAAAAAAGACACCTTTCCTGGGGGAAAATGCCCAGAGAGGAAATATTCCTTTGGCATAAGAACTTCTGATCCACAGATGTTTGTATTACATTTCTGGTTTTGCAGGAGTGATTCTCTAATGCAATGTTTTCCCCCAAAAAACAATTGAAACCAGGAATCTGATTCCAACAGCTCCATGCCCAAGCAAATATTGAAGCAGGATTTCACTCCAGCAGCTCAGGTGTGACTCCTGCACAGACAGGAGGAGCCTGAAAAGAAAAACAAAGGAGCTGCTCATGTACAACCTGCAGTCCTGACTGAAAGCTCATTATTGATTCTTTGATTGGTTTGGAGGAAATCCACATCACTTTTGCAGTCTGAGCAGTTTGTGACGGGCTGGCAGATTGAGATAAAGCGGATTTATACACATGGGAGTGCCTCTGGACGAGAGATCACTGGAAGAGGAGCAGAGGAGCCACAATGCAATTTCCAGCTGATTTTCAGAGTAGAGCTTCATTTAGTGTAGAAAGAGGATAAGCACAGATTGTTGTCTGAGTTACAAATTCAAGCTTTCAGATAACTGTTGATTGAAGCAAAGGGCTGTTGTCTTCAATTGTGTCATTTCTCCTGCATAAAAGAGAGAAATAAGAACTTTTGAGATAGAAACAAGACTATATTATCTGATTCCAGACGATTTTTAGGTAATTCAGGAGTCTGGTTCCTGTGCCATGAATCTTCAGTTGTTTACCTCTCCAGGAAAGTGTATAATTAAAAATACTAAACTTTTTGCCATATTTACACATATTTCATGTTCTCATTTTGATTTTAGCATCTAAAAGGAGCATTTGCAACTTAACCATGTGTTCTAACCTCCTTAAATAGAGGGTTCTTAATTTCCAGCATGTGCCTATTACCAAAATAAAGCTTTGCCATGTTGAAATTAAAAACTCTATACATTAATTCTGGTTTTGAATCTCAAAGAATATTGCAATTACTAGAAATAGAACAGTTGTAAAAGCAGAGCTCTGCATTTCAAGACTGGTTATGTTTTCTTTCAGTTCTTATATGGTCACTATAAATATTTTCTTTTTAAAAAAAAGGAAGAAGAAAAGCAGGGAGATGGAGAAGAAAAGGAAGAGGCGGAGGAGCAGGAAGAGTCTTAGAACAGTTCCCTATGACACAATATTTCTTGAACAGGTTTTCAGGTAAATATTGAGACAACAGGCACGGTTTCTAAATATCTTTACAGTAACATGAACTTGCAATTTTTGTAATTATTGTTGTGGAAGGGTGAAGTGTCCATGCACAAAGTACCCAGCTGATGACTCAAAAGTAGATTTAAGTGTTGCAGCTTGTCTTTCACATGGAATAAGAATTCTTCCCTCTCCTCTCTTACTCAGCTACAGATTCCACTGCAGCTTTTAGGAGCCTCACATGAATTCCTCTCTCAAATTTATTTAAAAACTTAAAATCCTGGTAAGAGAGAGGAGCCTGACAAGAAATATGACTCAGTATAAAATTACTGAAAATAGGCCAAATTGAAAACCACAAAACAGGAAGCAGCTGGAAGGCAGAGTTTGTCCTGTGCAGGTGTGTGAGCTCACCAGCACTGCTCACATTCTGCCAGCATGTGCTTTTCATTTTAATTTTCAGGTTTTCTCTTTCCTCTGTCCCTTATCCCCTACACTGAAATACAGATCAGAAAGTCGCTTAACAGGGAGAAACTGAAACTTATGAGAGAGTTGGGATTTCCAGCAGGTTTTCCAGGTGATGGGGCTTCCTCCTGATCACAGATACTAAGTGCTCTTTCTAGGATCCCTAGAATCATGGAATGGTTTGGGTTGGAAAGGACCTTAAAGATGATCCAGTTCCAGCCCCCTGCCGTGGGCAGGGACACCTTCCACTGTCCCAGGTTGCTCCAAGCTCTGTCCAGCCTGTCCTGGGCTGCACTCCCAGCTGACTCAGACTCTGAGGTAGCTGCCAAAGGTTTCACCAACCAGGTGCTGGTGGGATTTCCCAGCACCTCACAGGGCAGGAAATCATCACTTCTTTCATGCTGCCTCTCCCAAATCTGGGTTCATCTGTTGTATGGGAATTTATTCATCACAACATTGTCCAGAGTTCAGATTTGTAACACCACAGAAGTGCTGAGTTCTAATTTAATTTTCTTTGTTTTTGTTTAGGAAGCACCAGCTGGAGCCACCCCACCAAACAAAAGAAAAATCCCTTTCTCAAGCAAAGCACCACTACCTTTTGTGCCTGTATGAACATAAAAACAAAACCAGAACACAGACACCACTCTGTCCCACCTGTAGCCTTTATATATATATTTGGTATTCCAGTTGCTTGTTAAAATGGATCTCATGTCTGACAGATGGTATTTCAGTCAATTGTTGTGTGTTGGGATAGTTTTGTCCATGTCACATGTAGATTGTGAGCTCTCCAGGGCAGGAACCGTGTCTCTCTCCATGTCCAAACACTGCCAAGCACGTTGCTGCCACTCAGCAGCCAACTGCACTCACACCAGTGACGTCTTCAGAGGAAAAGAAATTCAGCACCAAAAACTGCAAAGAGGCTTCCTGTACACCAGCCATGTGAGTCACTTCTCCCTCAGCTGGCATTTGAAAATGATTGAGATTCCCATTGTGCAGCAGTTTAAATAAATGTGTTTTCTGTCGTATCTGTTCTTTGTCTGCAAGAGCATTAATTTAACTCTGCGTGCAGAGGTTTTCTCCATCATTAGGGTTGTGGGCTGTACAAAGTCATGGAATCACAGAATCATGGAATGGTTTGGGTTGGAAGGGACCTTAAGGATCATCCAGTTTCCACTATCCCAGGATGCTCAGAGCTCAATCCAACCTGGCCTTGGACATTTCCAGAGATGGGGCAGCCACAGCTTCTCTGGACAACCTGTGCCAGGGCCTCTCACAATAAAGAATTTCTTCCTAATATCCCATCTAACCCCACTCTCTGAAGAGTTTGAAGCTATTCCCTGGCTCCTGTCCCTGCAGCCCTTGGCAATTGTCTCTCTGCAGCTTTCCTGGGGCTCCTTCAGGCCCTGCAAGGCCACCGTGAGCTCAGCCCAGAGCTTCTCCTGCCCAGGCTGAGCAATGCCAGCTGTGCCAGCCTTTCCTGCCAGCAGAGCTGCTGCAGCCCTCTGCTCATCCTGGAGCCTCCTCTGGGCTCTCTCCAGCAGCTCCACGTCCTTCCAAAATCATCAGCTCAAGGTGCAGCAGTGGCCAAGACCCAGGGAAATGCACTCTCAGCAGGATGGCAGGGCTTTGCACCCTGGCTGTGCTGACATCTTGAACAGGCTGTGTCTCAGGGAAGACCTGGGAAAGTGAGAAATACAGAGAAAACAGCAGCTGGAGAGGATGGAACAGCTGCTCCATGAGGAGGCTGAAAAGAGTCTTCGATTTGGAGAGGAAGCCAAGGCAGCTACAAAAAATCATAAAGATGAATGCAGAACAGTGAGTCAGAAAATCCTGCAACACCATCATGAAAATTAGCAGACACAATGAAATTAATAGACCAGCTTGAAAGAGGAAAAAGAGAATGTTTTGATGCAGTGAGTCAGGAAATTTTGGAATTTGTCATCACAGGATGCTGCAATGCCAACGGGTCCAGGAAGGGAGCAGGCAGTGTTAGGAATAGGAGGCTCCTAAATGGATACCACAGCCTGGGATGTGTCCTCAACATCCCAAATCCCAGGAATCACAGATGCTGGGGATTGGGAGCAAAAGGATTTGAATATGTCAGATTTGCTATTCCTAAATACTTTGGCCCATTTCCACTTTCAAAGACTGAATACCAGGTTAGGTGAGGAACTGATTTTAGCATTTCTTACGTTCCTGCAGGTAATCCCTCTTCCTGGGGAAAATTTTCAGCATCTCACCAGCAAACAAATCAGGACACCAGTCATTGCTGTAGAGGTCTTGAGCAGAAGGACTTTTGGGAGCATGGTGGACAATACAAACACAGCACTGTTAATCACTCTGGAAATGTAAATCCAACGTGTGCTGTGCCTTGATGTACTCCCAGGCTGCCTGAGCTTCCCATGGCTGATGAACCACAAGCTCCACTTTTCCCCCCAGAACAAAACCCCTGAGTGTACCCAGGACATCAGGCAGGCTTTGGGCTTGAGGCAGAACCCACCACACTTTGCACCTTCCTGTTAAGGCAGAAACACAGCGGTGAGCTTCTGGAGAGGGTCTAATCTGGGAGGGAATGTGAGGAATGCTAAGCCTGCCACGTGGGAGGGACACACTGCCCTGGCCTTCAGCTGGTTGTGGGAATGCAGCTCGGGAGCAGCACTCAAAGCACTGCTGAACTCATGACAGAAGTAGATGTGCTACAAGACCCTGGAGGAGGAAGAGATCAGGGTGTGTGTATGAAGGTTTGTATGCAAGACAGTACAGGCCTGTAGAAGTCTGTGCTAGCCCATAGTTAAGCAATGTTACTAAGAAACATAGATATAGTTGTTGTAGTTTTAGGTCTATAAACCAGCAGTGTGCTGAATAAAATCGTCTTCATGATGCAAACCATGGAGTCTCTTCAACCACCCGACAGCTGAGGTGAAACAGAAATGGGAAAGCAGAAGATCCTACAGCCAGCACAGAAATTTGGGGTGTTCCTTGGGATCAGCACATGCTGGTCATCCTTCCTGCCAGGAGAAAAGGAGGCTGTGAGTATGCCAGGGATAAACTGGGGGCCGGCTGCTGCTCGGTGGTTTTAGCCATAATGTTAATTCTGCTTACATAAGCTTAATACTTTCTGCAGTAATTTAGAGCAACTGGGCAAAGAATTAAATCTTTTCTAAACTACGGCTGAACGAAAATCAGTAGCACAAATTTGTGAGCTATTGGCTTAAATGCACTTGGAGGGATACTGTCTGCATTTTTGCATTCTTGTTTTACTGGGAGAAGGCAACTGCAGCTGGTTGACACTGAGTACACAGCATTTCACAGGCTTCAGGAATCCATGGATGCAAAATCCTTCCAGTGCACCCCAGTTACACATAAACCAGCAAGCTGTTATTTTCTTTTCTTTTATATATATATATATATATTTTTTTTTTTTGGTGACACTTTGGTATGTAAAGCATTTTCCTTGGATGATTGATGCTTGAAACTTCTCGTATCCTGAAACAAGCTAAAATTAGAAAGGCTTTAAGCTGTGCTTCCTACAGATCCATATATGTCATAGGATGTGGCTGTTGGCACTTTAGGATGATTGATTGTCAAGTTTCACAGGCTGCTGAAGTGTAAAAGAGGTGATTTCGAGTGCCATGGCAAGCAACAAAGTGGGTAGGGTTAGTCAATTGTTTGTTTTGTGGGAAAATAAATACAAGGTGCTTCACTGCATTGCTAATAAAAGGTTTGGAATGGTAGGTCCAGAAGGTAACTTGGGCCATGGATGAGAGCACTTCTGAGCCAACAAACTGTGTGAGGGATTTTCTCTTAAAGAAAACTCTTTGTGAAATTCATTGGAGAGAAATTAAACTGTTCAGGAGCTTTGCCAGGGCAGCGCCAGCCCCCAGTCAGGGTTTCTGGCCACTTTTCCAGCCACCACATCTGTTCATCCACCTTCCAATTAATAAAATTAATTATTTTAATATTACAGTTTTCTTCACTTAGTCTTCTCTTTGATGTGAGAATACCAGCGTTAAAGGAGATAAGTCTGTCTGTCTGCATCTTCTGACAACTTTGGGAGGCTGGAAATAGGCTTGACATATCATCTGGGAAGCTGAGAACTCAAGACAGTTATTCCTTCAGGAAGCAGATTGTGGGTTTTAGGTTTGATGTCAAATATCCCAAAGGATGTTGGTTGTTCCCATCATTGCTGAGCAAGAAGCACAGGGAGGGAGCAACAAATCTCAGCTGGGACTCATCCTAAGGAGTTTTTGTCTCCATTTAGCTCAGGGGAAAGTAACTCATGGGTTACTCGAGCTGCAGAGTTGGATGACACAGATCAAGGGCACAGGAGTCCAAATCCAGAAAACCATAGTGATGGCTTTCTGTTGGTGAGAATTTGGGATCATTTAGATTAGAAAAGACTCTTGAGATCACTGAATCCAACCACAAACTGAACACCGCCAACCCCACCAGTAAAAAGTATCCTTGAGAGTCTCATCTTCACTTTTAAATATCTCCAGGGATGAAAGGAGGAAGGAACTGTGGAGAGAGGAGGGATGAATCTCTGAGAACACCTGGGACTGCTTTAGAGACCAGAGTTTCTTTGAGGCACTGTACCTTTCTCTTTCAGGATGTTTGATTTGTGACGAATAACTCTGTCACTAGATTCAAGAGAAGTTGAGTTTTGATACCAGCTCGTCCAAGCCCATTTTTGACCACAGACTACCCATTTAACTTCCCTGCATCTTAATTTCCCCGTGAAAGTGAGAAAATATTGCAGAGAATTTGTGGGAATAAAATCAAAGTATCAATGCACTGATGAAAAAAAAGCATAACCGCACATTTTCCTTTGATAAGATTTTTTGTTTCTGAGTTGTCCATTCCCCTGTAAAGATGATAACTTTTTTCCCCCATCCTATTGATATCTGACAGCTGTCAAACCTTCTCCTTCACATTCTATTTTCACTGCTTTCTCACCAAACTCTCCTATTAAGCAGCCTGCAGGAGAAATGGCTGAGAATATGGTCACCTTTCAGTCCCTTTTGCTTACTGGATGGCCGTGAATGTCTCCTCCAACCCTGATGTTTCTGTGATTCCGTGATATTTTGAAGCAGAACAGAACTGGTCTGTGTTTCCCACTTCACTGAAAAAGTTTGGAGCACATTTCTGAGACTGCAGAGGTTACTTCCTCATATATGTAGAGCAAGATGTCACACAGAGTGCCTTCCTGCCAGCTAGCTGGGATTCTGCTGAGAGGTGTGGAAAAAAGCTGTTAGCACCTCTCCTTCCTCAGCACTGCAATCCCTCAGGAAAACATAGCCCCAGAGAAAGAAACTTGGAGGAACAAAACAATGCAAGAACCTAGAAGAACTTGTTTTAAAAAGACCTTTTTTTTTTTTTCTCCTGAGCTGTGTAGCACCAGAGTGGAGCTCAGTAGGTCAAAGAGAAACCAAATCCCAAAGAAGGGATTTTCTTCCTCTCCAAAATCCCTGGCAGGAGGGTGGGGCCAGGTGGGGGTCAGGCCCTGCTCCCAAGTAACAAGGGACAGGACAAAAGGAAGTGGCTTCAAGTTGCACCAAGGGAAGTTTAGATGGGATATGAGGAAAAATTTATGCAAGGAAAGCTTTGTTGAGCCTTGGAATGAGCTTGGAATGAGGACAGTGCTTGGGTCACCATCCCTGCAGGGATTTAAAAGCCTTGCAGATGTGGGGACATGGGTCAGTGGTGGCCTTGGCAGAGCTGGGGGAATGGTTGGTCTTGGTGATTTTAAAGGCCTTTTCCAACCTAAATGAGTCCATGATTCCAAAATAGACACCAGGACACATCAGAGCTTGGAGTGCACAAAGAGAGGGAGAGGATGGCTGTGGAATCAGAGCCCCTCAGCTCTGGGGCTGGGGTCAAAGCACAGTGGTTTCTGCTCTGCCAAACTCCAGGATGGGATCCTGCTGGATGTCACAGTCCTGTCAGCTCCAATTTGCAGTCCCCTGCTCTGGTGGGGCGGAACAGAGGCTGCAGGTGAGCTGGAGCTGTGTGCTGAGCAGTGCTGAACCTGGCTCTTGCCAGCCTTAGCCTTCAAAATCACATTACCCTGATAAAATTTGCAGTCCTGGAGTTCTCCAGGCAGCACCAAGCACACAAGCTGCCTTCTTTCCTGATGCCCAGCCTGTGTTTCCCTTTCCTCTCACCACAAAGATTTTTTGTTTGTTTAATATTTTATTTTAACAAAAGTGAAGCACCTCCACAATAGGCTCCAAATAAACAAATAAAACAGGCACATTCTCTTCCAGCACCCATCTGGCTGGGGAGGTGACATTTTTTACATGGCATTGCACGTGAATGATTCCCAGCAGTCAGTGATGGAGCAGGAATATTGGCTGTCTGTGGGCTCCAGTACTTTTCCATGAGCTTTAAATTCTTGCTGGATTTTAATGATGGGTCATGCTGCACCCAGTGGAAATGGGTTAGATGCTGATATCTGTGTGGTCTTCATCAGATAAATCACTGTAAGAAAATTATATTCATCTTCTGGCCAGCCTCGGGCTGGTTTTGAGGGAGCTGCCAGTGTGGCCCATCCAGAGACAAATACAGGAGGTACAGGTGAAGCCTTAAGTTTGAGCTTTCATATTTTTCAGATTCTGTGCTGCCCAGGGGTGCAGCTCTGAGCTCACATTCAGGGTCACTCAGCTCTGCACACAGCAGGGACACAAAACAAATCCTTTCCAGAAGGAGACCAAGGACAACTTTCAGGCCCAAAAGCACAAACAAGGGTGGCTGAAGGGAGGAACAAGAAGGATGGGACCTCACAACTTGAAGTTGTAATTGCAAATTACCAAAACTTGTAAAAATGTAAGGTCTCATGACCAGTCAGCCATTTTGTGACCATTCTAAATCCACCTTGGGTGTATCCCTGGCCAGGCTCTTGTCCTGCCCAAAGTGTATCCTCGAGACCTTTCAATAAATCCCTACTTTATTCTCCAGCTCTGTCCAGTCTCTGTTTCAGGTCAGCCTTCCCAAGGCATCACAGGGAGCAGCTCTTGGAGGGCCAAAATTTGGGTGGGGAGTCACCCAGCTGGGCTGGGGTGAGGACACCTCTGCCTGATCCCCAGCACTGGGAGAGGGGAAGGCTGTGGGGAAGGAGGAGGGACGTGCCCAGGGAAGAGAAAACCTCCAAGAGGGGTCTGGGGACTGTGTTTAACAGGAGCCCCAGCACAGGCTGCCTGTGCCAAAGAAATGTGAACTGGCAGGGAGTTGAGGAGCATTGCCAGTGTGGAAGAAAACAGGAGAGCATCCAAGAAAGAAGTGAAAGATCCCCCAGTACAGATATCAGATCCAATTTGGTGGCATGGAGGCCCAGCATCACTTGCTTTGGGGGCTTACAAGAATTTCTGCTAGAAGCTGGGATCCTTTCCTCCTAGGACTGGCCGAGGAGGGTGAATTTTGTGTGCACAGGTTTGTCTCCAAGCTGTGGGGAGCTGTAATGTGATGCAGCCGTGGCAAAGAGGAATGTGATGAGTAGATGTCCCAAGGAGTTATTTTCAGAAGTAAAGGGGATATCTAATCACATTGCAAAGCACTGCCCTGGCACCTCCTTTGGGACAGGTCCTGTGCAATGTTTGAATCCTGACCAAGAAAAGGTTAAATCCACACTGAAGAGAGCAGGGAGAAGCCATTCCAGATATCCAGGCCTGGCAGTGTTCAATTTATGAGAGGAGGCAACAGGATCTTGGTTGGTGTAGTGCAGCAACATTTCCAAATTGGAAATTCCCCAAAATGGTGGATAATGAAAGTTGTTTCATACTCAGGAATAGAGAGAACATAAAGCTGGAGAAGGAACTTTGTCCAGGGGAAGGGCAATAATATCTCTGTGGCAGATGTGCTCTGCAGTACTGTACGTGTCAGGAGGAACACAGGATGGACAGCAAGGAGAGGCAGCAAAGACTGGGTGTGCAGGACCTGGAGTGTGCTAGAGACACCTGAAAAGAGTAAATTCAGCCAGTGCCGAAAGCCCTTAGCAAATTATTCTGCACCCCTGCTCTTAGCAGTGTGTTTTTACCCCATTGCCTGTCTGTCACTGCTCCAAACCTCAGCATCACCCTCTTGCCAAAGGGGAAGAGCAAAAACCGCAGATATTTCAGTGCCTGCTGTCTGAAGGGGGGAGTGTTGAGATTGTGTCTGCTACAGCTCGAGCAGCAGAGCCCGGCAGACACTCGATCCCGGTGGTGTCAGCGGGCAGGGCTCAGGAACCTGGCTGGGATAATCCCCGGGAGGTGATGGAGCCTCCTTGGGACAGGGACAGGGACAGTCCCCACCCTACAGGGCTGGCAGCAGGGCTTAGCGACATGAGAGGAGGGTCAGAGGCTCCTGCAGGGTGCCCTGCCAGGCTGGGAGTTTTGTTTCCAAATTAGACACTGAGCCGGTGGCAGAAACTTGGGAAGTTCTTCCTTGCTTGGAGCCATCACCTGTGGGATCCTGTCCCTGTGCCCTGCTCAGTGCCCCACCTGCAGAGCTGCCCCAGCCCTGGAATTCCCAGCACAGGGAGGACGTGGAGCTGCTGGAGAGAGCCCAGAGGAGGCTCCAGGATGAGCAGAGGGCTGGAGCAGCTCTGCTGGCAGGAAAGGCTGGCACAGCTGGCATTGCTCAGCCTGGGCAGGAGAAGCTCTGGGCTGAGCTCAGGGTGGCCTTGCAGGGCCTGAAGGAGCCCCAGGAAAGCTGCAGAGAGACAATTGCCAAGGGCGGCAGGGACAGGAGCCAGGGAATGGCTCCCAGTGCCAGAGAGTAGGGTTAGGTTGGATATTAGGAAGAAATATTTCACTGTTAGGGTAGAAGGCACCAGAACAGGCTTCCTAGAGAAATTCTGGATGCCCCATCCCTGAAAGCATTTCTCAGTGGCATGGCAGAAAGAAAATCCCAACAGCTGCCTTTTGGTCAAAAATTATGACTCCAGCAGGAGTCTTTTATTTTTTTCTGTGAGTAGGATAAGCTTTTTGTACAAGGCATTTCCTGTAAAGGAGTTAGATTAAAACAGAAAGGTTCCACAAAAGCAAAGGTCAATTACCTTCTTATATTTAGCCTGAGTTTTGTTTTTTAAGAAGTGTTTCGCTTCTTTCTTTGCGTGCAAAGGCTGGGAGACACCCTTTGTGTTGAGAAGATGCCAAAAAGGGAACTCCTTGTTCCTGTAGCCCCTGCTGCCAAAGCTTAGCCATGCAAACCCAACAAAAGACTCCAGAGTCCCCAATTGCTTCAAGGTTTGATGGTTTAACATTTGAAGCCCAGCATTGACTGAATCCCTAAAAGCAGGGAGTTGATTTAGTGGGCAAGAGGAAGCAAGGACAGGTATATTTACTGCTCACCTATGTTTTACTGCCCTGTATGAAAGATTTATGAGCTCTGAACTTGTGGGCAGCCACTTTTCCTGGCCTGGCTCATGCTAAAGAGGAGCTGGAGGGGTGCTGGCACCCCCCTGTCTGGGTGAGCACAACACACCCTGGTCTGGGTGGCTCATGGCTTTGATCTCCTGAAAAAAAGGATGATTGAGAGAGGGAATATAAACTGGAGACCAGATAAAATGCTTGTGAGCAGAGCAAGTTGTAATACCTGCAGATTTTTTTGTTGTTTAAATATTCTTTTTATAGAGTTCCAGAATCATTGAGGTTGGAAGAGACCTTCAAAATCATCCAGTCTCAATGTCAGCTCAGAACCACCAAAATCACCCCTGAACCACGTCCCCAAGTGCCACATTCAGAGACCTGTTGAACACTTCCAGAGCTGGCAACTCCACCACCTCCCTGGGCAGCTCCAAATTCCAGTGCCTGACTGCTCTTCCAGGGAAAATGTTTTTTTCTTATATCTAATCTAAACTGCCCCTGAGAGGCCATTTCCTCTCATTATTTCACTTGAGAATCATTTTTCATGTTTAAAAAATGCCATTTGTGTAAAGTCATCAGGCAAGGAAGCCCTCAGAAATAAGTCTGTAAACACTCAGCTGGACACTGCTTTTGTAGTGGACACCTTGGAGCTCGTATTTCATGGGCAGAGTGGAAGAGGGATGAAATAAAACACAAAAGCTGTGGCCACCCTGGCTGCAAGAAGACCTGAAATCTGTGAGGGGGCAGGGAGCAAAGATTGGGGTTGTTCAGCTTGGTGTTGGAGCAGGCTCTGCTCCACCAGGCATTTATTTTATTTAGTGACTCTTAAATATACTCAGGGTGTCCCCTTGTGCAAGGGGAGGGATGCAAGCACCAGCCCAGGATGCAGAGATGAGGGAGATCCTGTCCACAACCAGACATCCTTCACAGAGGGAATGTTGGTCACAACAACCCCGTGGGGCTCCAGGCTGGGCAGAGGGGCTGCAAAGCTGGAAAAGCCCTGGGGGTGCTGGGGACAGGGCTGGACACGAGCCCAGGGGTGCCCAGGGGGGCAGGAGGCCACTGGCCCCTGGGCTGGGTGAGGAATTGTGTGTCCAGCAGGAGCAGGGCAGGGATTGTCCCTCTGTGCTCCAGGGCTGTGCCCAGCTGTGGCTCCTGCAGGAGAGCCCTGGAGGGGCTGGAGCGTGTCCAGGGCAGGGAAGGGAGCTGGGAAGGGGCTGGAGAATTCCTGAGGGAGCTGGGAAGGGGCTGGAGAATTCCTGAGGGAGCTGGGAAGGGGCTGAGGCTGGAGAAAAGGAGGCTCAGGGGGACCTTGTGGCTCTGCACAAGTCCCTGACAGGAGGGGACAGCCGGGGGGGCCGGGCTGTGCTCCAGGAACAGGGACAGGAGGAGAAGGAACGGCCTCAGGCTGGGCCAGGGGAGGCTCAGCTTGGGCAGCAGCAGGAATTTGCCCATGGAAAGAGAGCTCAGGCCTTGGCAGGGGCTGCCCAGGGAGGTTTGGAGTGCCCATCCCTGCAGGTGTCCCAGGAAGGGCTGGAGGTGGCACTGAGTGCTCTGGGCTGGGGACAAGATGGGGATCAAAGCTTGGACTGGATGATCTTGGAGGTCTTTTCCAGCCTCAGGGATTCCATGGTTCTGTGTTTTAGCAGCAGGTGGAGGACACAGCAATGGCACCTCTGCCAGGGGGGGATTTCAGCACTGCAGCTCCCAGAGGTGCTGCAGGAGCTGCCTCTCTTGTCTCAGGGTCACATCCCCTGCTCCAGCCTGGATCCTCATCCATGAGATCCCCACCTCAGGTACCTGACAAACCCTCAAGAAACAGAAAAAAAGTCAGAAGCAGAGTGGATGTAAGGTGTGAGTTAAATACCCAGGAAATCATGGAGAAGATGGACATGTTTGACCAATACCCACTGTCAACCACCTGAAAAAAGAGCCCAATCCAAAACCCAACATAGAACAGAAAGTTTGTTTGTTTTTTTAATGTATAAATATTTAAAAGCATTGATAAGTATTTGTGGAGGCAGGGGTATTACTCAGTTTACAAAACCACTGCAAAAAATGCTTTGAGGGAACAAGAAATAGTGTGGTAGAGCAAGCAGATGGAGAACTGCACTGACAAACATGGCTTCCCCTTAAAAAATAGGGTAAAAGAGTTGTAATTTTATTTCAGATGTTGACATGACAATATGTCATAGATCTGTTCCAGATGTAAGAAATAGAATAAGAATATAAACATAAATAAGAATATAAATAAGAAATAAATTTTCACTGACGGGCATTTTTTTCTTCTGTGAAAAACACATTTCACTCCTTGGAATTCATCTTGAAACAGAGTGGAAACATTTCAAAGAGTCACAATATCAAAAATATTTCATTTCTGTTGAGCTTTTAGGAGAACTTTTTTGCATTTCCAATTTCTTTGAAGGTAATATGGTATCACATTTCTTTTGTATCCCATTTTATACCAATGCTGTGCCCAGCAGCAGATGAACTTGTGATCAGCTGGATTTGGAGCACTCTGCTCTACACAGTGCACTGCAGGACATGGGCAGGGCAGGGTGGGCTCTGTTTTTTTTAAATTTGGAAACTTTGGTATACTTGGTTTCAACCCAAATGGCCTGAAATTTCCCTCTTGACAAGCCCTTGTTTTGAAGCAGATCAAAAAATATTCCGTTTGGATACCTTCCCCTTGGCTTTTGCTCTCTTGCTGGGCCAGAACAGGAACAGGCTGATGATAAATTAAAAAAAAAAAAATGAAAGCACATTAAACTCAGCAGCTCAGAAGGATCCATTTGACAGAGCCACAACTGAGTGAACATTTTTTGGCACTTCAGTCAGGCTCCATCAAAACCTCCATCTTGTGCTATGCACCAGATAACGGCGCCCAGATCAGAGAAACAGAGAAACAGAGAAAACATTTGCAGCAGATGAGGCTGGGAGGGAAGGAGTGGGAGTTTTATTAAACCTGGGCTTCACTCATTGTTTCCTGGGGATCACACCCTTGGCTGGGTGTTGTCCTTCCCTCAGGAGTTTGGGGGATGAGGGCTCTGCCCTTTCCCCGTGGGAGGCTGCAGAGTCTCTGCTCCCAGAGAGGGTCCCAGGCATGGATTGCTCCGTGCTGGTGATTCCAGTGCTGGGCTTCATCCTCTGACCTGCACAGCTCCACGGTGACCCCTGACCTTCCCCTGGGCTTTTCATGACTGCCCCACTACTGCCCCTCACTACTGACCCTTTCCCTTTCCCTTTCCCTTTTTCCCTTTCCCTTTCCCTTTTTCCCTTTCCCTTTTTCCCTTTCCCTTTTTCCCTTTCCCTTTTTCCCTTTCCCTTTCCCTTTCCCTTTCCCTTTCCCTTTCCCTTTCCCTTTCCCTTTCCCTTTCCCCTTCCCTTTCCCCTTCCCCTTCCCCTTTCCCTTTCCCTTTCCCTTTCCCTTTCCCTTTCCCTTCCTTTCCCTTTCCTTTCCCTTTCCCTTTCCCCTTTTGCCTTTTCCTCTTTTCCTCTTTTCCTCTTTTCCCTTTTTCCCTTTCACTTTTTTTTCCCTTATTCCCTTTCTCTTCTTCCCTTTCACTTTTCCCCCTTTTTCCTTTGTCTTTTTCCCTTTCTCCCCTTTCCATTTTTGCCTTTCCTTTTTTCATTTTTCCTTTCCCTTATTTCTTTTCCCTTTCCTTTTTCTCCTTTCCCTTTCTTCCTTTATTTTTCCTTTTTACCTTTTCCTCTTTCCCTTTCCCCTTTTTCCTTTCCTTTTTTCTCTTTCCCTTTCTTCCCTTTTTTTTTCATTTTTTCATTTTCCCTTCCCTCTTCCCTTTATCTTTTTC